>NC_090663.1:17613710-17916740 GCF_013368605.1 Nyctibius grandis | reverse complement strand
TGCCCTTATTTGTAATGTGAAAAGACAAGCCTTATTTCTATTCTTCATGGTGTTGTTCAGTAATGCCTGTTTTGAAAGGGCTACCAGTAATGCTGCATAGAGTCACTTCAGATTTTCATCTCTGTGCCCTGCCTCTGCACTGATCAATTCTTCTGATACCCGTGGAAGAGGAGATGCTGTTTGTCCTTTATTGCTGCTTTAGTACGTAGGCATCAGTGAGGAAATTCATTACTAACCACAAATCAGAGTACTTGTCTTATTTCAGGTTTGTTTCTTATCTGGTTATTTATGATCAGTGTTTAATTTTCTTTCCTAATTGATGCACTTGTAATACCAGGAAAATTCATGTGGACCCCTTCCCCTTTTGATAAACCAGGAACAAAGAAGTAAAGTTACTAAATACGTACAGTGTCACAGTTGTAAGGCATGTGGTTTTAATTAAGTTTTAACTAATTCCCTTTATCTTGTCATGGTAATTATGACTGTACAAGTCATGTCACATTAGTATGTGAAAGCAGCACTTTGGTATGGCTGGTCAAGGAACAAAGCCTCTATGACCTGCCTTATTAGATTAAGCCAGAGAGACTGATCAGCTTGTATTTTGCTACCTTCTTTGATAAATTATGTTAAAGATGAAGAAAAGCGCTAAAGGGCCAACACACATTGGTGCTAAATACTGCTGAACTATGGCAGCAAACAAATTGAGAGGAGAGATCTTGCAGACCTTTTAAAGGCCCTGGGCTTTGATAATGAAAAATGAAATGACATGTAGCAATGAAGTAGTTTAAGTGAATTGATAATGCTTGAACAAATCTAAACTTTATCCTTTTTTGTATGATAAGAGTTGGATACTCTAGAGTTCCAACTAATTTTTCCATCTTCTGTTTAAGCAGAGCATGCCTCATACAGAATATAACTCTGAAGTTAGCTAGAGTGTGGATTCACAGTACATTAGCTAGTCTCTACTACCAAATCATCCAGATACTTATTGAGAAGAGCAAGTGCAATGTAGTCTTCTCAGCTTTTAGTAGGGCATAAGGTCTGCTCCATTTGGAGAAAGCCACTTTTCATCATCACAGGAGAGTTGTTTCAAATGAATAACTTACTATAAATTTGTGTTCTAGCTCACTTGGCAGTAAATTTCCTGAATAGGCAAGCTCTATCAGCAACCTTGTAGCTTAGCTAAGTCATGTTGAATTTTGGCTTATGTACTGACTTACGTATGTTTGAACTATATCCTGATAGCAGTTCATCTCTTCATTACAATGTGAAGCCATGCTCATGAAAACTAGAAAAAGAATGAATACATAACCTTGTGTCAAACTCTTCATGGGGAAGGTCTGCTTCATCCCCTCACCCCCCACCTCCCATACACACTGAAGGAGCAAAAGAGAAGTGCCGTCTTTTTCATGCTCTGCCAACAACTACTGGAGGGGTCCCTCACAACCCTTCTGACTGCTATGTCAATCCTTATCTTTTTGAGTAATTTTTCGTTATAAATAACCATAGTATCTGCCTCTGCCGTTTTTGCATGAAGCTGCTGTAGGGACAATTTTTGAAGACTCCTGGCTGGATTCTTAGCTGGGGTCTGTGGCCTTTTCATAGCAGAGACTTTAATCAGTTTTGAATTTCAGTCCTCTGTTCCATGAGGAATACGCTGAGTAATAGCAGCATATCATTGTCACAACAGCCTTCAGGCAGATTCAGGAAGACAGCCCTGTTTTCTTTTCACATATCTGCATATATTTCTTTCCAATATCTTGGGACCAAAAAAAAAAATTCTTTTTTTTTTTTCCAGACAAAGACATCTAGGAAAAGGGCATGCTTTAGGTCCCTCTACCTGTATGAACAGTCACTGGTGGATGGCATTGTACAAAAATAGAAGATAGACTGTGTAGGAAATTACAGTGTGACTCCATTTTGCTACATACAAATCTTAACATTGTGTACTCATGTTTTACGTACTTCTTATAGTAAAAGCATTGCAGGCAAAGATGGTTGGTCTGACCTTGGAAAGTAAATAACCAGGAAACTGAGAACTAAGAATAAGAGGCCTATTTATGAGTCTGGAAAAGCAGTTCGAGGTAGCCACCTGTTCATCCACACCAACACTGGGAAGTCGCCTCTAATTGACATGCCACTAAAATGAAACACAGCAGCAAGATGCTTTGAGGGCCCTCAGAGTGCTCAAGACTTGCAAGATTATTTTGTTAAAAAACATAGCAAAGACTATAGAATTCAAATGGAGGAAAACATAGTAATTTTGGAGACACTTGGGTTAAGCTTTTCAAAGACTGAGAAAGCAAGTGGCTGATGTGAACTTCCAAAAAGTTTCATTTTCCAACCATTTCAATCAGCATTTCCTAAAGCATAAGACACCAAGTATCTTTCAGCTGCAAAAAAGACACCAAGGTCTGATCTGGAAAATTTGTTTTACTAAATTAATTTTACAGGAAAGTAAGCATACACTTACTTTGACAAGAGACCTGTTTTACAGGCATGTGTGTGTTGGGCATGGACCTGTTTTAAGAACTGTCTGCTCAGAAAACATTTAATCAGTCTCTCCTATATTTCCTCTGTAGCTCATTTAGAAGTTAAATGGCTCAAGGGCAACTTTTGCAGTGGTCAACAGAATGACTGAATGTTTTTGCTGAATTAACTCAAGAGAATTTACAAAGCTCTGGGTTCTGTTACTTTCTACTGAAACCAAATACAATCATAGCTCTTTACTAAGGTTTCAGAACAATGTACATAAATATCATCCTCCTTCTCTCAGACCTGTTCTCTACCTCTAGATTCCCAACTAGCAAGACATAGCAAACTTGCACACTTACTGATGTTGCTGTTTATTGCTCCACAATCTGCAAACAGGAAGCACCTGGGAGATTAAATCTCAGAGTAGGTTGTTAAAAGGGCAAGAAATCTGAGAACCTGACAACTTAGAAAGCAGAAGGAGACTGTTGATATACTGAGACCATATGAAGCACCAGAATTATGAATCAAGCTTATGACTGACAGGTTTCTTGCTTGAATAGAGGATTGTGATGAAAATTAGTGGAAAGTAGTGATTCAAAAATGTGAAAGTTCTGACTCCGCTGGTGAAGAGGGAAGGCCTGAGTACATCCTGGATATGTCCTAGAATGCATCTTCTGGACTGTCATCAATCGAACTTCTAGTGTTTTTATACTTGCTTATTGTTAATTGGGATGAGAAAGTATGGAAGCTGCTTTTTGATCTCCAGATAATTATCTCCTGCTAATTATTGAAATGTGGAGGTCTGTGGTTAGAATATGGACACCCTTTTGCTGTTGGGGAAAAAGTACATTTCAGGAGAGTTTTCAAAAGCATCCATATAATTGTTAGGATTTCTTTTTCAAGATTGGAGTATTTGTTTTTGTGCTTGAGTTTTAAATGAATAGGCTTTTTAGTTTTGTTTCAGCTTGCTTTCTATTAAAGAAAGATTTTTCACCAGCTGACCCTGCATTAATCTAAGCAACGAAAGACTTTAATCAGATGCTGCAATGTGCCCATTTCCTGCAGGCTTCTAACATGAATTGGAACCTGCTGGAAACAGAAGCTGACTTTCTTGGTAAGTCGTTGTTCAAAGTGAGCAGGAGATTTCAGGAGTGGCAACTTTTATTCCCCAGCAGGAGCTGAACCCCTACTTCACTAGAGAGAAAAAAAAAAAATGCAGAAACACTAAGAGTGAAATCAAAGGTTAAGGAAATAAAGCCTGAAAGTGAGAAGGGGGGTGGGGAGGGGTATTAATGCAGGTCTGATGGAGCCTGCTCTGCAGAATCATGCTTTTCACTTCAGACACTCCTACCTGCTTGCAGAGCTTGCCAATGTAGAGTGTCTGCAGTGAAAGGTGCTCCAGCATTCCCCTGCTTCCACCTTGACAGCCAAAATAGGTTGTTTGCCATAATATTAATCTTGTTTCCATCACAGAGCAACTAATAGTTGCTCAGCCTTACCTGCTCCCAAGTAAATGATTCAATTCATCATCTAAGTCAACAAAAGAACCCAAACTCATTTCTGGAAGTTAGAGTCTGAATCTTGAATAATCTACATTCCAATCAGTATTATTTCATGATATTTAACATTCTCTGCCCACTTCCCATAAAATCAGTGAACGTTTTTCTTTGCAATGCGTTCAAAGAAAAAAATCTGTACTTCGGAGGATTTCCTGTGCTAGTGGCATTATAAGAATTTTTTTCTTTGGAAGAACAACAACATGCAGTCTCCTAACGTTGGCTCTGTCCCAGTGCATTTCACTGGTCCTCAAAAGGGAAAAGATTTGTATTTCCAGTCCCCCACTTAAAGCAATATTTGTTCAATAACACCACCCCACCCCTTCAAAACAAAAACAAACACAAAACAAACCCAACAACCTGCCCCTCAGGTTTTACAGCTTGGAGAATAGGAGACATAAATTAATACACATTGCAGAGCCTAACCAGTGTGAGACAGAAACAGTGGAACCAAGAGTAAGAGATGCAAAAAAGAACATTTGTGTCTGTCCCTTTATTGGAAGAGAAATAGCAATAACAATATTCTAGTTGTAAGATATTCCTTTTAATTTGTAAGTGTTAGCATCGAAGCTGGTCAAAGACTAGCCTAGAAAAAGCCCCCCCTTGCATGTCCTGCTTACTCAGCTCAGTGCAGCAGCTGTTCCAATAAGCAATTTGATGTTTAGCACCTGAGAATTTGCTCTCTCCTTCAGCCAGGATTGCAAGCTCAACAAAATGTATAAAAGCATGAAGTTTCATAACTCTTTCTCCCTAATGCAATAGCCATAGAAAATCTGGGTTATGGTGCAGTCATTAGCTTTCTAGTGAATTTAGTTTTTATATTTTGAGGCTTTCCTTTTTTCCCAACACAATGAAAATCTCTTCTGTGTGTCCAAAAGGAAGCATTTAAGAAAAAAAGAAGGGATAGGGGAAGAGTGTGAAAGAAAGATGGTGCTGATTCTTGCCTCCAAATAGCTTGTTAAAGATATAAATTCCTTGCTTGTGGCCTACAACCAGGAAGTTACTATTATTTATGGATTAAAATGATGAAATAGAAAATTTGTCTTCATTATATTTTTCTGATTTATTTAAAAAATCAAAAGTATTTATTTCTCACATTCTCAGAACTTTAAATTCACATAAATTATACCTACTCTCAAGTGGACTTCTCTCTAAGCTGCTGCATTTACTCTTCCAGTTTTGTCACCTCCAGCAGCTTTCCTATGAATCTCACCATATTTATCTTGAATGCCTGGAGTCACGGGACTTATTGTTTTCTCATTATTGCGTCAGAAAGGTTGTCTGAAACATACCCAAAGGTTTCAGGAACAAGAAGCAAAAAAAAACCCCTAAACTTATTTTTGGTAAAATCAAAACTGTAAAATTTTAAAGCCACTTTTAGGAAATGACATACTTCTGATCTGAAGAAATATTTATATATTTTGTCTATATTGTATTCATTCTCCCCAAAGAGTGGCATTGCTTCCTTAGATCTGATACACTCTCTACCAATTCCATCTTTTCCTGGTTTTGATTCTAGGTTAGTTCTTGGCTGCTTCTACCCAGGCTCCTCAGTATCTGTGATAGCTCAGCATGGCTCTTGGGAGCTAAGATTCGTGGGAGTTGGGGTGCATGAAGGATGTAGCCCAAGAAACAAGGAAGGTTTTGTGAAAGGGTGAGATGTCAGAGCAGTTCCACCAAAGAGCCTCTTGAAGTGTGGTTAGATCCTTCTTTTCAAGTGGAACTCCTAAAAAGTCAGAGCCCAGAAGAGAACTCTGTTTTTTGCCAAGCATTAAAAGTCTGTGGGACGGGCAGGGTCTAAAGGAGGAAAAGGAAAATGCGGGGAGGAAGGACTGTGTGAAAGTGGTCTCTCACTGGATGCAGCAGTTCTCAAATGTTGCATTGCTTTTTATCTTAACTGTTTAGCAGTCATGAGAAGTACAAAGTTACACCATGAACAAATTCTGATGGGGATGAGAACATTAAAAAAAGCAGTACTGTATCATCAGTTTCTTTTATGATTTACTGCTAAAAAGGAATACTTCAGGAGCTGTATAAGCAAGAAGACATTGCTGTCAGCTCTGCAGGTGTTGCTCTCAGTAACATCTTAGTGTGCACCAGAACAGATCAAAGCAAACCCATCCTTGTACTGGAATAAAAAGATGGGTTTGGAGCTTGCAGACTGATTTACCAGGATTACTAAGAGTTTCTGGGTCTGTTTTCTGTGAGGCTTCAAGGCACTGAGGAGAAAGGAGTTGAAAGCTGAAGACGAGGTGTAGCCACCGATGTGGGTGGAGCTAAGAAGAGATTAGGGACCTAACTGTGCAGGATCTCCTTCTCTGTGAAGCAAGATTAAGAACTCTTTGTTATCCTATTCCCATCAGGCATAGTATGGTATGAAGATAATTTTACAAGATTATGGACTTTCCTGATATGTGAGGAAATTTATATTAATTTCCTAAGAGAAAGACTACTTGGCTGGTTTTTCATCAGAAATAAGTTGCAAAATACACGTGAAGCTTTTTCTTCCTCATTCCTATTGGATGATATCACAGATCTGTAATTTTCTTGAAATTATTCTGTCTTCTGTTTCCTCTGTAGACTTCAGTGAGAGTTTGCTTTTTTAATTGTTTTGACCACAGCAGACACTTTCTGTTATGCCTCATACAGCAAAGGGCTACTGTCTGAAAGGGTGGTGATTCTGAGTGAGAATTTGGAAGCCAAGATTTTTCCTGTTTGTCATTCTTTTAGAACAAAAGGGCTGAACTTACAGTGAAAATAATTGTCTTCTGTATTTGTGCACTTTTAAGTCTGATATTCCTAAATGTTGTTGCTAGGATGGAGGAAGACGGTCCTTAAACAAGAATCAGTAATAATACGTGTTAGCACATTGCTTATATGTGTAGTGTTATCTGAGTATTCTGTGGTATTCAAATAGAATTTGACAGAGCCTGTCCTATCTAATTCTGGACATTTCACTTTTCTTTTGTGACTTGTTCTATTCTTCCCCTTTTGTCTTGTCTATTCAGACTATAACTTACTCAGAGTAAGGGGATTATCTTTTATGATGATGATTGCACAGTGATGAAATCCATTTCTCCAGAGGGTTTTCTAGACAGTGCTGTTATATGTGAAGTCATCTAGCATTCAGGTACAGTCTGGTTTTACTTCTTCAGTGCCTTTGGAGACAAAAGCGTTTTGTATCTATATGCAGATAATGGTCTTGAAAATTTTTTGGATCTCGTTATTAATTCCATGGACATGTGTATGCTATCTGCATGTTCAGTGTTTTGTGATCACGCTATATTAAAAATACAGACTGTTGCAGAGAGGGTTGTCAGTTGAGGCAAGCAACACAAACAACACAAGCAGTGCATTTACCAAGCTTGGTAAGTTCGTTATTCAGGGAGGGATTTTAGTTAAATTGGTTGAAATGACAACCTGTTCAGAATGAAATGAGATTCAATGGCAATTTAAGATTAATCAAATGAGTATGACATGCCCTCAACTGATAATGAGGTTTATGCAGACGTGCACTGTTTTCTCTGTTCCAGTGATCCCAAGTACACATAACTAGCTGAAACGTCTAAAATTTAGTATTAAAATTAGCTATAGCTTCACTGGGTTGCTGTAACAAGAGGTTACTTTTGTCTGAAACTCAACAAGGGAAGAGTTACTGTTTAGCTTAGGAATCTCCTTTCATTTTCTGTCTCTTCCAATTCTAAACTTGAAGTTCTCTGCATGTGCACACGTTGCCACCTGACACAGGTTGAATGTAAGCACTGTAGCAGCTAGCTTCCTTTATTTAAGGGACCTCTACTAATGATAGCTATTGATCCAGTGGTCAGCGTAGCTCAAAGGCAAGATCAGCTTCAATGCTTTTTCCTTCTCCTGCCCTCTCATTTATAGTAAAGTTGCCCTCAAGACATCGCTTTCATACTTGGGGATGAAACCTGCTTATTGGTGAAGCACCCTGTGCATTCATTTATCAGATTTTATTGCTACATTATTGTTATAGGTTCATAGCTAGAACTTTCACAAGAAGAAATCTTTAATATAACATGCAACTATCCACAGGCATTGCTCATAACACTTCAGATGCGAAGATCTCACCCATCAGTACAATGTTGTGTAGAGCTAAGGTGCTTAAATGCTCAACGTGGGGTAACTTCTATTAGCTAAAAGAAGTTTTAGAGTGTTATTACAAAATAATGACTGACTAGTTACGTTGTGTAGCCCCTCAGTTCTGTTGATTACCATATTATTAGAATATTAAAAATTTTTAACTTTAAAAATATTTTTCGAAAGGAGACTTACAAATAACTCAAATTGACATTTGAGTTTTAAGGAATCCAGAGTGATCCTAAGTAAACCAACAGGCTTTGATTCTTCATTTTATGGAGCACATTAAAACTGAAGTAAAAGGCGTTCTGTGGAATGCCTTGCCTCATATTTTCATATCTGTATGTTGTGTGTGTATATATATGTATATGTATATTATATATTATGCATATATAAAGAAATGTGTACTCAATGGGTTTAAATAATGACTGGACAAATTAATGGCAAAACCCACCCAAATCCACCACCAGCTCAGGTACCCCTGTCTCTCAGTAGCAAACAATGGGTGCTTGAGAGTATCCTGGGAAAGTAACACTACATGTTTTCATGCTCTTGGCTACGGTCAGAATACTGACAGGACTAGATGGACCTCTGCCGTAAGTGCTTTTCACCGTTATTCTAGAAGGCCAAATATAACCCCCTCATACAGTGGATGGAAATTAAGTCAAAACCAATGTCGTTTCAGTGAACACCTACTCCTTAAATATGGAGAAACAGAATTCTACAACATATTGGAATTTCAAGACATTTGTTTGTTTGGACTAGGGAAGAAAATCTGAGAAATTATAACTCTCCCCCACCGCCTCCCAAAACTGAAAGAAAACTTAGGAAATAGGAAAATCTGAATCTAAGTCTACATTCATATTTTCCACCACTAAAATAATCTTCGTCATGGAGGGAAGTCTGCACATGGTACTACAGAGACAGAATTCATTACTTATACAGTTAACTTGAGTAAGTAATTCAGAAACTAGTCACTGCTGAATGATTTTCATCTTGAATGCCTATTATGCAGTTTGAACTTGAAAAGATTCAAACCATATTTTTGCTGCTAAGTCCTGCTGAATAACAAATGTTGTATATATAAAATCATTGTGCTAAATAATTTGTTGCGAAAAGACGAGATTATCCATCAAACAGTAATAAAATGTGACCTGTTAATTTCAAAAGGTTCCCACACAGAACTGCCTGGAATGTAGTGTAACATCTGTAAATGCTTCAGATGCCTGGGACCCCCTTCTTCTTGGCACAGACATGGACTTTGTCCTGAAAGAGCCTTTTTTATTTAAAATGTGACACAGAGAGACAAACCAAGGGAGAGAGAAGGGAGATGACTAGTAATTTTGAATCATGGTCAAAGGCATCTCAAAATGTCCCATGGAGCCACACAGTGCCATAACCAAGGATTAATTTATACTGAACCATACTAAAGATAAAACAAAACTTCTGTGAAACGCTAATAAAAGTTTTCTTCTAAAGCTACTCTGACGATCACATCTTAAAAGAAGAAAACGTTCCATGGCTGAAGACTGATTGAAGGGCTAAAACGGGATGGAAGAAAGAAAATAATGAAAATCCAAAATAATGCAGAAACCAGAACTGTCAGTACTAGGGATGCTAATAACCTTATTGCTAAGTCACCAGCTTGAAGATCCCTTATACTTCATAAGTTTTGCTTTTCTGTGAAGATAATGCCATTGAAATAAATGGGTTTGAGTCAAGGTGAGGGTGGGGTTAATAACCTGATAAAGAACAAGAGAGTTTAACTAATATCCAAATTAGTAAATCCAGGGATTGACATTATGGTGGTTAACACCAGAAAAGGGACTGTCTCTTTTTGGGGCACAAGTAGGCTCTGGCTGGGAGTGATGCTCTGGCATTTAACCAGGTTGAAAAAAAATGTCCAGTTGATGTGGATCTTCATTTATTAAGGAAGGCCCAGTGTCCCCAGTAAAAAAACCCTCAGTATTCAGTCAGCAGCTCAGCTGTTGGCTATAAAATGCAAGGAAGAGATTCAGTGAATGGTGGTTGTGATTGCCAATATGTTTAAAATAGAGCAAGGAAAGGCACTGTAAAAAAAGCCCAAAGCAGCAGAGTTCGTAGTTTACTTTAGTCTAAAAAAGAAGAAAAGGTAAATAGAAACTAAAATAAAAAGGCAGAAGTAATAGTAAAAGTGGTATGTCTGTAGTATTTAGTAATGCTGGGTGTATTTGTCCTGGAAGAACAGGAGCTAAAAACTCTCAAACCAGAAAAATATGTATAAATAGTAATTCTTTACAAAATTCCAGTACAGAGATACATCTTTAGTTTTTACCTTAAAGTCAAAGCTATTGACCTATTATTACGTGATGTTACGAGCTATGCATTCCCAGCTGTAGCTTGAGCATCCACTTATGTTCATGGGGTCAATAGTGTCTCTGCCAGTTTGCCTTAGTATACCAAATGAGAAATGCTAATAGATGGTCTTAGCAAATGTTAACGTTACAAACTGCCTTGGCATACACAAAAATGTTTTTGTGCTTGACCCTATGATGTAGTCTGGACATGAAGTATTGTACTAAAATAAAAAAAAAGGCTACAGTTTGCTGCAGCAAAGTGAACTGCGTTTGAAAACCACTAAAACTGACCCAAGACTTGACTCGATACATTGTCGTCTCAAAGGGAGTATGTGTTGCCTGGTGAGGTAAAGCCAAAGCACTCATCCTTTAACTGTTGACCTTCTGAAATGCAGCATGATTATTCTCCAAAAGGTTAATTACTTTCAAGGAATGAAGTAGGTTTTGATTTTTTTTCTAACAGTTCTAAAAATGACAACCTTAATAAAGAAGACTGCCATGAGATCAGTCTCTCTGCATGGATGAGGGCATTCTGGCCCTGAAGCATCAGAGGGCTATACCTGAGGGCTGTGCAGGATGTGTTTTTTTGCTGGCAGAACAGAGATTGGCAAGTTCTGAGAGGAAGGAAGACCACCAGCAGAGCACTCTGTGTCAAGAAATTAGTCACTTCCCTGCAGTAATCTGCTTCCTTGTCTTTGTCCCATATAATAGGGTACTTGATTTTTCAGGAACCTCTGTGGGACTGAAGGATTTCTTTATGACCTTTTTTGGAGGGATAGCTGACTTGGTTCATTCTTCTTCATGGAAACCAATAGGAAACTCTTGTTCTATTAAGTTCAGCTGCTACCTATACTGACTTCTTAATTCACTTCATAAAAAGGAGACATTACTGGTGCCTGGTGACATCAGGAGATGAGTGATCTCTGGATCCTTTTGGTTTCTGTGCACACTGTTAAAGAAGGAAGTGTTGGGCTTAACAGCCTCTTCAAATTTCTTTCTCCTTCCCTGTTTAAATAAGAACATCAGGTGGTTTCACTGACCTCCTTAAAATAGATTGAACAGAAGAAAACAGGCTCTGTTGCAGTCAACCTGCGGAAAATCAATGAGCCTCCTTGGTGATGCAGCAAAAAAAAAAACCCAACCAACCAACCAAAAACAACCCCAAAACCACCCTGTGACTTACTTTGAGTTTCACAGACTTTGCCCAGCTGGGCAGCCATATGGTAGAATTTGTAGTACCACTTTTGGGAAAGGCCCAAGCATTGTGACTGCTACTGAAGGAAAAACTTCCTTGTTGGGGGCATCCTCCACAGCCGCATATTCAGGACAGCAGCATTAAAGATCTTTTTTGAAGATGAACGTAGTTTGGTTGCTTGCCATATATATCTGATACATTTAAAAAATACCAGATTGAAAAGAAGGATCTAATGTGCCCATCTATTCAGGATGCATTTATTATGAAACCTATTTAGGCCAAAACTTAGGTTGTATAAAACAAAGATTATATAAAACATTTATTTAAAAAGTCAAATGAAATAGTTCAATAAATGAAATAAATTCTACTGGTTAACAACAACAATTGCCTGAACTATAAAACTTGTGAAGTTTTGTTCTTAGCTAAACCATTTTTTAACTTTATACAGATTCAGAATTATAGTGTATTTTTCTTTTTCTTTTCTTTTTTTTTTTTTTTTTAATACATCACAAACCTGATGCAGAAGCACACGTAAAGGCTGGGGACAAAAGGTCTTGGCTGTGGAATGAACTTCGGGAGGAGATGAGGTGAATTGAAACTCTGACCATCTTTAAGAAAGGCTTTAAAACATCTCCATCTGATAAAGTCTTTCCATCAAAACTAGAATGTCACTCACAACACCAAGCACTCACACTTCTTAAATAATCATAATTTTCTAAAATCTCAACAAGAGCAGAGCTTTTCCACAGCATCAACAGACAGAAGGGCCAGAAATTCCACATGGTTTACCAGAGACTTCATTAGCACTAATCTGTTTTATGTAGAAACATTCACATTCTCCAATGGCTGGTGACAGTACAAACACTCAGAGGAAGAGCATTTTCAATGCATTAAGAAGTTTTATTTTTTTTATTGGCTTGCCTTTCAGTATAAATTCTGTAGGCTTTCACAAGTACTGATCACTTACAGCATAAGGGAGGCTGAAGCCTTGTGCTGGATGAAATAATTTTGAAATGTCTGACTCCGATACATATAAAAAAGACAAGAATGTGATGACTTTTTTATGGAATTATTTTAAGCAGAATTATGTTTTCTTAAATATTTTATACCAGGAAAGTGAAACTGAATATGAAAAACACTCGGCTTAGAGCCAAGTCCTTTCTCCAGGGTCATGGTTTTATAGCTAAACTTAATGTAGAATTATTTCATGGATGCTGGGAAAAAGAATCCTTTAACTTGCTGAACAGCAGCAAAATTGTTCTTTACTTGTAACCTCAGGCCTCTGCTGCAGCTCTGCAGAAGGTAACATGCATTGGACTTGCTCTTACCTCCTGTTGTCCTCTCCTTCCCACCCCAGCTCAGCACAAGATTTGATGCAAAGAAAGTTCAAAGGAGTATAACGAGGCGATGTTGCAGACACTTAAGGGCACTGCTCCAAGTGTAGGCAGTAGTGTGGAAAAAATCCAAAGGTGCTTATTTGAAAAGATATCAAATGGGCAGGATAGGCTGATCTAATGGGTCAAGTCCAGTTGTCCTTTCAGATGTGAACAGAAGAATTTGGAAGTGGTGATGGGTGGTATGCATCAGACGGCATAACAGGTAAATATGGAAAAAATATTACATAATGATCTAACACCACATTTAAAATAGTATGACCAAGCTTCTAACTGAATTGTGTTCAGGAAGAAGAAAAGGTCCTATCTAGTTCCATTGAACTCTACAGCCAGCCCCTTAGGAGGTTAACAAGTAACTTCATACTCATTTAATAACCCCATTAGAAGTGCAAGATAGCCAAATCCAAAAACTAAAATTCTTGAGGCAGACCTCCAAAGAGCCGTGAGATTAGCTGGTATATGTGTACGTATGTGCATTTATATATGAGAATATGAATTTATGTGCACGTGCTTCAAATGTTTAGATGTATTGGCTTGTTTTGGTGTGCCTTTTGATTTTGAATATCCCTGTCTAGCTCCAAAGTGTTGGGGTTATCAGCTGTTTTGGTCTGCCTGGTGTTGAGAGGCTTCCAAAATTATAATTAACTCTGTGCTTCTCCCAGCCTGCAGATCATTGCAAAAGAATTGACATCTGCCTGTCCTCAATCCTGGTGCCCATTCTGAGAGGACTGAAGCTTCTCTTGTTATGGACAAATGATGTAGTTCCCATATCAGTCCATCTCTAGATCCAGAGGTTCTTACATTCCTCTCTCCAGTTTATTAATCTTTTTGTTTCAGCATTGACGCTTTTGGTTTCATCATTGCTTTTCCTTCAGGCCCTGGGTTTCTCCAATTCCTCGAAAAGCCCTAAAGAAGTGGTTAGGATCCCCAACTTCTCCATAATGCCTAGTGTTAGAGAGGGCAGGAGAAAGGACTTTTTTTCTCAACAAGAACCAGATAAAGGTGGGAAGAGAACTTTAAAATGCTGAGCTGCTTCTGCTGTCTTGTACAGTCTCCCTTCCAATGCGTAAAGTGTGAGCCTCTGGGAGCTTGGTTTGGGGAGGGGAACTACACTAACCTTGTGCATCAGACCTGCTTCTCTGCTTGACTTTTCGTAAATTCCCTTCCTCTTCTCCTGTCAGTATGGAAATTTTTGCTAGATTTGGATCTTTTATTCTCATTGCTAGATTAGCTTGTCTGTACCTGAGCTTGTGAATCATTATGGAGTTTTGGAGCCTTTATATGGTACGACACCTGCTTCCTCAATGTGAGCTCTGTGTTAATGCCCAGTAAAACTTCTCAGTTTTATAGGGAATGGTCAAGCTTTCAAAAAGGAGATGCATCTCAGGAGGAGCTTAAGATCTGTCTGTGAGGCATTTTGTTATGATGACACTTTTGGGTGTACTAACTAGAACAACCAAACCCACATGTTAGAGAGAATAGCCAAAAACGGGCAGTCAGTCTTGATCACTGCATTTTTCCTGTGTGTAAGAACAACAGAGTTACCACTGCAAGAACAGAATAATTTCCTTTTCTGATAAACAAAGCAGGCATTAAGCAAAAGGAAAATCATTAGGTGGCCCAACATGTGTAATGTTAGACTTGTACACATAGTGTACTTCAGATGTACGCTGCAGGGGTATAATGTGGTGTATTTAAGCAACAAGCATTGTCACAAGACTGCCCACAGTAAAGAGCTTCAAGGATTCAAGAGATGCAGTAATATGAAATTGGATGAATAGCTCAGTGGTTACATGTACGGAATAAAAAGTGATTGTATGTGGAGCTATTTCAATTTAGGTAAAGTATTAAATGGGGTCCCCAGGGATCAAAACTTGAATTTGTACTGTTTTTAATCTATAAAAATGCCCTAGGTGAAAAACCTAACTGCAAACCTGTACAATTTTCTGGTGAAATAAACATGGGAGAAGGTGGAGTACAGAACAGTCAATGAGCAAATGTAACTTTGAACTAGGTCAGCATATAGCAAACAGAATCTGTTAAAGAATATATAGCCAAGCAGATGGGATCTCAGAATTGGGTAAACCTGACAGGAATAGAACTGTACTTAGTTAAGAAATATTTAGAATGGAACACAAATGAATTGTAGAAGGCAAGAAGGATCTGGTCATGTAGGTAGGCTGAAATGCTGGAGACTCTGACTCTGAGAAGTATAGTGGCAGAAAGTAATATTCCATCTCCAGCAAAGGAAAGCAGAAAAACTTGCAAACTCCAGTCGCTTTTGCAAAAAGCAATTCCAAATTAATTTAAACATGAATCATGATCCAGCTTACTCTGCACCCTGGAGGAAGCTGGGGAAGTTTGAGATGAGTGCTGGCAAAATCTGCTGCCGACCAATTTAGAAAACCTCCAGTGATCTATCCCGAAAACCTGAGCCAGAATCAGCCATATCCCACATTACCTTCCAGCAAACCTTAGCAAGGGGACTTGGAGGAAACAAAAGGAAGTGTCAGAATTTTTATCCCAACATTTAACAGTATTACATACAACAGTTTTCCCTATGGATTATTCACCTTACCCCAATTTGCTTATGTGCTTTGCTAAGTTAATGCTTTTCCTATTTGTTATTTTTGTTATGTGGGATTTCTATTTCTGTCACTTTACTTTGTCTTAATTGTAGCTCTGCCAAAAATTGCCTAGAGTTTTCAGTCATACTCTTCTGTTGTTTTTCCCCAGCTTAAAAGATAATCTAACCAAACCTAAGTATCTTTTATATGATCAGACTTCTGTGATTTCAGATATAACTGGGTATTGTCTGGAATTCACATATGAGTATGAAAAAATGGTTAGTTTTTTTTGTTGTTATACATGGATATGAGCTTTTTCCCCCCACTATGTTACTTATTATGACAACCTCTCACATCATACATGAAAAATATTTGAAATACATTATATTCCTTCCCTTCTACCAGTATTTCTTGTTCAGCAGGTGGTAAAAATGCTCCCTTTTTACATACCTGCTGTATGTAACTTAGCTATAAATAAAGTATGATGTTGATCTCCCTCTCTCTTTTATTTCTTCTATTTTTAAAACAATGCACAGTGTGTGTACTCACTCTGTTATCTGTTTCTCTCTCGTACGTCCAGGACAATGTGTCTCTTGGGCTCCTCTTTTGGCTTCTGTCATAAGGTAAGAGCAACATGTCTACAGGCAATGGAATTAGCTATATTTGGTTTTGGGGGTGAACTTTGTCCCCAGAAGATTGATTCAGACTCTTCTTCAGTCATTTTGGCCTATATGCTTGATGAGACTGAATGTAGGATGAGTTTTTAACATTATAACAGTTACTTCTTTTTCACTGGTGTTATTGCAGTTTCTTTCTCACCCATGGACTTAGTTCCCTCCCCAGAGGGAACAGTCATTCCTTTAAGTTGCATTTTTCACCCATTTACATTCTATTACCTGTTCCTAACTACTCCCTGGTGCATGGGCTGGGCTGATGTACTAGAAAGGAATGTCCTGCTTGATTAAAATTGGGTTATAGACTATTCACCTGTATTGGAGCAGTGAGCTGGCAGAGGTGATGTTTTCTTCTCAGCAGCCCATGTTGCTGGAGCTTGCAAACTACTGTGAAGTGATAAAATACATTTAATTTATTTCATTTCTTACCGCTTTCTGTTGTTGCAGCTTACGTTAATTGCCATAATGGGTACGAACTTTGAAACTCCTCCCTAACCTTTTTCATGACATCTTTCTTCTGTTGTGTATCCTTAATCATGACTTCAGTGTTGGAGAATTGCTCACCTTTCATAATCCCATAATCTTCATTATGTATTGGACAAATATGGTTGTGTTGTAAGTTCTAATTGCATAGTTCAGGGTTAATTCTGTGTTTTCCAGTGAACACTCAGTTTTTCTTCCAGTTCTCAATTACAATCTTATCTCATATCTGGTCCTAGTTAGACTTGCAAAATTGGCTTAGATTGATCACAACCCCCTCTGTAATTTCACATTCTTCTGTGCCCTGATTAAAAGCACATACTTCATGTGTTTCATTTTTACAAGGAATGCAGTGCTCCTCGAATTTCTGGTACAGTTTCATAGTTAGACTTCGGTGTCTAAGATAGCTGAAAACTATTAAACATTTGTGCTCTGAATCGGCCAGTGCTATGTGAAAAATCAGACCACCTCTCATGTTCCTTCTTATTTTTTGGGTCCTGTTCTTTGCAAGTACATCTGAAGTTCTGTATGAACTTCCTCATGTTTTTCCTTTTTGTAGGTATTTCCAGCTCTTATTGTGCTTTTAGTTACTTCATTCTTCCACTGAGTACATAGTTTAAGAAACAAAAATGTCATTATTGCATCAGTTGCTAGCCTGAAATCAAAGTCAAGTTTGTGGGCAGAGTGCAGGGTATCACAGCAGTCTGAGCAGATCTAACTGCAAGAAGTTGCCACCTTCAGAGAAGGACAACTGTCCTTTTCCCCGATGCTGGGCTGTACAGTCCTGCAGCCATCCTGCTGTATTACCAGCGTACAGCTACCAGTCAGCCAGACCTGCTTGCCAGTCTGACTGAAAGATAACAAAGAAGTTTACATTTTCCTGTTAAATGAGTGAGATTGTGTGAACAGGCAGAAGGACGAGGTGGCAACATGCATCTGGGGAGGAACAAGGGGGATACCACCGCACCTTTCTGCAGTGGTTTGCAGTTAGATAAATTTAGACTAACCTTGAAATCACACCTAGAGACCTGCATCATCCAGTTTTCGGTTACAGCTGCTTCTGTGTTATGCAGCATGGGACTGTAGGTACAACGTACTTCCTCACTGACTGCCGTTGGATGTGCCTCCCATTGCAGCATCACTTCTTCACTGAATAACTCTGGACTGTTACAAGCATAAACATGGTTAACACTGGCAAATTCCTGAGAAGCTTTAGTTTTCTTCGTTTTGAAATCTTTTTTTTCTGCTGTTTTTTTTTTTTTTTCTTTTTTAAACTCTGGACAGTATTTTTGTACTGGTACTTAATCAAGTAGAAAAATGGCCTCCACAATGAGAGTAGGGCAAATTATTATTGCCTGTATTACGTCTTAGGTTGGAGATATTTATCTGATAGGGCATATTTAGAAGTAAAAGACTCACAGAAAAACAAAATCTTCCCCTTTCTTGTCCCTGATCCTTACAGCACAGCTGAAGATACACGTGATCCAATACTGAGGTGATGTTTTCCAGAGTAAAGAAAAATAAATTAAAAAGCAACCTCTTCTAGCATTCACATTTCTACTGAAACATGGCTGAATTTATCCATGACATACACAAGTTGAAGAGTTTCACTGCTTCTGAATACACTTCTAAATTTTAAAAAGCAACTTTTTACTATTGTGTTCATGAAATGAAATGCAAGTCATAGAAAAAAAATGAGCAAACCTGATGTGTTTAGATGGGCATTCGAACTGAAGCAAGGAAAAGCAAAACACATCATGAAAAATGTTTTCGTTCTGAACTACATTTAAACTCTACTATGAAATATACCCCTCTCAGGGTTCTGAATCCTTTTCTCCTTAATCTTAAATAGCAGATCTCTCAACTTAGTTGATACCCAGAGCATGGTGGGAGGAGCTGTGATCTGCAGCCACAGTTGCAGCTGGGAAAAGCAGCATTTCTCATGAGACTCCTTTGAACACAGTACCCCATCTGCTTCATAATGTTGCAGCCTATTTGTTGGGCCACATGTGAGACACAGCTGGTTGGGGGTCTAAGTGGTATTCTCTGGCACAGGGGATTCCTGGAGCTGGAGAGAGAAGCCTCTGTGTTGAACCGTGAATGCAGAGGTTGCCAGCATCACAGCAGGGGACAATGAGACGGGGTCTGGAGGAGAAATCCTCCTGCACAGAAATTTAACAGGCAACATTCAAGGGGGATTTCTAACCAGTAAATCAGGGAGATTCTAGAACAGCCTCCCAGTAGGACTAGTGGGACAAGAAACCTAACTGGTTTCAACATCAAGTTTTATAAATTTATGAAAGTGATTATATACTCTTACTATATAGAAGCAAGGAATAGGACTCCATGATTGAAGATGTTCCTGATTGATAGATTTAAATTCTAAAGCAAGTAAGAAAGACATTTTCTCAACTGAAATATACAGGTTGAATGGGGAGAAGGAAAGAAACTCAACCCCGGAAACCTTCAGCACGTCTGAATAGGCTTCCTCATAGAAACCTTAACTGAAGCTTACCTCTGGAACATAAAAATGCTTATTCAGCACTGATGATTTCAGTACTGATAGGTACATCAATAACTGCTACAGAATGCTCATATCCTGTCATCTTGAATCTATCATGTCTACCTAGGACCTAGAAATGTAATCTGCAAACAGATTACATCAGCCTGCCCATTGGAAATTTGAGAGAAGCGTAAAATAAACTCAACTCTGTGTAGAAGAAGAAACTCCATGTTGAATAGTCAGTTTTCATGTTTAATTAAAAAGCTTCTGATTTATGTGAGGCTGCTACAGAATTTTTAGCTTACTGCACTAGAATTACATTAAAAAATCAGGCAATTCAGATAGAATTGGTATTTTATTGGTGCGGGTTTTAGGCCTTGCCTATTTAATCTGGCTTCTCTCTTGTGAACAGACAGAGAACTTCCTGTATTGGTTTTTGCCCTCTGGAGAGAAAATCTACAAGTAAGCCTTAAGTATTTACAAAAAGGAGTGAAAGGGAGGAAGGGAAACTCAACGGACAGAGTTTGGACCATACTGAAGTTAGAATTTGATTAGAAATCGGCCAAATGCTCATCCTTAATTAAATGTATAGTAAAAACATTCTGAAATATGCATATTAAAACTTAAAAGTTATTTTAAACCAACTTTAAACATTTTTTCAATTTGGCCAAATATAGTTTAAGCTTTCTTTTAAAAATACTGCTTTACCATGAGCATCTCTCAGAACAATCCTTTATATTAAGTGCAGAAATCTTCTAAAAATGCTCTGATAGCAAGACTGTGAAGTGCAAGTTTACATGCAGTGTTGAAGATATTCATTAAAATTGTAATTAGACTCACGATTAAATTCAGCCGCAGTAGAAACTTTGTGTGTAAGTGTTGCTACAGGAAGAAATCTCCAGTCTGAAAATTAGTTCAGCAGTCTGAGCTATTTTAATTATGCAGAGTTGATTATCATTGGAGAAAGAAACCTTTATTACCGCACCAGAATGCTGATTCCTTCCACCCCCCAGCACACTGCCTGTTTTTCTGGGCTACAGTGTGGTATGTTTTGATAGCCTAACGATGTTCTGTGTAAATAATAGGAAAGTTAATCTGAGTAAGTTCAGGATCCTACTATTAACATTTTATTAAATGACCATTCATGTGGTCATTTAATGTAATACCTATCTTGCTTATCATGTTACAGCGGTAGCTTCTAGTTGCATACAGAAACTTGGGCTTGTAGTGCGATGTTTTTTAATCTGCAGAATTTTGCAAAGCTGCATTCCAAGGCAACATCTTGTTTCCATTTTTGCAAACCCAAAGCTAGCGACAGAGATGCTGATGGATGGCTCTAACTGTCTAAAATGTCACAAATATACCTAAATTTGGCAAATCTGAGTATAGCAGAAGGAAATGTCCCTCCCCCTATTCATGTCTAATTTGATTATCGACAGAGTCCCCTATCTTAGCAGCAGATTTTATACATCAGTTGAAAAGAGCTTGATTCTCCAAAATGGAACTTGACTTTATTTCAAGTGAAAAGCAGAGGGTACAGCACACACTCTCCTTGACAAGCCCTTTGTGCACATGTCCTAGTATGGTGTGGAGGTGATGAGTAGCTACGCAAACATTTTTGGGCACGGTAATCTGACTGCAGCACTCTGCCTTCCTCCCTGGGAGACTTGCTTAGACTGCAGTGGCCAGAGAGGCAAGGTAGTTGTTGCTCTGCTCTGAAAGCGTTCTTCCGTCCATCCCCTAATTTTCATCCATTGTCCTGGAATTTAATTTCCAAGCTTCACACACAGATTAGTCATTGCTATTTTGTTTTCAGACATGTGAGTTTTAACAGTACCTTTGGGATTCCTTTATTTCTGGGGGTTTTTTTGCTTCATGTCTGCTGCTTTTCAGAAGCACGTACCTTCCCCGAATGTGCCAGCTTTCTCCGAGCTGGTCCTTTGTATGTGTATCTGTGATTCTGTGAGTCTTGGAGATGTCTAAATATTGAAATGTAAGCCATGTAAGGTACGAACTATTCCTTTCATTTGTTGTAAAGAAACGGATATGTCAAACTAAATTGATGGATTTAGGCAGATTTACAAATTTACAGCCCAACTACCTATTTAGGTACTCTGATGTGATAAATTATACTTTTCCCTTATTCTCAATATATTAGTGCTTAGAGATATATATTTTTATTTAAAACTAAAACCTTTAAGGTGGAATTGGGTTAATACATCCGGGTGGGCTAATTCACGTGGAAAAGCACGACCAGACGAAAGGAAGACTAGGCAATTCATAGAAAGGTGTGGCAAGCTTGTTCTGTGGCGTAATGTAAACCTGCAGTTCTTCATGCACTTGCTATTGTTACTGTTGCTAAAAATAGAGAAAATCCTCAGCTAAGCCTGCAGACCAAATAGATCTCACACTGTTGTCATCTCTCACCCAGCTATCATAAAACCAGAATGTACTACCCTTCTTTTTTTTTAAAGAATGAACTGCTTTTTGTATGTGCCCTAAAAAGTATGGTTTTTTGGATGCAGAAATTTAAGATTAATCCCTGATTTCTGTAGGTGTTGTTACATGGCTATTTTTTGTAATTATAATTATTTTCAACAGTGCACTGTAACAGGTGCTATCCACATATCACTGACGGCTCTGGCCTGATATAAATTATGTTCCACGTCATCCTTTGCAGGGAGGAGAACAGACATACAACTCTGTGATCTGACTGAATTCTGTGCTGCTGACAAATGTATTTTGAAAGAATAAGGAAGTTCCTGGTACAGAGCCAGCCTGGGTGAATATCTGGGGTTTTGAAGCCTGGATAGTGACATGAATGGTTTCGGCAATCACAGAATCACAGAATCAATCAGGTTGGAAGAGAACTCTGGGATCATCGAGTCCAACCATTGCCCTGACACCACCCTGTCAACTAGACCATGGCACTAAGTGCCATGTCCAGGCTTTTCTTAAACACATCCAGAGATGGTGACTCCACCACCTCCCTGGGCAGCCCATTCCAATGTCTAATAACCCTTTCTGAAAAGAAATTCTTCCTAATGTCCAACCTGAACCTCCCCTGGCGAAGCTTGAGGCTGTGTCCTCTTGTCCTATCACTAGTTGCCCAGGAGAAGTGGCCGACTCCCACTTCACTACAACCTGCCTTCAGGTAGTTGTAGACTGCAATAAGGTCAGCTCGGAGCCTCCTCTTCTCCAAGCTAAACAACCCCAGCTCCCTCAGCCGTTCCTCGTAGGTCAGACCCTCCAGAGCCTTCAGCAGCTTGGTCACCCTCCTCTGGACTCGCTCCAACACCTCAACATCTTTCTTGAAGTGCGGGGCCCAGAACTGGACACAGTACTCAAGGTGTGGCCTCACCAGTGCCGAGTACAGAGGGACGATCACTTCCCTAGACCGGCTGGCTACACTATTCCTAATAGAGGCCAGGATGCCATTGGCCTTCTTGGCCACCTGGGCACACTGCTGGCTCATGTTTAGCCGGCTGTCAATCAACACCCCTAGGTCTGTTTCCGCCAGGCCACTTTCTAACCACTCTTCCCCCAGCCTGTAGCGCTGCATGGGGTTGTTGTGGCCAAAGTGTAAGACCCGGCACTTGTTCTTGTTGAACCTCATGCCGTTGGTCTCGGCCCATCTATCTAACCTGTTGAATAGTGTTTTTACTTGGTTTTTCATTGGTAATAATGTTGCCAGGAGGGCTCCAGAGCAACCCTGTCTCTACATTAACTAAGGTTGGTTCACTTATTTGTTAGGTTTTTTAACAGTAACAACTCTAGCATAGGTACGCAAGAGTACAAGAGTAGTTCATCCTCTCTGTCACCAGGAAGTTGCCATCTATGTCCACTTGTGCTCCACAGGAAAGCAGAGGTTGTGTGTCCTCTTGTTAATTTGGTCAAGCGTAAGCATCCAGTGTAGGCAAACATAGTTCTTAATCTTTGCTCACAGCTTTTGCAGGGTGTATGGTACCTGCTAGGTAGTTCCCAATTAAGACAGGCTTGGGACTGTCCAATGGATATTCCATAAAATCGTCTAATGTCTCTTTACTGGGAGGGGATTTTAAAGGATGGGGGAAGGCTGGAGAAGAAAGACAGAAGGCAGCAGCAGTGCATATCTCATTCTGGGCCTTGAAGGGTTTTCTGAAAGGTTTTCAGACTCTTGGTCTCACTGGAAATTATTTCTACAGATATCTTAGTAGTTTCTTTTTTGTGTTTTTTACCTGAGTACGTTTTACTTTCATACAGTAAAAAGTACATGGTACTGGTGGTTTTTCTAATTGATTTACAGAATGTATTTTTTCTTTCATGTTATTTTCTATCTTGCTGTCTGTATTAGAGAAGTCAGGGCTAATCATATGTTTGTTGTGCTTCTGCTGGTTGCCAATTGTTGCTGTTATATCTTTTTATTACAATGGAGGCTCTTAGTTGTATGTCATTTCCTCAATGTGTTTTTTCAATTACATGTTTTTTCCTTTATTCTGGCAATAAACAGTCCTCTGTGTTTATAATAATGTATATATCTTTCTCCATTGAAACATCCAATGCAGCAAAAGTATCAGTTTTAAGAAATGTTAGTATAACATGATAAATAGGACCCATACCAGGTTTGACAGTAACACAAGTGAAGATGTTCTTTAGTCTGTCTCTTTGTCTTCTTAAATAGCTCTCTGCAGATCATGGTGGATGGATTGACATGAAAGTAATTTAAATAGCCATTTTTATTACTGATTTAAAGCCTGAAGAAGGAAAAACTTGTTTTAAGTAATAGACTTTTAAGAGGCTTTTTTTCCCACCACTCTTCTGCTGCTTTCTGAATGAAGAGTTAGTTTGTATCAGTTGATAGCCAATGAATTTGTATTTTGAAAGCTGAAGTTGCCATTGAGAATAGTTTTGCTGCAAAATATTGCCTTTACAATAAAAGAAACACTTGCTGGTTACCCCTATACACATTATTTAAGGCATTTATAAAGAAAGAAGCATATACCCAGATTATTATCCGAAGTAGATTCAAGCATTGAATGTTTTACTATTCTAGTGATCTGTATTTTGAACACCTTTTGGAGGTGATCGAAATTCAGTTAATGGATATAAAATGGTACTGTGAATTAAAAAAATAAGTTAATTTAAACATGTTGAATGTATAAGTAAATAAGTTTATCAAAATATGTTTCACATAAAAAATACAATTATTTAACAAAATTAGTATTTTCTGCGACAAAGGAACTCATGTAATACCTTCTGGGGACTGAGTCTGCCAGGATTTAGAAATAGCAGATCTCATTCACTACTGCCTAGTTCTTGCACTAATCTTGGAGGGGGAAAATGAATTCATATTTTTTCAGGTTATAGGTGGTTGCTCTGTTTCTCATTATCATCTAATCACTGAGTTTGCTAGTTGAATAAGTGAAGAGAATATCCCCTCTCCCTGGTCTTCAGAGGCTACTGCAATAAATTCTGATTGAAAATCAAACAAGATTAAGGTTTTAATAAGATGCTTTAACCCTGCTCTTTGGCCTTTCACAAAGACTGTCATAACTTGAAATTTCAGATTAAGTAGGTTTATTTTTTAAATGAAAACATTATTTATTTTTAAAAGGTAATTTTCACATAAATGCTTAAACTTATCTTAATTACTCCTATTAGATATTAATTTGGTTTAGATTTTTTTACCTGTCCCTGTAGAGACAAAGACAGTACCGGTACTTACTGGAGTTAATGATAAATTAACACAAAGAGCTAATAGAAACGTCATGTGAGAAGCATTCCTACGCACCTCTTAACTCCAACAAGGAAAAAAGAAACCAAAATCAGTGCCATGAACATCTTTTGTCCTCTGTCGTTTTACCTGGATTGTGCTTCTTTCTGTCAAGATGCTGAGGGATGTTCACTTGTACTGAAAAGAGCAGGAGATTTAAAATTATCACACACAGTCTTCGTCCTCTAAACTGTGTTCTGCAAACTGGGGAGTGTTTTCTGTCCCCACCTGTGTCAGGAGGATGAGGGGCATTTAACACACTAAAAAACTGAGTCCTTGGCTTTCAGCTTATATGTATAATGGCCCTTCCAGCTTGGGTCCATGATGATTAAGTGGAAATGTGGCTAGAACCATCTGTTGGCAAGAGTTCTGAATTGGTGTGTTGGGCAAAAATGCCCTGCAGCGAGGAAACGGTGGTGGGTCATTGGGTTAAGTGGTAACAGGCCAAAAGTCACTTCCTCATCAAATTTGTGAAGTACCATTTCTGGGCACAGTTGCAAAGTCAGTGAGAGAACTTCTGCTCAAATCACCATGTTTTAAATAAGCACATTGTAAAAATTCATTTTTCAGGTTGAGCATCTTTTTGTTGCTGAACAGAAAAATCTTGAGTAGGTGTTACGGAAGGAGGAAAAAAGGCATCTAGGATTAAGGCCTCACAGCTGTTTGACAGTATATATTAAAAGATCCCTTTGCCTTTTTAATTTTTTATTTTCCTTTCAAGTTTCTCTTGGTATCTCAGTGGAGTTGGGGCAAAAATTATTAGCACAGTACTACGGCTTGCAGTTGCAAGGGAACTATATTTGCGCACTAGGCAGGTAGGCTAAAAATGGCTTAAGGGAGTAGCAAATGTTTTTGGTATGTGTTTTAAGTGCTTGAGAGTGAAGATGTCTGAAAAGCATCAGGGGAAATAATGAAGCAGCCGAACTTGTCTGAATATTTATTTTTCCTCGGTCATGTTTATATACTTGCTGGTCCATTTATTTATTTATTTTAAAACTGCCTCATAACTACATACCCAAAATAATCTCCTGGGTTGTTTCCCTTGCAGTTTTTCCCTTGTGGGCAGAATTTCACTTCTTTTCCTCATGTTATAAAGTGTGCTGTCTGCCACAAAACCTATGTAATTTTGTTTTCCTACACCGAGAGCTGGCTTTGAGGTGCCAGTGTAGAAATTTAACTCTCTATGTACAGCATGATGGCACATTGCTGTGAAGGAAATGATTCATGAATGGGGATCTCCCGTATGGAGAACAGCAGAGACTCTTCCAGCGCATGGCTGCTGGCTGTGATAGCAGATGGCCTTTGCAGAGGTACTGCAGGCTGGCACCAAAGGGTGCTGAGAAGAGGGCTCTTTCCCACTTTTCTTGCTGAATACCTCCTTGCCAAGCTCATGGGGCAGAAGACTGGAGTGTATCTATCTGTGCAAAGGAATAGAGATTGCCTATAAAATGTATTTCTGGTGTATGTTAAGCTGCTAGTGTAAACAAGGTAGTGGTGTAAATTTTATGTATTAGCTAAGGAGAAGAAATACTAGAAGCAAACAATAACTTGCTCTCAGAACTTTAGCTCAGGCTAGACAGAAGGGTTAGAAAAACTTCCACCCACCCAACCCCTGCCCTAATATTATTGGGCATGAGCATCTGCACATCACCAAGATTAAATTTAAGTGATGCTAGACATGGTATTGCCTGTCTGATTCTTTTCAGTTTAAGAGGAGGAGAAAGAGACTCTGTAAATGATGGCAGAAGAGAGTATGACTCTTCAAACCAATGTCTCTCACTATCTCATGAGACTCACATGCCAATTCACCTGTCTCATCTGACACTCCTTTTCCTTGCTTCAATTATTTACTACTATTATTTTGTGTGCCAGTGTTACTGTCTTCACTGACAACCTTGCTCTTACTACCTGTTTGCATTAGACACCTGTTGTCTTTCAAGTGTCCCATAATACCTCATACTCTACCTCAGGTCTGGATGGAAACTAGCCACCTAAAGGAAAAAAGGCACACGAGCTGTGTGCCTTCCCAGTTCCTGCTAAAATTGTTCTTGCTGAAGAAAAAATTTAAAACCAGGTGTCTGGAGCCAGTACACTCCCACTAACACTTATGGGAATGCTTAACTTGCTGCAAATATTATTTGACATTTCTTCACTTGTGTTGAAAGGGCAGTGACAACTTGACTGATAGATGGAAGGGTCTCATGGCTCTCTGGCTGACACTGCTTCTTCTCTATTTACAGCCCAAGCGCTGCTTTGCCACCCTCTGAGATGAACTCTCAGAGAAACCAGATTAAGAAATTACTGTAGACCTGTGAGCATATGTACATGGTTAGATAATTCTCTTTTTGTGTGTATGTATAAATGGAAGCATGTTGCTGTGGAAAAAGGTAATGTTAGAAAAGGAAATAACATTTAACTGCTCAAGAATCCTGCACATAGGGCAAAATGTACCTTGTTCTTCTGGAGCTGTTTGCAAACAAAATTTGTTCCTTTTTAAATTCAAATGTAGAAAACAAAGTCTTCTTGCTATCAAGAACTTCCTCTGCACTTTCTTCTTTGTCAGCTCTCCAAATATACAGGTATCTTTTCTGACTCAGAATTTAATGATTCATGTGCTTGCTGGATGGGTGACCAGAAGAATTGCTTCAGTGCTGAGACAACGATTTTGCAGTGGGCAGATTATTGTTGTAAGGCTGCCTCTACACACTGTAAAGCCAAATTAATAGAAGCAAGTAAAACAGCACTTGTAGACAATCAGTATAATGTAATGAACCTTTTGAAGTTTTACCATCCGCTTTCCCTATAATTCAGGTAGTTTCAGAAGGCTGGAAAGACTAGGCAGGTTTTATTTGGCTGCTTTCATATTCAAGGTGTCACAAAGCAGTTTTGGAAGGAGAAAAGAAAAATAAGCAAGAAAGGACTGAGTTCTAGCATTGTAATAGGAAACACAGTCAAAATCCTATGTTTGTTGATTGGTGTGATTGTATTAGGCAGCTCAACTTTCCACCTTTTCAGAAAAAAACAATTTTCTGAAGAAATAAATATGACAATATAAGACTTTTTAAAAGCTAGAATTTCTCTACTTCACATTCAGATGATTGCTTAAAAAGAAATCACCAGTTTGATTAGGAGCATTGTTACCATGTAGTCTATGACCTTTGTCAACTTATGAAAAGAGGATTTAATAGAATATTGCTGTTTTAACCCCTTGAATGCACTGTTCCTTTCAAAACAACCTACACTTGCACAGGTTCTCTGAATTTATGCAACTGTGGAGAAAAAGATAAAATGGAAACCTAATTATGAGCTGTTTAAGGGGAAACAGTTCACTGAACTGTGCTACCACCACTGGAACTAATGCTTGAACCTTTCTGTCACTGGCAATCTCCAAGATTTTATTAACTCTGAAAATCTTCCATTACAACTTCTCCTGCAAGAACAGAAATCAGACAGAGGAGCGAGACTGCCTCAGAAGGAGGAACTGATTTATGTAGTCAAATTTCAGAAAGTAGCCTGACAGCCTTTGACATGACGGACATCACAAATGTCCTCAATAAGTGGATTCATAGTGATTTTGGGCCATTGTAAAGTGTGTATAATTGTTGCAGTTGTGCTGAGAAGGCGCACTTCAAATTCCTTGGTTTTGTGTGTTTAATTTTGGGGATGTCAGTGAAGTATAATGCCTTGTAAAGGAGGAAGGAGTGAATTACAAGATTGTATATGGCTAAAATATTTGTTTTCATTGCCTGAGCTTGCAGCTTAAGTCCTTTCCAAAGTGCTTTTGAAGATGCTTTTCAGCATGCCCAACAAAAAACATACCTCATTAGTAGTCACAAGGTGAAGCTGCACTTTCTAGTAAATGGGCTAGCTGGGCAAAAGCATTTCATGCCAGAGCCCATCTCAATAATCTTCAGTAGAACAGCATAGTGAAGGAGCATGACTAGGCCAAGAAATTTCTGTATTGCTGAAACATGAGAGAAACATTACAGACAATTGCTCTGTACTCCACTGAACAGGATACTTTCACTTCAGCCAAATTCCCGAGTGCAAGTTCCTAGTCTTGCCACAGAATAGGGCAAAGCTGTGTTGAACCATTCAGGATTTACGTATTTTATTAATTCTTTATGTACCAATAGGAATAGTGCTGACAGTCATGGTGAAGTCCTCCAAATCTGAGGTATGGGGAGGGATGATGTAGAATTCATGTATTTTATCAGCTTTATCAGCTTTATGACACAGCTGATAAGGAGTTTGTTGTGATGATCCCTTAATACAAGGGGAAAAATAATAATAATAAAGAAGAATGCAAATGCACAGTTAATGGAGGAGGACTTAGATGATGATCTCATTATTTTTGTTAGCTGTTACAGGGAATGAAAGCTAAGGTAGCCTTCTGCTGGGGTCTCTTGGCTTTACTTCTGAATTCGCCTCTAATACCCATAGACTTTGGTCAACAAGGGTAAATCAGGAGAAATTAGACATGTTCCTGGCCTTCAGCAGTCTTGGGTCATCACTTCTAGCAGTGAACAAATGCTAAAAGGAGTGCATATGGTCCTCTTATCTTTGCATGTTGTGGACAGTTCTCACCGAGAAGATGTATTAGTCACATTAAGCCAAACTGCTGCCAACAGAATAAGAGTAATTTCAATACAGTTTATCAGTAAATAGCTACAAAATGTGATGGAATGAGAGCCAGATCCGAACAGTTTCCTATGTATTACTACACCAGTTTTAATGCTTACACGAAATGTCAAGAACTGATCGTTATTCATGAGAAAACACTGAAGAAAATCCATCAGCAAAAGACCCTTTTTGCACCAACGATGCCAATAATGTCTCTACCCTCATTTCTGAATGGACATGAGGACGTGGGATTCAGTGACATTCTTGTTTTGCAGCAGATATTCAAATAGCACCAAATGAGTTAGTGATGTTTCCAGCAATATGTGTGCTCTTGTCCTTTGATTCCTTGATGCCATGTGTCTGTGCTCCCACACCACTTTCTTCAGCTATTCTCTGCCCTGGAAGGATCAGGAACCTCTGGCTGACGTAGGCTGGCGTTTGGCCAGCTGCATTGGGGCTGTTCTTTCCCTTAGGCTCCTCCTCACCCAGTGGTTACTCTCCTGAAGCAATCATCGCTTTTAAGCTGTGCAAAGTGTTTGGTGCACAGTCCTCACTGAAAATGTGGGCTAAGATTTTTTAAGACTGTTGGGAGGAAATGGCATTATGGTATTTAATTTGCTTCCTTTTTGTCCACCTAAAGCTGAGCTGCTCTGGAAGTGGTTCCTGCAAAAGTTAGGATCACCACTCTTGCAGCTACAGCAACATCCCTGCATTGCCTTCCAAGTGCAGTGCTGCCTGCGATCACTGCCTGGTGCAGTGCTTTCCCTGACAGATCTCTTTGGCTGTCTTCACACAACTGCTCCTTCATCACAGCTTGCAAAGGGACGCTAAGGAAATAATTCCTTCTCTGGGGAAATCTCTTCTAGGGCTTTTATGTCATTCCATTCCCCTTGTGTGTATATGGACCTCAGCAGTAGAAAGAAATTTTTCCCTTGAAGATTTGTCATTGTCCTAGATAAGATTAAAATTTCCACTTTTATAATCCCAGTGGAAAATAGGCAGGAACAATCCTAGTTTAGGTTGTTGCCAGATGTCCTGTTTTTCAGCTTCATTGCTCAAAACCAAAAGTACAAGACTGGAGTAAACTGTAGCTCTTAACTATCAACACGTTGTTTAACTATTCAGGGTAGTTTCAGGGGCTGGCAGATGGTAAGTGGTTTGTTATAACTTACCAACTAGCCATGAAGAGGCACAGTATGAAGAACCCCCAGTACTATTTTCTAACAATAAATACATTTGAAAAATCGGACTAGAAACTCTTTTGGAGCTGATTCTAAATTGTTCTGTGAAGAACTCACCTTCCTAGAGCTGCTTAATTCATGACCTAAAAGATCTCCAAATATATAAATCTACTCGAGAAACTATTGAGAAGTGCTTTTAACCCCTTACTTTAAATATGTTATGATATAAGGAAATATTTTGACCAGCAAGAACAAATCTCATAATGCCATTTAGACAAATGAAGACATTTTCTTGTTTAAGTTATTCCAGTTATATGAACTAAATATTCTGGGATCAGCTAACAGTGCAGAATACTCTTGTAAGTAAAAGTACCTTAGATATTGGTATGAATAATCCTGACTTGCTTTATCAAAAGTATGGAGGAATGTCACACATCATTGCTATCAGCATATATAGGTTTCTGTAAAATAGCTATGAGGTTTGCACTTACAGGATTGCCAGAATAGAACCTTTATTGTTGGTCAAATGTTCAAAATATTTTTTTAATTCCGTGGCACTAATATCTTGTCCCCATAATGCTTGTGTTATTTCTAAAGATTAGTAAACACACTGGAGTAGTAACTTAATTAATATTCATAGGAAATCATTGTCATGGGATTTTGTTGATCTTGCAATCTGAATGAAAGATAAAGTAGGTTTCTGATGGAATTTTTTAAATGCAAATGACACGCTTCTTTTTTCTGCTCTTAAATTAAAAAAAACCCTCAAACTAAACAGACAAAAAAAAAAGCTGAGAAAGATTCTGTCATACCGATAGTACTACCGGCTGTCTAGACGCATAAGTAACGTGAGGTGATGCTGTGATGGAGCACTTTCCATTCCTCTATTCCTCCTTGCAGTTAGACTCTTTTTTATTAAGGAAAATGTATATTCCCTGTTTAATAACTTGAAGCTTGAAATAAAAAGGAGAATACATTTCAGAGAAGGAGGGGGATACTGTCATTATCATTGTAACTACATTTTTTGCATAATCGTTATGATAAATGAACGTAAAGCAACAGAAGCTAAGGAAGGTTTGTGCAGCATTGTGTTACTGTGTCTGTAAAACCTTTTTCTTTCTCTTTTCTTTCTCTCTAGAATGTTAAATAGAAGCCCTAGCTTGGGAATCGATAGTTCAATTAGTTTATATGGTGGGGTTTTGGACGACTGTTAGCATAGCCAGGAGATTACTTTCCTTGGATATTGGGAGGAAGCTGCTCTGGAGTGGAAGCTTGTAACTACACCTTTAGCTAGCCTGCGCTGGGACAAAACTGCAGTGAGAAACAGCCATAAGCTTGTGGTTTTATATTATGCTTGGTGGATGCTCAGGGACTAAAACATAATTAGCTATCCCACATCCAGAAGGAAACAGAAACCATTTGCAATATATACAAACAACAAAAGGAAGTATTAGGCCCAGGTCCCAAAAAGTATGTACTTAACTTTAGGTATGCAAATTGTTGCACTGGAGTAAACAATACTGTCTAAGTGCTTTAGAGTATTGGAACATGAGTGCCATAAAATGACACTGCACAGACATTATGGGAGAGCTGACTAAAAGACTTCATTTTGAAAGTGAAAAAAATTATGTTCCATGTTGGAGTAAAATGGAAACTAAAGTTTGCTTTTTAAAATCTTTAGTAAGCATAGATGTATGCAAATAACCCTCCTAATAGCATCACAAATAGCTTGGCCAAGAGAGAGAATGCACTATTGACCTCCTAAAATAAATGTTTGTAAATTCTCTTTTCCAAAAAACCTCAAGCAGTTCATCTGCTGTTCCATAACGTCAACATCCGTGTGCATTGCGCAAATGTCATTTTGAATATTTGTTGGATAGCTAACACTAAAATGTTTGAACATGGACTTACTTTGTGGCTATGAGATCATTCATATAAATTACGCTAGATTTAATAGGCTTTGGTTTGCAGTTTCCCCCACAGACTCCTCACACATAGACAAGTGTATTTCATTTTGGGAAGTTTAATTTTTTATAGTCTATTCTTGTAAAAATGTTACATGGATTGGAGTAGAGATAAGCATCTATTCTCTATCTTAAATAGTAGTGTGTCATTTCTAAAACAAATGTTATCATCTAGGTGGTCTTCAGGTAAATTCTTAAAATAAGAAATAAACATGAATTGCTAATTGAAAAAGGGCTAAACATTTCCATAAAGATGCCTTTTCTGGAACCAACCTTTTACTTTTATAAATTATCTGTCTGTTCAATAGTACAGTAATATTGCAGGCATCCTTTGTGAAGCTCAGGCATTGCTCATTATCATAATATTTCCAGATGAGAGGTTTGAAAAGGTTAGTCTTTATTCTTAGAGTAACCAATTTGGAGAAGCTGTAATGAATCACAATTAGAAAAATCACAGATTTTATATTGATCAAACTCCAATTGCTCACTCAAAGAATTAATTAGAAGGGAACAAGAGCAGCAAAAGTTGTTGGGGAATTTTAAAGTTCAGAGTTCATAAGAGAGCCCTGACATCCTATGGAATCCTGGCAGCTTATCTGAGTAGGGTTTTCTTTTTTTTTTGTCTGTTTCCAAATGTCTCTACAACTGTCCTATCCTCTTTATAAAGAGCACTAAGGTTTGTAAAAGGAGGAATGAACTTAGAAGTGTTTATTAGTGGCTTCTGTTGCATGAAGGAGGACAGAACTGCAACTGATCTCTGAAAGCAGAGCCACCAGGGAAGCCAGAGACACCTTTTTACCTGGGAAAACTGAATGTGGAGACATAATGGAATGGAGTGGGAAAAGAGGAAGATGCAAGTAGAAAAAGAATAATATTAGCAGTAAATATCACAGCAAATAACACAATCCTTTTCCTGACCTCATCTAAGCTGAACATTACTGCAAAGATACACTGTTGTATTTTCCCATTGCACACTGTTTGGAGAGAACTCTCTTGCTGTCTCGTTCTCACCTACAAATATTGCATTATATGAGAGGTAAAAGCATTATCTAAAATCTAGTTACCATCCGTAGGCATCTAGAATGCAGAGCTACACAGCATGCAGTGACAATTGCCAATGTGTCTATGAGCAACCTCTGAAATTTTCTTGGTGTTACGGAGTCTAAGTATCACTTTCTGTTTTGATTGCACATCTATTTACTTTCACCTTTTCACCTTTACATTGGACCAGAAATCAAAGACTAACAGTGACAATTTACATGGCAACAAGCCTGTAAATGTAAATAGAAAAGAATTGATGAGGTCATTACTTGAAAAAACAAGTTATCTTCTGAGGTATGCCAACAGTTTCTGATTTAAGTCTTGTCAAAGGAAATGGAAAGTACCTTACCAAGCATTGGAGGGGGAGATGGGCAGTGTCACGGTTTAAAGCTGGGCTGGCGATTAAACCTGCAGCAGACGCTCTCTGTTAACCCTCCCCCCCCACCCAAAGGGAAAGGGAAAGGGAAAAGGGAGAGAGACTTACGGGTTGGAAAGTTAAAACAGTTTTAATAAACCTATAATAATGAAAAAGAGTATAATAATAATATTGGAATAATCAAATATATACAAATATATATACAAAACCAAGATCGAGCTCCCCCGATGTCGGCAACGTCACCACCGGCACTGCAGGGCAGGCTCCGGGAAGGCCCAGGCTGGGCCTAGCGACGGTCGAGAGCTGGATTCAGGGATGCAGATCAGAATCGGGGGCAGCAGGAAAACAGTCGGAGTCCTCCTTGGACACCAGCCATAGCAGAAAAAGCCAGAGCGAGCAAGAGGGGAGAGACCCTCGTGATCCCCCCGCTTTATACCGAGAATGACGTGTATGGGATGGAATACCCTCGTTGGTCAATTTTGGGTCACCTGCCCTGTCTGCTCCCCGCTGCAGCTGCGACCCCCCTTCGGCTTTTCACTTGTAAGCAGTGAGGAATTCAGCGGTGACCTTGGTTTCTCCAAGAAAAAAGTACAGCAAGAGCCTTACTGCACAACATCCCTACCGGTGCCTCAGCGATAACTACAAACTTCGAGCGTTATCAGTCCTGGAAGCAGACACTGTCTGCAAAAACATGCAGTTAGTTTCAGAAAGTGCAGTTATTTAGAGGAGACTTAGCTGAAAGTAAAAATCACTGAAAGGAAAATCGGCCTGATTTAGGCCAAACCAGGACAGCAGAGATAAGCTTGGATGGGTTGAGCAGAACCAAAGCAGATTTGCATGATTGAGAAGAGATATGCTAAGGGAGGAAATTCTGGAGTTATACATTTAGATTAATATATATCCCTGGACATGAAAACTATAAACCAAAAGAATAAAGCTTTGCTTAAACTACAAAATGTACATGGAAAATGTGCTGGAGAGCTAAAGAGAGACACTACTGAAGCCTGGAGAGAAAGCTAAATTTCCGTGAGTGCAGTGTGGCGGACTCAAACACCATGCACACCTGACTGTGCAAACTACAGTGGACTTGTGATACATGTATTTCACTGCCTGGGTAGACAGAACATGAAAGGTTCTTTGGTTTTCACTAAAATAGAGAGAAAACCATAAAGTATAGGAATTCTGGTTCATCCTTTGGTCTGCTACACTATTTGAAGATAAAAAAGAAAAGGAGTCTTTGTTTATTTCAGAAGTGTTATCGTTTCACATTACTTTCACAACAAGGTAGAGATGAGTTGAGATGAGCCCCAGCAACAGAGCTCAAGATCTGAACCTCCCCAGAGACTGGGAGGTATCTTTGTTCTGTGCCTACATGCCCATGTGCTGAACCAGTCAGTGGTTAGACGGCAATTGTTCCATGTCTTTATATGATAGATAAGGAAAGACAAATCTTGTTTTGCCATTCCGCTAAGCATCAAAGCTTAACCTTAAAAAATCATTGAGGAAAATAAAATGATAAAAATCCCAAGAATTAACTGGCCACTGCAACTTTTAAGGGTCACAGCCTTACGGGCTTTATGGGCAATTCTTCTGGCTCATCAACCATGCTTATGTAAGAGGGACAGGCTGCCACAACTTCTGCAGTGACTTGTGCTCTGTCCAGTGTCACTGGGTTATTCTCCCTCAAGAAAACACCAGGTGTAAAACAATCTATTGTCAGTGCAGCTGCCACCGTGCGAGTGAGAACCTGTCATGATGTTGAAAAATGCCACTGATGACAATGGATGTGTGCCCCTTTCTTCTTGCTCCCTTCACTGAACACTGTTAAAAGGTGAAGGCTGATAGCTGATGCCAGGTTAACAACAGCAATGGATATACCAAGGTGAGGAACAAGTGTATTTGGTGTGAATTATTGTTTCACGTTTTTTCTACAAAATCAATGGCTAATACAAATTGAGCATATCTCTGTAAACAAAATTTTAGCCAGCCTACAAAAACCCCCATGATTTGTTTGCCTGCGTCTTACCTCTAGAAATGATTAATATTTTGTGGTATCAGGGCTGTAAGTCAAACTAGAGACATTATTAAAAATCTAGGAGAAACAACGTAAAAACATGATGCATGTGATGAAACTTCAAATCCCAAATTATGTTAGAATGGTATAGGTTGATCATTTTCTTGTTAATCTAAAACTCTTGTGCCATAAAATAGCCCAGTCCCTAGAGGTACTGACTGCAGCTTAGGAGATGTTTTGTACACATGTAGTTTATTTTTTCTGGCAAGATGCAAATGAAAGTATTGTATCTGCTCCAGTGAAGTTATATGAGAGAGAGCTGGAGATAAAAAGTAGACATGGAAGATACTTAAGAGAAGATTAATCACCTCATGTGATTATAGCCAAACCAAACTCTGCAGCCTCAGTTCTGTGACGTTCCTGCCCTTGTGTTACTCTGGGAGAGAGGGGCTGTGTCTCACTCTTGCTTATGAAGTCTCTTCCCTTCCTCACCTTCCCACACATTCTTGGACATCTTGGCCATGCCATCTCTTCCAGTATCCACAATTCAACACCAACTGTGGCTTTCTGGAAATACTTCTTCCCTTCATTCTCCCCCAACAAAAGGCAATAGATTTGGTCTTGGAGTGCCCCTGCCCTCCTTCCCTCCTCAAAAATGACAGTAGCTGCAAGATCTGTTGCAGATCTTTTTCTGAATATTTTAGAGTCTGCAGGCTGTGCAAAGGAAGGGGGTGCTTTTTCCTTTTTCCACCTTCTGCTTTCATAGAAATGCGTCATTTTCAAGAGCTCTGAAGCAGGTAGTTGCTGTGTTGCTGTCCAAATAGCTGTTTCGCCCTAGATATAATGCTGTGGCCTGGATGGACATGTGTTGTGGTTCAAACTTAGCCTGGAGCCTGCCTGTTGAGTCTCATTGATCTGAAAATATTTCTGTGAAAATAAGACACACACACACACACTCCCCCAAAACACCCCCACCCCCATTTTCCAAACTTCATTCCAAGGCTACCATAAGAAATATGCAGGCAGTCCACAAGACCTTATTGCTTTACTAGACTTCTGAGCTATGAGTTCAGTGACAGGGTGTTTGGTGGTCTGCAAGAAATGTTGAGACTTCACTGAAGACCCACCATTCAAAAGCTTTGGAAATCAAAGAAGATCCTCACTGATGTTTGACAAAACTGAAAATCTGACACACTTTTATAGATGTCATGATAGATGTTGGTCATTAGGCAGGGTTGAATATTTAAAGGATTTTCAAATATCATGAGCATCTTGAAAGAAAGCCTGAAATTGCCAATGGGGAAAAGGAAGCCTGGATGTGAGGCTGGTGGTGTAGCCATGACAACCAAAGCAGAGGAGATGTGAATGAAGGCTGGCATTTGGAAGCAGAGCTGTGCAGGGCCTTGAAGAAAAGGCCAGATATTAGGAAAAAAGGTGGAGCTGGTTGCTGTTAGATAGACTCAAAATATGGGGAAGGAATTTGATTAGAAAAAGCACAGATGCATTTTACAATGTGTTGTGCTTCTGAATGGTATGTGGAGACTTTTATGATGTGAGAGGAGGGTGTTGACTCTAAAAGGAGGAAAAAAGCAACTGTAGAAATGATTTGAAGAAGTATATCATGTGATAGGGCTTCAGTGTAAGGGCAGGTATCTATGATGTCTGCATAGAACACTGTGGTATTGACCGTGGCACAGTAGGAAGGAAAGGCAGAGCTGAACATGGAAATTAGTGGTGCCCATGTTTTAATTGTGAGTTAGACCATTTGGAAATGCCAGATGTGGTTTTGGCTGGACAGAAATCAGTTGTGAGTGCAGATGTGCAACTGAGCTGTCAGGAAACTGTTGGCAGTTGTAGCATGTAAATGGGTACCACCTACCCAGGAGGGGATGTGAGCAAGGGGAAGCAAAGAAGTAAATTCTCAGTGACATCCATTGACAGGACAAGGGGCAACAGGTGCAAGCTGGAACACAGGAGGTTCCACATAAATATGAGGAAATACTTCTTTACAGTGAGGGTAACTGAACACTAGAACAGGCTGCCCAGAGAGGTTGTGGAGTCTCCTTCTCTGGAGACATTCAAAACCCGCCTGGACGCGTTCCTGTGTGATATGGTCTAGGCAATCCTGCTCCGGCAGGGGGATTGGACTAGATGATCTTTCGAGGTCCCTTCCAATCCCTAACATTCTGTGATTCTGTGAAATAGTTTGCTACATGGATATATCTCTGGATTCTCTCTAAGCTCTGTCCCTGTCCTGCTATGTGATACTGGACAAGTAATTTAAATCTGTCTTATCCTATCCTGTGACTTTATATAATTCACAAATACTGTGAAAAGTATGTTTGGGTTTTTTTTATGTTCCTACATGTACAAAGTTTACCCCAATTGGCCTCACTTTCAGTGGGGTCTTTTAAATGCTACCTTAATAAATTTACAAATGAAAAATGAGAAGATGTGAAAAAGCCTGAGGAGCACTGCAGAATAACCCAAAGTCACAGTCAGTCACTGTCTGTCATGTATCTCTCACTGCTTATACTCATTACATTGAAAAGACTTCTCCTTCTGCCCCAGAGTTTGGATTACCAGTGCCCCAACAGGCTTTTGCAGCTCCCTGGGGCCCTTTCTCACCCCTAAGAGTGCTAATGTTGTTGAAGTTGCCTGCTTCTAAAACATTTGGCATGTTTGTTTGCTCCAAACATGGGAGTACACAGAAGTTCAGGATAAATTCAACTGAGCAAAAGAGAGATTAAGGCTACACAATTTATAGCTTACACTCGCAGTGTGTGCCAGCTGTGGCCTCTGAGTGGGCCTTGCTTTCTTTCTAGGAGTTCAGCGTTTCACTGGAGAGACGGATCCTGCAGATCTGGCCACTTCATACCATTTTCTAGGCTACTCTAGGCCCATATGGCTTTATATGCTGCTGGCACACAAGTAACTGCGGACCCATAAATCTGACCTGTAATCTTTTGTGTTTTCCTGTAAAGTGGCATGTGTATTTGTTTGGTTTCCCACAAATTCTGCTGTTGCTCAGAGCACATATAGTATATGGATGCTGTGCCGGCATGGCTACCAGGCTCGATATCAGGTGACAAAATAATCTGGGAAATGAATTGTAGTGCCTCCTGAAGATTTTGCTTTTCAGCCCTGGGCAACACAAGAAATAGTAATGTGATTTTTTTTTTTAAATATGGCATCTCAAATTAAAAACAAACTTTCTCTCTTTTTACCCATTTAAATGTGAACATGATCTTTGTAGTATTTTGAAACATCTCCTTTCTATCCATTAATTTTGCTGATAAGGTTACTACTTAAAGAGTTAATTTCTGGGAACATACACCCAGAGCCAGAATTCTCCTCAACCTGTAAAAAAACCAGATTGAGTTACTAGTTTATTGCTTAATAACCTAGCAGGTTTTGCTTTGATATTTCTTTTAGTTACTAAGAAAGTCACAAATACTTTTTCAAGAATTCCACAGAGTGGAGTAGGTGTTTCTTATTATTTCTTCAGATGTTTACCTTTTTAGCACTGGAGTCTCTGCTGGCCTAGGGACAGAGCAAACTTACAACTTTGGTCTTGTGGCAATTATTTTAAATACTTTTGACTATCATTACTACCTGAACAGAACTTTATGCACCATCAATATTTCAAATGTAAATAAAATACTTCTTTAAAAATGAAGATCACTTAAAACATAGTGCTGCTTGAATGTTGAGGAGCCATTATGTTTAATAGCATTTTTAAACTATTAAAGTTGAGTGGTTACTTTTTATTTTGCATTTAGTCACTCATGGGAGACATTTATTTTGTCTCATACTCTGCAAATAGTGGCTGTTAGTAGAGAAGGTTCTCATTTTGAATAATGGTCTCATTTATATAACATCCCTTAGTATAATATATTCATATCTTAGAGAGGAATGAAAATTCACAAACTGTTAAGGGCTGTACAGAAAATCAAATGAAATGTATGTCTATAAAAAATCTTGGGGGAGGGGAAGCAAAAGGGTGAATGTCCTGTTCTAGTATTTATTTGGTTTGAAGTTAACACCCTTTTTTAGCAATGATGACATCAATAGGAAATAATGATAATAAAAATATAATTTGTGTTATGAATTAGATGAGATTTTTTGCAATATCCTTGGACAGTGAACTCCAGGACAATTCGGAATGGCTGACTGCATGAAAATGCAGAAAGAAATTATGGAATTAGATGCAGCAGTTTTTATAGCCCTGACTTAGCTTTATGTAGGCATTGGAGAGCCATTCTTGCTATTTTTTATTCTCTTTTTATGGCTATTCCAGCATGTTCCAGTGATTTTCTTTTTATGCTGTGGTAGCACCAAAAAGAAAGGCTCATTTATTTGCTACAAACCTTGCAGAAAAATTAATAAAAGACTGATTCATCGTTTGTTCCACACAACGTATTTTTTTCTATTACTTTTGGGTGCCTTGCCAAATGCCTGGCTTTATATTCCCTGATCCTGAGTGCTTTGAAATTTGAACCAGAGAAATGGACAAATTGTAGGTATAGGTGTATGAGTCTTTTTTGGACACTCTTGATTAAGACAGAGAAGTAGAAGTGGGAACCAGAAACCGACACACATTTAGAAGTACTTAAACCATTGGTGGGGTGATGCATGTTGGGTAGATAAATGTGCATATATATCTGTAGCCACCTTCTTGAATATACAGCTGTTACTGCTGTCAAAAGGAATTTGACCAGAATAGTACATATCTCTACCTATTTAAATAAATACTGCTTTTAAAACAGGTATTTATAGCATAAATTTAGCATTGACTTTGCTAGACTTTGCAATTACCAGAGCTGCAAATAGAAAGTCAGCAACAAATTTTGGAGGTTTCAGTGTGGTGTTGGACGCTGTGTTTCGCTTGCCTCAGATCATGTCAGAGAGGACAAATCAGGGCATTGCAGCTTAAATCATATCGGTCTGATAAAGATTCTTTAGAAGGAAGTGAGATAGCCAAAAAATCTGCACTACAGGAGTATCTTTCAATTTGCTATGCCATTGTATATTTTAAAATATACTTTAGTTTTAAAGAAGCAAACCAAATTGTTCTTTTTCCTAAAGCAATCAAAATGTGTATGGATTCAGGCGGTACCTTTTTGAGTAACCACGTATCAGTCAGCTACCCATTTGTGCTTTGTAACCTTGACTTGATAAAGCTGTTTAAAAAGTTTTAAGAAATCTTTTGTATTGAGGATTGTTAATACATGGAAAAGATCCTATTACTTTATCTAAAGTGCACTACAGTAGCCTTTTCAGTGAATATAAGCTATCTTCTCCAACATGTCTGTAATTCTGTTAAATATCTATTTAAAAGATGTCTAACAGTGTTACTAAAGTGATGTTATTTTTACTTTTAAAACTAAAAAGTACAGCACCTTCTGAAATACTTTAAGATCGTTTATGTGCAAAATGAATGCATGGTGTACTTCTTTAAAGAATAGATTTTTCAACTTGGTAATTTTTGCACTCTTTGAGATTGTTTCAATTGCTACAATAAGGGAATTTGAACTCCAAATAATTGGCAGAGCATTGTGAGTTTTATGTGGAATCTGTGGTCTTTTGAGCATGAAACATAATTGCTCTTTGCTTTTAGAAAGATTTTCTTTCAATAGGATATTTCCTTATTCTCATTAATGGAAATTAAATAATTTACCTTTTTTTAAACTTGCAAAGTTTGGGCAAATTTCTGTCTAAATTTATATCTCTGTTATCTGTCTAATTCATGTATTACAGGTATTTTTGTATTCTAACTATTCATGTAGCATATAAATGTCGTAGTTAATTGATGCTATTTTTATTGTGATGTATGGCTTGGTGTAAAATTTTAATGTATACAGGAATTTGTAAAGAAATTTTCAAAGGAAATCATCTGATAGTAATATTCAAAGAAATTTTTTAATAAACTTTACTGTCTCATGTTATATAGAGGCATAGATACATATGCTTGATACATATTTTTCTCTATTAAAATTAAGTTTTACAGAAATAGAAGTATCTTGGAGGAATTCTAGACAACTTCCTTATTTCCTTTGCCTTCCACTATCTCCTAAAGAGCTCTTTAGCCAGTAGATTCATGGTGAATCTCACGTTTATAATGCAAATTAAACAAATGTTGTCTGTATGATTACAGTTACTTGTGCCCCGAGGCTGTACTCTGTTATGTGCAATGTGCACTTCTCACTGCCAAGACATGGCCTTTGGCCAGTATATACAATCTAAAGAAGAGTTTAGGCTCTATACTCAGGTTTACACTGACAAATCACTAGAATTTTGTTATTGACACTGTGTGCACAGTAACGGACGAACAGTTTTTTTACTTGCAAACTACGGGCAGTGTTTGGAAAACAGCGTATCTTCTGGGCCAAGATTTCTATGTATCTTCATCCATAGCAATGTTTTATGAATTTGAGGCTACTGTATTCTTTATTTTGGGACCTCTACCTGAAGCTGTCAGACGTGTGACATCCGGAGTCAGCAAAGGACTTTTATGTTTCTCCTCTATGTGCAAGCTATCTTAGAACTATAGAAAAGCCTATGGTCAGTTGCTCTTCAGAAGTTTACTGTCACATATTCTTACTCACCATGTTGTGATGGAAAAGAGAAACCATGGATATATACAGTGGAATAACAATGTTGTACACTGGTTCCCAAGAAGATGCTGTGTATTCCCCTTCCAAATAACTGTCCCTTTTCCCACTCACAGACTTAATTTTAAAATCACTGTTAACTGCTTTAAAAAAAAGAAAAAGAGGCAAGCTTTTCTAAGCACAAAAGAAAATTTTGAGGTCTAGGGCAAAAGTGGATTTATTGAAGTGTTTTGCCAAATACAGTGCCTCAACTCCCAAGAAGCGCAAGAATTGCAACACATGCCTTTGCCAAGCATTCCTTGTTGCTTAAGCTGTGTGTAGCTGCTCATTTAGCATGCAAGTTTTGTGGCTCAGTATGAGACACCTGTTTCTCCTCTGACAGAACAGACCACCTGAGTCATCTCATTCAATCCAGACACCATTTTTTTAGGAGTTGCAACACTTGTGGAGTTAATGTTATTGATCTGTATCCTGCCCCATATGTGTGGCCTTTGTGCCTAGCATCAGGCTTTTGACAGAAAAGGGGACGTTTCCAGAGGTGGCATGAAATGTGGAAGGTTCATGGTTTCTATGAGAGATAGTCTAGAAAGGTCCATGCTACCTGAATTTTTAGAAGATACGGAATATTTTATGTGATGGCAGAACACCTATTCATACACCTTAATAGTGGGACTATTGTTCCAGGTTAACCTCTTCTTGCTAACTTAAGAAACCTTTTACTGGATATGTGGATAAAAGAATGGAACTGTTTAAATTGATCATAAGTAGCTGTAGAATCTCTATGGAGTGTGCTTTTTGGAAGACTGGAAAGCAAAATATCTCAAGACGGAGCATAAATACCAATAGGTTACATCTTCTCTATATTCCAGTTTTGTAATGAATTTTGCACAGCCTTCAAGAGAAGAAAAGAAGGCTGCTCAGAATGTTCTGAGGATCAGGAGGTGAATGTTTCGAGTGGCCAGAGTGGAAGTTTCAAAAAAATAAAACTCCCACCCTCAGGCACAGAATGACAGAAATATTATATGTGGACATCAGGTAAAAGGGCCAGTTGTGACGGACTTGTGTTTTGTGTTAAAGCTTTTTTATATCTAGAAGTACAGCATGCCATCGTGAGGAATTCAAACCATGCAAAGGTAGAGTGCCTCTGCATCAAAACACAGAGGAGTAGTGTGAATGAGAGAGGACCCTCTCTTCCTGGAAACTGTCCATAGTAAGAATGCCTTTTTAAAATGAATCTTCTTGATTATTAACCTATGTCTTGTTACTATATTGTGGTAAATGTGAAACATAATGAGCAGAGAGAAAAAAGTGAAGAACTACTACACTAAGCTTATGGACATGACATAGTGTCTGTCTTTCTTCATTATCATATGAAAATATGGAGAGTTTATATCTACTTTTTGGTGACAAGTGAATGCCAGTTTACATGCCCTCGAGGCAGAGAAAAATTAGACCACCATTTCCCGGGAATGCTTAAATTCTCCCCTATCCCTCGTTAAGTTTTATTACAATGCATCATGTAATGCTTACTGGAATTAGACCCATCCACAGTTAAGAGGCTCCACCTGTGATACAGGCTAATCCTCCAGCTGTGATTCAGTTTGGGGTGGTTCAGCATCTCAATGATTCTGCCTGGTACTGGCTTTACTGAGAGTCACCAACGTCCCAGGTTTGCGGAGCAGACCACAGCAAACTGGAATAGTATTTGTGCATCTCAGAATAATGGCAGTGATCAAATTGCACCCAGACTGTCTATAGCTCATCTGAAGTACCTTTAGTTCATTAAAATGGTTAGAAGTGTTTTGAATGTGCTTCTTATTCATTTACTGTGATGCCAGTTTTTATGTTTGCAATACTAGATAGCTGGACACTTGGGCAAGATAAAACACTTCCCCCTGTATCTCAGTACAGACAGGGGAACAAAGTGATATGTGGCTGATGAATAGTCAGAAATGCAACATAACTATAGGAAGTCCTTAGGAAGTGGAATTCGAAAATATAGTAATAATGATGAGTTCAAAGAATGGGTTTTGGACTGAGGTGCCAGGTATCCTACAGAGCTGAAGTATATATGTGCCCCAAGTGCTTGTTTCTCCAAAATAGAAACATTTTAGCAGAAATCTAAGTTGCTTAGTACCAAAATGAATTAAAATCCCTACTTTTTATCTGAGCAAGCAGATCTTCTGATCTTTAAATTTATCAGTTGTGTAGTTTGACCTCTTATATCTAGGCTACAGAATTACACTGATTATCTCATCAGTAATCCTAGTTACTTGTGTTTGGCTAGCACTGATTTTCTGGTTGGTTTTGATTCAAATTTATCAGGACACAGGGAATCCACTTCTCTTGGTACTTCCAAGAATCTATTGCTGTCATTGTTACAATTGTACCTTCCTTCCAGTATTTATTTTGTCTGGGTACAAATTCCAGTCATGGTTCCCTGTTACAACTCTTTCTGTGGAATTTAAAAAACCATTTACAGCTTGGTGATTTCTTCTTTTTAAAGTGTTTAAATGTTGCAATTACATCTCAACCTTCTTCTGCTAATCTACACACACCAAATTTGAACCCTCATTGTAAGTTCTCCATCCCTCACGTCGTTTTTGTAACTCCTGGATCCACTTCTAATATAATTGAAGAAACATGGTCACCAGAATGTACATAGTGCTGCAGAGAAGGGTAAAACAATCTCTCTACTACTGCAGGAATTGAAGGGAGAAAATAAAGTTCCCGGTATTATTTCTTATTTAGGGATGCTTGTTTGCTTAAGATTAAAAAGGAGATGTGTTTCCTCTCCTAAAGATCTTGTCATATGAAAGTTTCATTCTGCAAAGTCCTTATTCACCTGGCTAACTTCACTGATGTGTTAGGTCTGACCATGCCAGCATTACCTGATCTGCAACTGTGGGATGCGTCGATCTGCAAAGTGACTGTAATAACTGAAACTTCTGAAGGAAAGGACTGTCATTTAATAAGGAGTTTCTAAATAGTACCTGGCTCACTGGGTCCTACCCTAGTTGCAACTTTTAGGTACTATGAAAATATAAAGGTTAAATTTATTATGATAATAAAAGATTGTGGGAGCTGTGCTGCTGAAATCGATCAGAGTAAGATTAAACAATAAAAAGCTGGTTCGAGGCACACTGAAGTAAGGGGGAGCATTCATTGGACTTTGGATCAAGCCCAAAATTAAAGGTTTATTTCTTAAAAGAGATTTTAAATTCACTGTATAGATCTACACATTTTTCCAAGGGCCTTTAAGAAATAGCAACTTAAAAATCATCACCTTTCTTATGTTCTATGTTACTTGGAAGGATATTTTCTTGATAAATCAGTGACACAAACTTAAGTAGTAAAAATAAATGTTTTTTATTTTGCAAATACCACTTGCACATCTTAAAGCCAGTAAGATTCTGCCTGCGTCTGGAGGGGGGAGAAGTGGTGTATTGATCAGCTGAAGTGCTGCAGAGACTATAAACTGATAGCCAGAAGGAAGAAAGAAAAACAAAAAGAAAACACAGGAGAAGACACAGCAGCAGAAAATCTGTTGAAAATAATCCACTGCTGTCTTCTTCTCAGTTTTTATCCCCAAATGAGACTATATCTCAGTCTGTTTCTGGTCAAGACCAAGCATAGCAAACCTTAAACATTTGGTTTATATTTTTTCCCCATGAAACTTTGAAGGAATTATAGAGAAAATGAAGGCATGTCTTTAAAAATTCTGATCAGGTTTCCTCTGGAGTCTTGCTGCTGGAAGAATATCTTATGGGTAAATTTCCACTCTCTCAGCAGGGCAGTGTTTTGCATGAACCAGCTCCCAGGAGAAAACGTTGTGTGCTTATTCTGTACAACAAGGCTCAGGCAGCATCTCCATATTAAACTGACCAGAGGGAGGGAGGGGAAGCAGTTGACCTGAGGGGAAAGGGGGAGGGATGAAGAGAAGACAGTGTTTATTTCCAGAGCTAGACAGTGCTATTCATAAAACTAAAAAAAAAAAATTTAAAAAACAACCAAACAAAAAAAGCCCTCTGAACTATTTGTACAGGTTTCCATGTGTGCTATATTACTTACAGCAGTGTGAATTACTTAAAGAGTGTGAATATCACCTTACCAGAAATACACTCATTAAAGGTATGAGATAAAGCTCCTCAAACAAGAAATCCTTGTGTCAAGTAATTTTTTTTAGTCTCTTTTAGAGAAAGTCAGAAAAATACTCCCCTTCTTTATTCTTTCACTGCTTGGACTTTAAGCTTTTTTACGCTTCCTAAAAAATTGACTTTGCTTTTCAGTCTTTTTTGAACCTGGTTGGCAGTACGTACTGTCTCACTAATGGAGCTTGTTGTTACTGGGCTATTTCTTGGTATGGTTCTGTGATTCAATACTTTTAATTATCTTTTTATTACAACACGTACCAGGTCCTAACATACAGTAGATTGACTGATAAGGCCATATACCACTTGTATTGTATCCATTTATAGTCATTTTTATAATGGTATCTTGCTAATAAAATGTTATCTTATTCATTCAATTTGTGTGTAATAAATCAACAGCCTGTTCGCTTTCTTCTCATGCAGATATCAGTATAAGTATGTATGACTGTGTGCATGTACTAAACCTGATGATGTTGCTTGCATACAAATGGAAATTAGCTTAAGAGCATTTCATTAATGAAAGTGTAGCTGTTTGCCTGTGACTAGAGTAAAATTAATACTCTAAATAAAGTAAAATAACATGGGACTTTATTTTACCTCTCAGAAAGCGTTTGAAAAAATGCATCCAGACCATTTTTCCTGACATCATTCCTATATTACAGACTGCAGTCTAAATAATTGTAAATGGTATATGAAGCTCTCTTTCAGTGTTTTTTTCTGCCTTATAAGATAAATCAGGGATTCCCCAATTTACATTTTTTTGTGTAATACCACTAAGATGATGCATTAACTAGCTGTGGAAGTAGCAGCAAATCTCACTTTAGATATATGCAAACAAGGATGTATTTAGCTGCTTACACTGCATTGATATCACATTTAGAAATGTGTGATATACATAATGGAAGATGAAGTAATGTTCAATCCCTTCAATCCCTTGCTTTAAAGGTGGCCCATAGAAAGCAGCACTTACATTGTACCTCCTTTCAGAGGAACCTGAATCAGACTACAAATATCATGAGGATGTGATGACAAACACAAAAATACCTCGGATTTAGTCTGGATCCTTTATGAGTGTAATTACTCCCATATAGTAAAAGTAGAAGTTTGAAACGTGCTTTAAAATGTTTGAAGAAAGTGCAGAATTAGTTATTCAATCTTCTGTAAAAACAAGCAAACAAAAAGCCCTCCATAATTCTGTTTGTTCTCTATGCAGCCATTCTTCCCTGTAGAAGAATAAACCTAATGGCCATACTACTTAGACTTTAGACTACTTTAGACTTGACATTTTGAAGCATTTATTTACCAAGAGGGTGGTCAAACCCTGGAACAGGCTTCCTGGAGAGGTGGTCAATGCCCCAAGCCTGTCAGTGTTTGAGGCATTTGGACAATGCCCTTAACAACATACTTTAACTTTTGCTCAGCCCTGAAGAGGTCAGGCAGTTGGACTAGATGATCGTTGTACATCCCTTCCAACTGAACTCTTTTCTTTCTTTTCTTTTCTTTTCTTTTCTTTTCTTTTCTTTTCTTTTCTTTTCTTTTCTTTTCTTTTCTTTTTTCTTTTCTATTCTGTTCTATTCTATTCTATTCTACTTCAGAAAGACAATTGAAGAGTAAAATCCACACATTAACATTTTTAGGAAAATATAAATTGGAATTTGTTGCTAAGAAAGCCAATATATTACTGTAACTGTTACGGGATGGAAAACTTACGTGCTAAACATGAACTGCGTCACCAAAAAATTATATACACTAAAGACAGTGAGAGTATGTCAAAGTGGTCTGGTAACTTTTCTCTCTGATCCACGTTTTTAAGTTTTCCTCTCCTCCTGCTGAATACTTGATCAAACCGTCTTCTAGTTGGCAAAATCAGTTCATGCAGCTCTTCCTGCTGTTTGGAATCATCTGGTGAGTAAATGAAAATGGAAGCTAGAGGATTACATCAGTGATCGAATTTACTGTAAAGTTTTCTAGTGTGATTATTTTGAATGTGAGAACCTGGGAATAAAATAAGATTTAGGACTGATTATCCATATCTATATACCTCCATTGTTCTAAACGGAAAAATAACTTGTTCTTGCATTAAAAAAGTGCAAGGACTTTTATTTCTTGATCAGAAGCAAGAAGTGTACATTTTCTGTCTCTGAGAGCAGGGTGGCAAGCGTCTGCATTCGCTCCAAGAACTGCCTTCTAGTTTTCTCGCTGGAGACTGCAACTGGCATTAGCTGGTGACTCAATGTTCAAAAGCAAGAACCCATTTAAGAAGAAAACAAAGGATTTGAGCAGAAAATTAGGTGTTTCTCCTTGGGGCAGAGAAATTTAAAAGCCTGTTATGGTAATAGACCCTTCCCCCTTTTTATTACTTAGTCTTGGGAGGACATTTACCATATTTTCAACTCCTATAGGAAAGCATTTGCTTTACTTGGGACAGCTGATCAGTGAAGATGGGTCATCTGCTTCTGTTGTAGATCCTTGTCTGGCTGTGGTCCCACCTGATCAAATCTCTAAGAGATACAGGTCAGGCTCATCTTGCTATGGTAGTAAACTTTGTCCAGGGAGAAATTTTAACTTCACTTTATTGGGTCCAGAGAAATGTATAATTTATTTATGTTTATTTTTGATCCTATTGAGTATGGCATCTTAAAAGATAATCTGCAAAGCTTGGTTAAAGAATCAGCTCCTTAATTTTTTTCCCCTCAAAAAACAAGTAATATTTTCCTTCCTTCCTCTGAAAAACAATTTCTGAAAACCTTTAAATTTTTTCCTTGGTTACATTTATAATATTAGCCTCAGTAATTAAATCCTTAGGAGTTCAAACTGTTGAATCTCTATCTGTGAACTGCAATTCTTAATTCAGAGTACAGTGTGAGCTAATCAATATCCCTACAGTAATCCAGTTCTCATTATACAGGTCTGATCCTTCCTACTGAATTCAGGGATTGGTTTTCCCTCTCAGCACAGGCAGGATCAGAATTCAGACATATCTTGACCGATGCTATAGCCTCTGATAAAGACAACAGAAAATTCTATTGATGTGTGTATACAAGATATTTGATGGTTTAAGCTATGACAGGTTTTAAATAAGTTTGTCTGTTTATGAAGACAAGTTTGAAGGAAAAACTAAGCAGTATCCTTTAAGATAGCATCCAGCACGTTAACTTTTGAAACAGGGTAACTCTGCTAAATTGGTACATTCTTTTCTTTTTCTCTTTATTTTTCTTCTTTCTTTGTTTTCTTTCAAAATATTTCAAGGAGTGTCATAAACTCATAACAATGATCTTTCTTTTAAATCTCAATCATAATAATAATAAAAATTGTGAGGGAGGGGGGTGTAGAGATTCAGTTTTTCCAAACAATGTTCTCTTATAAGCCAAAACCAAATAATCAAATCCAAATCCAGGTAGGGGCTTAATCCAAGCACAGTGTCTCAGTCATCTTTCCCACGTAAGTAGAGTGAATTTTAAAAAAATTCCCTGAAGCGAGAAGTATTTTATTGTCTAAACCCCAGCTTTTCCACGTACAAATGTTTTACAAAATACAAGAAAAAGATAAAAGATTCCTAACCCTTTCCATCTAAAGGATGAATTGTTTTAGTTAATTGTTTCTCAGTCTGAGCTCAAACTTTTTTGTTTTTATACAACGTTACTGCCAGCTACCCTGAAATCTCTGAATGAGATGCCAAACCTGGAATCCTGGGCATACGGATCGATCGTGCTACTGTATTTCATTTCCTTTCGGTAACCAAGTCATGTGTCTCCAGGCAGAAAAGTATTTGCCATGAGTGTGAGTAAAGTACTTAAGGTTTAAGCATGTGCTTAGGAGATTTACTGGATCTGTTTTATAGTTAACTGACGGACTTTGAAATTATCAGAAAGGTAACTTGTTATTTAATGACACTGTTTTGGACTGAAAATTTGTATTACTTGTAAGTATTACAGGTAGGAGGAAGTGGCTGATGATGAACATGACAGATCATTGATACTCAGTGATCTCAGATTGCTTGTTAAGATGAGTGGAAGCAGGTGATATGTGTTGTATGGTCAAATGGAGACGAACAAGCCGATGCTTGGATAATGGAGACTCCGTTGTGGGGAACTGTGGCTTTAAAAGGCTTTTGAGTTCTGGTAAATAATCAGCTAGAGGTGAGCTGCCAGCTAATACAGTAGGGAAATTAATGTCATGTTTGAATATATCAAATGGGGAAATCTCAAGTAAAGGATAGGAAAAATATTTTATTTTGAAGGGGGTCTGATGAAAATCTAATGAGACCTTGAGTTCAGTTTTGGTGCCCACTTTTCAAGAAAGATGATAATACTTCAGAGAGTGTTGGAAGAAAAAAGAGCAGAATGGTTAAAATATTTTTTTAAAATATGCTTTGCAAAGAAAGAATCTGCGATCTCCATCTGTTTTCTTATCAGAGGAGGTTACTTAGTCCTAGTGTACAAGTACTAAAATAGAAAAGAAAATTCTAGGAGGTTACAGACAAAAGCAAACCAACACCTGAAGCTGGAAATTGAGGGCACTTTCTTAAATTAACCATTGTAATATACTTTTCAAAATCAATGGAACAACTTACCTAAGATTTTTAACCCTGTGATTCCCTATTGCAGAAAACATAAAAATAGGTGTTTTTGTTACAAGTCTGTGGTCCTGTTCAAAAAAGATTTTTTTTGGAAAAACATCCATGGTCTGAGTTACACAGAGTGGTCAGTTTTCATGACAGCAATGCCTCTTTCAGCCTTATCTTTTTCTGATAAGAATCTGCAGAAAGCAGTTCAGTCCCCACCTTTAAGAGAAAAAAATCATATTAGTTTTCTCCTGGAGAAATGCCTCCATAAAAACAGTAAGTACCTTCGTCTCTCAAAAGTCTGTGCTACGTTTAAAACTGTAATTCCCTTTATATGCATGGGAAAAAATACTGAGAATTACAGAAGAACGGACACTTTGTCTTCAGGAGTCAAAACAGCATGGCAAAGAAATGCAGGCCTAAAGCCACCTCATATTAACCAAATAGATGGCTGAATTAGCTGAATGTACTGTGACTTGAAGTACTGTGGGACATGAGTATGATCTTCGCTGATGAGGGCTGTGGATAGAGCTGCCCCCTTCCCTGGGACTGATGCACTGGAAGGTGAGCACTCCTGCAGGTGCTCCTCTGAGCGCCCAGCGCAGTGCCAGGGATGCTGGTCAGGAAGGACAGAGTGCTACAACTCCATAAAGTAGCAATCCTCCAGCACTGTAAAGCATAAATTTGGCTAATAAGTCCTGTTTTTCAGAAAGGACGAATGCTTTAGGAACTGCACTGTGAAGGCACGGCTGTAGGGACCTTTATTCAGTGCAGATTTGGTGCCAGTGCTCAGTGAATTGTATTTTGAGGATGTGGGCGCTGAGCTCCATTGCCTGGTGTAAACTTGCCCTCAGCGCAAGTGAAGTGTGCCCTGAGCTGGCTGCTCTGTGCAATGAGAGCCGCAGTAATGGAGATTCTCTGATGAAGGTGTAGTTGTGTGTGCAGTGTTATTTATGAATCAGTTGAGTCTACACTTGACAAATACCTGGTGATAAGGAGTATAAGCATTTACCGGATTGTGTTTGTGATTTGCCTCACTTTTCCAGACCCCATAAAGGGCACAATCCCCTGATAGTTTGTTGGGTTTGATAATAGTATCACTAAATCCACTGCATGTAATACCGCAATTACTTTCTTACAGTTTTGCTTTTTGTGCTTTTTCTTTGGCAATTATTTCCTCATTCACCTCTGTAGCATTAGAATTACACTTCTCAGAGCCAGCTAACATAAAGAAGATGGGAAATGCCTACATCTTTTCCCTTGTTTTTCCCTCCAAGCATTTTATACAAAGAAAAAGGTCTGTTTAAAGCCACAACTGGAAAACTTCTACTTGTTTTTAGAAAGCCTGTTTGATATTTATATTTATTTATGTCTCTGAGTTTGTGTGAATTTCTTTTAATTACAATGTCATCTTGGCCTCTTATCGCATTGCCTAAATTATGGGCTAAGCTGTACTGAGATCAGAGAATCAGCATGCTTCGTTGTCACATTTTGTACTCGATGCTCCTACTGTAGGCTAAGACACTGCTCATTTTTCTCCCCCTTCTAAAATTACACAAATTTCATTGGGGTTTCATTTTTTCGTTATGAATGATTAATGTAGATGAACCTAAGGCCAGAAGAAAATAGCTGGGTTTTAACATCATCACATTGTCATATACCTCTATCTTAAATTATAGAAGGAAGAAGCTTCAGAAATCAAAGTCCTTTAAAGAGATTGATGGTGTTTAGGCTTGATCCTGAATGGTACTGAGCATTCTTTCCCTGGTCCTGTAAATTCTTAACTTCTAGAAATTCTCTGCAGCTGTCTCTGTTTTAAGGTCAAGCACGCGTTTAAGTGTTTTGTTGGATTTGGGCCAGAATGCTCAGCATTATAACTAAAGAGGTTTAACCTGTGGAATCTGGATCCCTTAAACTTGAAATCAGACATCTAACATTTCCAAGACCAGCAATTAAAATAACTTTCAATCTCTCTTGGCTAAAGTATTGATTAAGAAACAAATTTTAATCATCATCAGTTGTGCTTAGACTCTGATCTTGCAAACAGCTGCACATACGCTTTACTTTACTAACCCATAGATTTCAGTGTTAACATGTAAAGTCTTTAAGTGAGTTGGAGAGAAAAATCATCTTTACTATTACCATGTCTCCTCACTGCAGTTTTTTTTGCAAGGAGTGCAGTACAGTTGTGATCTTCTGGTGACTGGTAAAGTATTTCTGTCCAACTTTACAGATACCTCCTGCCTTCTCTGACAAAGTTTGACTTCAGTTATGATAAGCAAGGAGGCATTTGCTTGCTGTAGTTTGTAATTTGGCAGGGGGATATTTTACTGGTTGTTAGGAGAGAAATGAATTCTGCTTCCTAGTTAGGACTTTGTTTTCATTGGATGAGAATAAGAGCAAATGTTTGGACATAAATGTTTTATGGCAGTACCATATGGTCCTTGGTATTTTATTTTTAATTTTTTGCAGTTGCATTAAAATTCCTTTAATATTACCAATGGATTTCATTTAAAAGATAAATGCTGCATGTAACCTGAACAGCTTTTTTTCCTAAATTTGCTATAGCATCAAGTTTTGCTGCTTTGAAACTCAATGGTTTATCTGAACAGACAGTTTTATCTCTGGTTTGTTTGTGGAGAACTTGTTTCTCTTTTAACTAATAAATACCATGTCAGTTATATTGCATTGTTACAGCTTTGCTCTTAATTGTAGTTTGTGATTAATTTCTAATAGCAATCAGTGAAATTAAAGAGTTGGTTAACATGTGTTGCCAGGATTTTCTTCCCCTTGAAAGAAATGGCACTAAATTAAATGCAAAGAAATCAAACCACCGAAACAAAACTCTTTCATTCTTTCTTTTTCCTTTCCCCTCCCAAAGGAAAAAAATTCCTTTAACTGGCACTGAAGACTCAAAACTGAAGATTTACCTTATTCTCTTCTCCCAGGGTAGTACTACAGGGGAAATGAGCTTCAAAATCCGAAGGCCCTTGCATCACCTGGGGACTTGCTGGGACAAATGAAACACACAGGGGTTTAATCTTATGAGGACCTTCACAGAAGAAAAATGTTAAATTGGAGTAAAATTACTGCAAAGTTATCACTGAATATTTTCCAGTGTCCAACAGTGTGCATGCTATTTAACAAAAGCAAATAGCGAGTAAGAGCTGTACCTAAACAGCTCATGTGTGCACTAAATCATACCCTGATAAATCGGGAAGAAGGGCAATGAGGGCATTTGAAAGACTCTTTACCTTTTTAACTGTATCTGGCCCACAATCCTCTTTTTTCTCTTGTAAAAATTCTGCAATTTTTTTTTTTGGGAGGGGGGTAGAAGAGTAAGATTTCATATCAAAGTCTAATTTTATACTTATATTCTAAAAACTTATTTTCTGTGAGAAGTTAATTCAGTAATAGTCACCAGATGGTGTGCAAATACTAATGAGGGGATGTTATGACTCTTGGGTTCCTTGTGGAGGTTGTAGGAGTCGGCATCTTGCCATCAGAAAATAGATGCCGGGGGAGTAGAAGTGCTCCCTGGGGAGGATGTGACTGGACCAGCAGGGCTTCATTTTTGTTGTTGCTTTGTTGGTGGGAGTTCTACAAGCTGTAAGAAACTTTCTCTTCATTAGTTTTAATTAAAGAGAAAATGGTGGGACATGGTACTCTGTGTCATTACTTTGAAGAGTATGATTGATCTTCATTTTCATTGAACCTGAGCAAATACATAATACAATTTTTAAAACTGAAGTAAAGCAGTACTGTAGCCCAGATAGATTTGGAGTTTGGGACACAGGGTGAGATGGTCATTTATGTCATAGAGAAACAGTTATTCTGAGGAGGAAGGGAATGTTCTCATTTTTTCTAGTGAAATACCTAATGCTTCCTCTTTAGAATGATAATGCTGTGTGTTCTCTGCCATATGATTTATTACTAGTTAATCCATCACATCTGTTCTCTGTCCCAGTGGCAGCGTATAAACATTGTAAGGCAAGCAAGATGAAACAGAGCTCTGGGATGTCTTTTATAACAGATCTATGTAAGTGTGAAAGTAGAAATGTCTGATGATTCATAGCAGCATGCTAAGGAGCTTCTAGTCAACAACGGGCACTGACATGTCAATTCCCTTGTGTGACTTGGGTTCTTTTCCCATCCACTCACTCACTCATCCCCAGAAATTGCACTGTCAAACTGAAAAGGAAAAGAAAATGTTGACAAATACATAACACTGTCTCTTCCAGATACATTGCATTTATATTTGCCAACAGGAGAGCTACTGACTTCGACTACTGAAAAGCCTTGGGACACGTGTTCAAGGGCTTAGTAATGAGTACTGTGCTGCTGTAGAGAAGTGTGATGCAAGATGGTGTTGTCCAATCTGAAGCAGTTTATTGGTCTTATTCAGGTTCATGAAAGGTGTACCCATATTATATAATCTGTGATGATGTTCTTCTAAATCCTTCCTTGTGAAAATTGTTAGGCACAGAGACCTCGTGTAGTTCTAACATTTAGGATTGAGACAGACTTGTGAAGCACCTTGGAGGACTGCTTTTCTTCTGTATTCAATGATGGATAGAGTTGTTGTAACCTTTTTATGAATACTAATCTTACTCAGAAAAGCAGAACAATCACAGCAATTTTTTATGTAATAGTTTGCTGGTGAGTGTTGAGAAGTGTACCTGAATATATATGCACCTACAGAGAACAAATTGATCCACTAGGAACTGTAGATATGTCAGCTTCATTAAGAAACAATGAAATTATTTTAAGAATAATATTGCCTGTATTGATGCCATCAGTTAAGCATGCAACATGACACATCAAACATGATGAATTTAGGGAACTGAAAAAATGGACCACTTGACCAAAGTACAGATAGACAAAGTAAGTCTTAGTACACCCCAGCCTTCACTCCCCTAGTTCAAGCTTGGTGATATTTGAGTCTTAAATGCTTTGAGTGAAGCATACTGTGATGACTTCTAGTTCTAGGTTCAGAAAACCAAAGAAAACTATTTTGTGAATTTGATTCACCATCTTCTGGAATTTGACAGACATCTTTTGGAAAAAGGAAGAGATTTAAAAAAAAATTTCTAAACCCAGATTCTGTTTGGTTTCCATTTTGCTTCAGACCTACATGAATTTAAGACACATTAGTTTGCATAATCCATGACTTTTTTTCTTTTCATTTTATTAGTCTCTGCTTGTAACTGTAAGGTATATGTCAAAAGCTAGAAAGTATATTCCTATCTTACCAATGAACATTTTATGTTCTCTATTATCCAGGTTATTTAAATGGAGACCAAGGTTCTGAACCTTAGAACTAAAAGCATTTTGCTATCTTAATAGCCTGCTATATCACAGATTCCCTTTGTAGCTGCCTGAACAAATCCTGCATGTGTAACTGGCATGTCAGGACATAGATCTGGAATCTGCTTCCATTACCATTGTGATGGTACTTATCCAGGAAAAATAAAAAGAAAACCAAAAGTTTGGCAACCTGTACTAGATGGAGATAAGGACTTGATCACTTGTGTCAGCAGTTGTTGGCAAAGAATTTTCCCTGTGGATCTCCTCAGCACCCCAACAGAGTTTCTGTTTGCATCTAAATTAATATGTAAAGATGAAAGAAATAACATTCTGCTGAACTTCCACTGAAGTTTCAAATGGGTTTGGATGGGAAATTTGGTAATCACAGAATCACGGAATGGTTGAGGTTGGAAGGAACCTCTGGAGGTCATTTTATGTGATCTTTCTGCTCAAGCAGAGCCACCTAGAGCAGGTTGCCCCAGACCTTGTCCAGATGGCTTTTGGATATCACCATGATGGCAGAGTCCACAACCTCTCTGGGTAACCTATTCCGGTGCTCAGTCACCCTCAGAGTAAAAAAGTGTCTCCTGATGTTCAGAGGGGACCTCGTGTGTTTCAGATGGTGCCCATTGCTTCTGGTCCTGTCACTGGGCACCACTGAGAAAAGCCTGGCTCTGTCCTCTGTGCACCCTCCCTTCAGGCATTGGTCTACATTGAGGAGATCCCCCGAGCCTTCTCTTATCCAGGCTGAACAGTCCCAGCTCTCTCCTGTGTGAGGTGCTCCCATCCCTTCGTCATGTTCATGGTCCTTTGCTGGACTCTCTCTAGTATGTCCATGCCTCCTTGTACTGAGAAGCCCAGAACTGGACACAGTACTCTAGGTGTGGCCTCACCAGTGCAGAATAGAGGGGAAGGATCACCTCCCTCGACCTGCTGGCAGCACCCACTCAAATAAAATCAAATAGTAATCAAATAGTACCTCTCATGATTTGTATTCCATTGTACCAGCTGAGATACAGCCACACCTAACCTTTTTATACCTTCATTTTTCAAGCACTTGAAATCAGCTTCAGTCTCTGATCTCTTTTCAGCTCCTGCTGAAATTGATCTCTTTTCAACTCCTGCTAGACTTTTCATATGGCCATCAGAACAAGAAATTCCACTCTATAGGAGTGTATTGTTTTCAGTTTGGGAAGTTATAGAAAACAACTGTTATCTATAGAAAAGCAGTTTCTATACCGTTTCATTTGTTATGTATTATGGAAGTGTGTGGGATGTAACTGAACACCTGTACTGATACATGCTAAGCCCTGTATGGACAACTAGAAAGGAAGAGAGTTTGCTGTGGCTGTATGTGTAGATTAAGCAGCGTCCAGGAGTGTTCCCAAGCATTGTCATTCTGCTGGTACTTTGGGAGAACAGTTCTGGTATGGCTTTCATATGTGCCAGCTAGCACTTTTCCAAATGATTCCTATACATAGCTCAGGTGAGGCACCACTCCCAACAGGCTGTTTGCATGTGTCCACCCTGGTTTGGATGCTCATGCCAGTTTATAATGTGGCTGCACACCGTTCTGTGCCTGCTGACCTCAGTGCTATAGTACACTCCTGGGCACATTTAAGTTACTAATATAGGCATAACCTCTGCCTCTGGGTCCCGTGATGCCTCCAGTATATGTGCCAGGATATAAACAGACAAATGAGGTTATAGTGGGGAAAAAGCTAAATGAACACAGTGGAATAATAAAGCAGAGCTTATAATTCCTAATCAATACCATATGGAAGAGATTTGTAAATATCATAGCGAAAGTAAAGTTAAGAAAGAATTTAAAGGATGAAGTAGTGGCGTTTTAAAAGTTTGGTGGAACTGTTTTCTCTGCATATCAAGGCAATCTGAGAGAAATCAGCACTGCTTGCAGGGCAGCAGCAAGAATTTGATATTCATGTTGTTGTGAGAAAGAGACAAGGGATGGGGGCTCAGAAGGTAAGAGATCTATGTAACAGATTGTTGTGAAGTTCTGACAAGACATATCATTTACTGAAGTGGAAGTCATCAACCAGTGAGCCTAAGGGCCCATGCAGTTTGGTCCAATATACTGCAAACTGTATGGCCTCAGAACTTTCCAACAAAGAAGTCGTAAGTGGTATCAATGTACCAAAAAGTGGCTTAGTCTTGTAATTTGTGATTCTCTGAGGGTCAGCAAATACAACTGCAAATTATCTGTATCGTAGTTACATAAATTTCTCAACACAGATATATATATAATCTATTTATGTATTAGATTAGATATTTAACCTACCAAAAATTAGGTAACTTTTCTTGTTTGGTTTATCAGTCTTCACAGCTTGTGTATTTGCAAGTGCATGAAGATGGGAGAAGTTTGCAGAAATTTGTTTTCCTTCCAGGCTTCTGGAAATGTAAGTCTATCTAAGGAGAATGGAGATATTGTTAAAGGCACATTAGTGGAAGACAGTATTTCATGGCGGGGGGCGGGGGGAAGTAACCAAGCAACTAACTACTGTTGTCGCATTTCACATGCTCCAGGCCACCCCCACAATGGATTATGTAGGTAATACAGATCCTGATAGTTTTGTTTTCTTCTCACCCTTTTGTTAGACCGAACTGTGGTGGTTTTGCCTAGCTTTGAAGCAGAAGTTATTAATAAAAACACATTACTAAAAGTGCTGTTTGCCATGATTCAATCCAGGCAAACTCTACAGTAACAACTAATCTAGAGGCTAAAATCAGTCAGATGACCATAAACTGATTTCCAGTGAGCTGCTTACTATATTTAATTCAAGGGCAGATCATACCACATTCCCACTGACACACTCAAGAAGCAAAGGACAAAAGTATGACCATGAAACATGGAATCTCAAAGCTAAGTAAAAAAGGAGTTTGTTGGAGTAGTGAACACTTAAAAGTCAAAGAGAACGAAGCTGGAATTGAAGTCCTAGGAATTGCCAAAAGGTGTGTTTTCAATTCTGAAATCTTTTTTGTAGTGTGATGGAGCTTTACCTTTTTTTTTTTAAGTACCATTTATGTCTTTTTCATCTTAATCTAGATTTATTATGCAGCAGAAAAAAATAGTAGTTTTTTAGCTGTATTTCAGATAAGCATTTAAAGCACTTGTGGAAATGGCAGAATTTGCCATGCAAATGGCAGAATGGCACTGCATGGACCTTGAATCTTTTTTTCAGGTGGTTGGATATCTAAATAATTGAGAAGCTTTTTCTTCCTTTGGAGGTGGCTTGAAGAGGTTGTGGCAAGGACTTAAAAATACAATTAGGAACCACTTTTTTAAATATGTAAGGAACATAGTATAAATACTCATTATATAAGTGTAGCCCTTCCGTGACTTGCAAGTAGAAAAGACAGAGAATATCTTAAGGTTAACATTGTTATATGTGACAACAGCATTGACTTTTTATGTAGGAGGGGATAGAACCCACGATTGCTGTGTTGTTGTGTCTTGACACTGAGTAGTTACGATAAGTGAATTAGTAAATCTCTGTTTTCATTTTCCCAAACACTCTTATGGCACATGTCTAGGAAAGCAAGCTGAGCTTCAAATGTGCACTTGGTGTGTTGCAGCTTTCTTTGGAAATCCATGTAAAATAGGATTGTCTTCCCTCAATGCATAAAATACTCAATGTTGAGTGAAAACTTACTAAGTGTTGCAGTTTTTTGACAATCCACAGTATTTCTGAGCAGGTACAGATACATACTTTTCGTATATCTGTTCAAAATACTTTTGAAATTCCATTATGATAGTTTTATACTAGTAGATCACTTACCTTGTGTTGAGATATTTTTTTTAATCCACTTGAATTGTGTAGATGAACAAACAGGAGGAACTGTAGCTCTGCGCCCAGTCAGAAAGTTATGATATCACAGGAATAACTGAAACATGGTGGGACAACTCACGTGACTGGAGGATCACGATGGATGGCTATAGGCTATTTCGTAAAGACAGGTAGGGAAGAAGAGGTGGAGGAGTCACGCTCTATGTTAAGGAAAACCTTGAATGTATAGAAGTCAACTATGGTGATTGTGGAAACCCTATCAAATGCCTCTGGGTCAAGATCAGAGGGGTTGTCTTCCAAGGGGGATCTTAGAGTAGGCATCTGCTCCCGACCTCCAGACCAAGACAATAAGGCCAACGAAGCAATACTTGGGTCACTTAAGCAAGCTTCGGGTCAACAGACTTCAAGTAGCCAGACATTTGTTGGAAGAACAATACAGCTGCTCACATGTCATCCATCAAGATTCTGGAATGCATAGAGGACTGCTTCCTCATACAAATGTTAGATGTGCCAACCAGGAATGAGGCACTGCTGGACTTGCTACTCACAAACCAAGAAAATCTGCTTTGTAATATTTCAGTTAGTGATAGCCTTGGCTGCAGTGATCACAATATTGTGGAGTTTGGGATCCTGCTGAGCACGCTGAAGGTAAGTACTAAGACAAAGGTTTTAGATTTTAGAAGAGCAAACTTCAGCTTATTCACAGCTCAGCTGGGAGGCATTCCGTGGGAAACTTCCATGGAGGATAAAGGAGCTAGGGACTGCTGGGAGCTTTTCAAGAAAACTCTCCTGGAAGCATAAAACCAGTTCATCCCCTTCAAAGTTAAAGGAAGTAGGTGGAGCAAGAGACCCCCTTGGCTTAACTGCGAGCTTCTGGGTCTGCTCAAAACCAATAGGGAAGTGTATCAGAGATGGAGAAGCGGACAGATACCCATTGAGAACTATAAGGTTATTGCCAGGGCATGCAGAGCTGCAGTTAGAAAAGCAAAAGCTCAGCTCAAATTGAAATTGGCCAGAGATGTCAAAAACTACAAGAAAAGGTTCTTCAGGTGTGTAAAAACCAAGAAGAAACAGAAGGAAAACATTGGCCCACTCTTAAACAGGAGAGGTAAATTAGTCACCAATAAAGCTGAAAAGGCTGAGGATCTCAACACTTTCTTCACCTCTGTCTTTACCAGCACTGTTAGGACCCAGGCCTTGGGAACAAAAATCCAGGTTGATGTAAACACAGACCCACTGTCAGTGAAGGAAGAGTGGGTATGTGAACTATTACAGGAGCTTAACACCTACAAATCGATGGGCCTAGATGTTATCCACCTGAGAGGGTTAAGAGACCTGGCTGACACTGTTGTGAGGCCACTCTCCATAATCTTCAAGTTGTGGAGATCAGGGGACGTCCCAGAAGACTGGAAAAAGGCTAATGTCATCCCCATCTGCAAGAAGGGCTTAAGAAAATTATAGGCCCATCAGTCTTGCTTCAATCCCTGGGAAAGTTATGGAGTAAATCCTCCTTGGGGCTATCACAAGGCAAATGAAGCACATGATTGCGAAAAGCAAGCATGGACTCACTAAGGGCAAATCGTGCTTGACAAACTTGATCGCCTTCTACGACAAAGTAACGTGCTCAGTTGATGTGGGGTGAGCGGTGGACATTGTCTATGTGGATTTCTCCAAGGCTTTCAATACAATTTCCCACAGCCTCCTCCTAGACAAACTGATGCATTATGGTCTAGACAAGTGGTCTGTGTGGTGGGTGGGGAACTGGCTGACAGGCCACACCCAAAGAGTGGTGGTAAATCGCTCCTTTTCAAACTGGCAACCTGTCACAAGTGGGGTCCCCCAGGAATCAATATTGGGCCCAACACTGTTTAATATCTTCATAAGTGATCTGGATGATGGGATCAAGTGTACACTGATGAAGTTTGCTGATGATACTGAACTGAGTGGGGAAGTGGACTCTTCAGAAGGGAGAGCAACCCTGCAGGAAAACCTGGATAGGCTGGAAGAGTGGGCTAATAAGAACCTTATGAAGTTCAACAAGGACAAATGTAAGGTCTTGCACCTGGGAAAGCATAATCCAGGAGTGCAGCACAGACTGGGATCTATCTGGCTGGAGAGCAGCTCCATGGAAAGGGACCTGGGGGTCCTGGTGGAAAACAGGCTCAATATGAGTGAACAGTGTGCTGCAGCAGCAAAGAAAGCCAACAGGATGCTGAGTTGCATCAACAAGGGCATCACCAGCAGGGATCAAGAAGTCATTACCCCACTCTATTCAGCACTTGTCAGGCCACACCTGGAATACTGTGTCCAGTTCTGGTTCTCACTATACAAAAAAAAAGACGTGGACAGCCTGGAGAGGGTCCAGAGAAGGGCGACAAAGACAATCAAAGGGAAGTCTGCCATATGAGGAAAGGCTGAGGGAACTGGGTTTGTTCAGCCTTGAGAAAAGAAGGCTTAGGAGAGACCTCATCACTATGTTCCAGTACTTAAAGGGTGACTGCAAAGAAGATGGAGACTCCCTTTTTACAACGAGTCACATGGAAAAGATGAGGCGTAATGGGTACAAGTTACTGCTTGGGAGATTCCGACTGGACACAAGAGCAAAATTTTTCACAATGAGAACAATCAACCATTGGAATAATCTCCCCATGGAAGTGGTGGATTCCCCAACATTGGACACTTTTACAATCAGCTGGACAAGGTGCTGGGCCATCTTGTCTAGACCGTGCTTTTGCCAAGAAAGGTTGGACCAGATGATCCTTGAGGTCCCTTCCAACCCAGTATTCTGTGATTCTGTGTAAATGATTATACATTTACACAGGTTTAGCTTACACAAGGTTTAGCCTTCACCAGAGCTAATATTAGTGCTACTTTCTTGCTTTTTGCATTGGGCTTGCTCTTTACTATGGAGCTGTCTTGGGATATAGACTGGGACTTCGGTGTGAATGGTTACTCTGCAAGACAGGACTTTAGTGCTGCTTCCGTGGTAAGAGTTGCTCCTAATAAAGGCACTAGGACTTCTGTGATGGTACTGCCTGGTGATCAGGGCTGTGGTAAGCTGAGATGCTCAATGATGCTTTCCTGCAGACTTGTGGGAGATATGATCTGTGTTTTTTTGGGTACAAATGAAGGATTATGAAAAGGCTTTGAGAAGACTGCCTGAGCTCAGGTGGTTTAGTTTGCATCTGGGCTGCCAAAGTGGGTGTTTAGCCTCTGAAAGAGAGTGTGGTCTTCCTGAATGCAGCTTGACCTTCACATTTATGGGAAGAGATTTATGTCTGCATGAGGGGAGATGGCTATGTAGAAACTCTAACATCACTCCACTGAATTAACATATTTAAGACTACAAAACATCTTTCACAATGAGATTTTTCAGGGGAAAATGTTTATGTTTACTTATTGATTTGTAGTGATTCTGAGAGTAAATGTTCGTTAAACCTTTGCAATTAGGGAACATTTCTATTTGCTTGTAATGGTGACTGAATACTGTCTGATAAGTGTCACTGTAGTGACTGTTAACACTCGTCAAACAGTGCCTTGAAATGTGATTTTTTTTTCCTGAATACTGTTGAAAATCATTATTCATTTATTAAGTGCCAAAAGTGCATTACTGCAGCATGAAGAACAGAATAAGACTCAGTTTGGCTCAAGGAGATTACAAGACAGCAGATAGTTAAAGGAATAAATATACTGGGCGATTCAGATGTTCTGACTGGCAGTGGTGTCATTATTTTCATCTGTCCTCCCTCGTAGCTCACGTGAAAGACAGCAAATGGGTAAAACACTTTTATCTAGGCTGGCGAGTGCTGTAAAAGAAAGATTTGGCCTGGGAAACACAGGCTGTCTACCTATGAGACTAAAAGGGAGGCCTAGGTATATAGTCGTACAAACTGAGTTTCCTTCATTACTGTGCCACCTGTACAGAAAGAGGGCTGCAGTCCTTGCATCATTTGGGGGCTGGAAAAGCAATTTTGGTATGAGGACTATAAATTTTATTTCTGATGAGCGGTATGACCTTAGGGAAGTTCTTTTATTTATCTGGGCTTCAATTCATCCAACTATAAAAAGTGGAAAATAATGATTTTCCACCTTTCTGGAGCGCTTTGAAAGCATTATAGGTACCATTTACAGAATATGCAAAATGTTGGTGATATTCAAACTCACTTAGAGGGAAATTCCTTCTCTTCTTACTGATCCCTTGGGATATCCAGCTGTCTTAACTAGATTTTAAGTGCATCTCCAAATATTAGTATTCATAAATCAGTTTCAGAAAAGTTTTCAAAGCTGTATTTCATGATCACATTTGGTATAATTCTTAACAAAAATGGAAGCCCAAAGTATTTCTTTTTAATGTCATTAACTATTCCTCTGTAGAGTTTAGCTAATGAATTTTAAAGGCTAATGGGCCTTCAAATGGTCATTGTCTAGTCTGAACCTCTGTTTGAAACTTACCTTGAGTCCAGTGGCTCTGCTTGTATAATAGATTATCTTTCAGGGGGGAATAAATACAGACAGAAAAAACCAAAACCTCATTCTAGTCTTGGTTTAAACATTTCTAATAATAGAAAATCCACTACAAACCTCGGTAAATTGCTCTGGGGTTAATTGTGTTCGCTGCAGAAATATGTACCTTTTCTCTAGTTTGAATTTGTTTAGCCTCAGCTGAGGTTTCAGTGTTAATTCTTGTATTGATTTTAAAACGTGAAAATTCATTTTTATTTTTAACAGGAAATGGGTCTGAGTTTCAGTACACTGTGGAATAGAAACAATGTTGAAATTATTTTTCTGTGAAATAATTTTCCTGTTATTCAGTCAGCTCTACTATTATCCTGAAATAGTTTTACAATTTTTTAACTCCGTGTCATTTCTTGGGAATAGAAGTCAAACTTACGCAAGAATAAATTTCATAACTCTTCTTCTTTCTTTTTCATGAATATTTTGTTACTTCATTTGCTTTTCTTCAGTACCTCCGCAATTCTATTATTTTCATTAAAGCACCATCAGTTGTATACACATAATTTCTTTTTAATTCCATAGAATGAATACCAAGAGGTCTTTGCAGAATTGATGGGGTTATGTGGCTAAAATTAGAGGCTGGATAATAGCAGAACTTTTTCTGGAGAAAAGGAGAGGACTCCTGCATTCGTTCAGTTTTGCATTAAAAATACATTGGTATAAATACACATAAACTTTTTTGAAAAAAAATTTGGCAAATCCTGACCACTAAATCATGTTATACAGAAGAATGAAATAGTTTATAAATAGTAGATAAAACAGTTGCAAAGATCACGTACATAATTCCCCAGTGAAGAAATGTACAGGGACTGAAAGGGACCGAGGTATACAGGACTGAAAAGCATGGTTTGTTTGCAAATACTCGTGCTCACACAAACAATAGATTTTTCTGAACCGAGCCTAAACTGGGTTACAGGAAGACCTTCCCAACTGTAAACTGTTTTGAAAAACTTCAAAACATGTTAATCTTTGATATTATGGTAGCAAATGTGCTAACAGGGTATAGTCCAGAATATATAATGACAATAAAGCAGAGATACATAAAACTAGAATGATTGATTTTCTAGGTGATCCCCAGTAATGCTGTTTGCATATGTGCTATTGCACGTAAATTAGAGAACCAGTTTTGAGGGGGGAAGGGTATGTGTAATTGTTGGTAAAAGACATGCCAGCAATTTGGTGAAAGGAAGGTTAAGGAGTACTGACTGAATACCAGGTGGGCTGTTCGCTGGTTGAAGTGGCTTCCCATTTGTGTTGGCGAAGTGCCCCTAGACTTGTTGGCTCCAGTCCCAGCAGGAATGGAATCTGCTCTCTGAGATAGCTCTAGAGTATCAGTCCTGAAAGACTAGTTTCAGACCATCTGGAGCCAGATGGCCAACTTCAGACTTCTACAATTTAAAGGGCAATTTATTGGGTTTATTGAAGTCTAAGTGAGCTTTGCCATTGATTTCAAGGAGGGACATGAATTTACACAGGGTTTTGGGTTCAGAACTATTACCATGTTAGAAATCTTTCAGGATAGAAGGAAAACACTCTAAGAGAAAATGTGTGGGAGCTGTAGTGGGAATGAGAATCTGGATTTTCCAAGAGCAGATGGTGAAAAATATCTTTGCTGCTAGCTGGTGCCTGAGCTTGAATTGCACTACTTTGCTGTTAAAATCCAGTCTATTCGAAGTCTGTCTGCATGAATCGTACATTTCTAAATAAAAGTGTAATAGGATAATTTAGTAATTTGGTGCCTGCTGTCTACTCACTTTCTTTCCTAGAAGAAATTACCAAGATCCAAATACACTAACCACCTAGTGTCATGGCTACAAATACTGCTGAATGATTCTTACTGTATTCATTGGTAAACTATCATTTCTCTTGGGTGTTTTGACTCTCTGTTCTAAGATTTATTCACCTTGTTTACTGAACTATCAATTTACCACGCTTATGCAAATTGAATTATCTTCTGTTCATGATTCTTCCATTTAAAAGTCCCCGCAAAAACAAACCCTAAAATATTAGAATTACAAATATTAAGTTATTCCTTTGAAAAAAGATGAGTAATTCAATATGGGGGGACATGAGCTAAAAGAAAATTGAGAAAGGAAGTCCATATATTGAAAAGAATGGTGAATTATGTAGCCAAAAAGTGTCCTTCTAACAGTTACATTATTCAGTGCACAAGTAGCTTATTTTGGGCAAAAGCTACTTAGTGTATAGCACCTATATAGACTTCTCAGGCAATGTTCTTATACCTTGAAATTGCATCGAGTTCTGTGGAATCACAGCATCGTAAGAATAAGGTTCCAAATATATGTGTAGTGTTGAAAAAGAATGGGATTAGACAGTGAGAAATTTGCTTATTACTGACATAGGTGTATAGACACGTACAACAGTGATGATGAAATCTGACAGGCGTATAGCTACCTCCTCCACAAGGAAGAACAGTTTTAGTGGTTGGAGACTCCTTCCTAAAGGGATCTGAGGGCCCAATATGCAGAGCTGACCCCCATCACAGGGAGGTCTGCAGCCTGCCTGGAGCCCGAATCAGGGATATCACCAGGCAACTCCCCAACCTGGTGAAGGCCACAGACTACTACCCCCTGCTGATCTTCCAGACAGGTGGGGAAGAAGCTGCATCCCGTAGTCTGAAGGGGATGAAGAAAGACTACAAGGCCCTAGGACGGTTGGTGAAAGAGTCTGGGGCACAAGTTGTTTTCTCCTCCCTCCTTCCATTTTCAGGTGATGACGTGGGATGGAATAGTAGTATTCTCTCTATTAACGCCTGGCTACGAGACTGGTGCTACAGGCAGGGCTTTGGGTTCTTTGATAATGGCTGGTTTTATAAGACACCAGGCGTGACAGTGATACATGGGAAAGGTTTATGTCATAGGGGCAAAAGAGTTCTGGGACAGGAATTAGCAGGGCTCATTTGGAGAGCTTTAAACTAGATTCAAAGGGGGATGGGGTAGTAGCTGGGCTTGCACCACTGGGGCAACGCTCTAGTGTTGAGGTAGACCAGGAGGCCTCCCATCCCCCTGGGGTGAAATCGGTGTGTCCAGCTCGCTCCCTGAAATGCCTGTACACCAATGCACGCAGCATGGGGAATAAACAGGAGGAGTTAGAAATCCGTGTTCGGTCGGGGGGCTATGATCTAGTGGCAATTACAGAGACTTGGTGGGACGCCTCGCATGACTGGAATGTGGTCATGGATGGCTATGTCCTCTTCAGGAAAGACAGGCCACTAAGGAGAGGTGGTGGAGTTGCTCTTTATGTGAGTGAGCAGCTAGAATGTATTGAGTTCTGTCCAGGGGCGGATCAGGAGCGAGTTGAGAGTCTGTGGGTGCGAATTAAGGGGCAGGCTGGCAGGGGTGATACTGTTGTGGGTGTCTATTACAGGCCACCGGATCAGGATGAGGACGGTGATGAGGCCTTCTACAGGCAGCTGAGAGCAGTCTCTCAATTACAGGGCCTGGTTGTTGTGGGGGATTTCAACTACCCTGATATTTGCTGGGAGGCCTACTCAGCCAGCCATCCCCAGTCCAGGAGGTTCCTCCAGTGCGTTGATGCTAACTTTCTGATGCAAATGGTGGATGAGCCAACTAGGAGAGGAGCGCTGCTGGATCTGATCCTCACTAACAAGGAGGGTCTGGTTGAAGAGGTGAAGGTTGAGGGCAGCCTTGGTTGTAGTGACCATGAGATGGTAGAGTTCAGGATCTCATGTGGCAGGAACAGAATAGCTAGCAGAATCACAACCCTGGACTTCAGGAGGGCCAACTTTGGCCTTTTCAAGCAATTGCTAGGGGAAATCCCATGGGACAGGGTACTAGAAGGTAAGGGGGCCCAAGATAGTTGGTTAGCATTCAAGGACTGCTTCTTCCGAGCTCAAGATCAGAGCATCCCAACAGGTAGGAAGTCAAGGAAGGGTACCAGGAGACCTGCATGGTTGAACAGGGAACTGCTGGGCAAACTCAAGTGGAAGAAGAGGGTGTACAGATCATGGAAGGAGGGGCTGGCCACTTGGGAGGAATATAAGTCTGTTGTCAGAGGATGTAGGGAGGCAACTAGAAAAGCTAAGGCCTCCTTGGAATTAAACCTTGCAAGAGAGGTCAAGGACAACAGAAAGGGCTTCTTCAAATACATTGCAGGTAAAGCCAACACTAGAGGCAATGTAGGCCCACTGATGAATGAGGTGGGGGTCCTGGAGACAGAGGATAAAAAGAAGGCGGAGTTACTGAATACCTTCTTTGCCTCTGTCTATACTGTTGGAGGCTGTCCTGAGGAGCCCCGGACCCCTGAGGCCCCAGAAGAAGTCAGGATAGAGGAGGAATCTGTCTTGGTTGATGAGGGCTGGGTCAGGGACCAATTAAGCAACCTGGACGTCCATAAATCCATGGGCCCTGATGGGATGCACCCGCGGGTGCTGAGGGAGCTGGCGGAAGTCATTGCTAGGCCACTCTCCATCATCTTTGCTAAGTCGTGGGCAACGGGAGAGGTGCCTGAGGACTGGAGGAAAGCGAATGTCACTCCAGTCTTCAAAAAGGGCAAGAAGGAGGACCCGGGTAACTATAGACCAGTCAGCCTCACCTCCATCCCCGGAAAGGTGATGGAGCAACTTGTTCTTGGTGCTGTCTCTAGGCACATCAAGGATAGGGGGATCATTAGGGGCACTCAGCATGGCTTCACCAAGGGGAAGTCATGCTCAACCAACTTGATAGCCTTTTATGAGGATGTTACCCGGTGGATAGATGATGGTAAAGCTGTGGATGTGGTCTATCTCGATTTCAGTAAAGCGTTTGACACGGTCTCCCACAGCATCCTCGCAGCTAAACTGGGGAAGTGTGGTCTGGATGATCGGGTAGTGAGGTGGATTGTGAACTGGCTGAAGGAAAGAAGCCAGAGAGTGGTGGTCAATGGGACTGAGTCCAGTTGGAGGTCTGTGTCTAGCGGAGTCCCTCAAGGGTCGGTTCTGGGACCAGTTCTATTCAATATATTCATTAATGACTTGGATGAGGGATTAGAGTGCGCTGTCAGCAAGTTCGCTGATGACACAAAACTGGGAGGAGTGGCTGACACAACGGAAGGCTGCGCATCCATTCAGAGGGACCTGGACAGGCTGGAGAGTTGGGCGGGGAAAAATTTAATGAAATATAACAAGGGCAAGTGTAGAGTCCTGCATCTGGGCAAGAACAACCCCATGTACCAGTACAAGTTGGGGGCAGACCTGTTGGAGAGCAACGTAGGGGAAAGGACCTGGGGGTCCTAGTGGACAACCGGATGACCATGAGCCAGCAGTGTGCCCTTGTGGCCAAGAAGGCCAATGGCATCCTGGGGTGTATTAGAAGGGGTGTGGTCAGCAGGTCGAGAGAGGTTCTCCTCCCCCTCTACTCTGCCCTGGTGAGGCCGCATCTGGAGTATTATGTCCAGTTCTGGGCCCCTCAGTTCAAGAAGGACAGGTAACTGCTAGAGAGAGTCCAGCGCAGAGCCACGAAGATGATTAAGGGAGTGGAACATCTCCCTTATGAGAAGAGGCTGAGGGAGCTGGGTCTCTTTAGCTTGGAGAAGAGGAGACTGAGGGGTGACCTCATTAATGTTTATAAATATGTAAAGGGCAAGTGTCATGAGGATGGAGCCAGGCTCTTCTCAGTGACATCCCTTGACAGGACAAGGGGCAATGGGTGCAAGCTGGAACACAGGAGGTTCCACTTAAATATGAGGAAAAACTTCTTTACGGTGAGGGTGACCGAACACTGGAACAGACTGCCCGGAGAGGTTGTGGAGTCTCCTTCTCTGGAGACATTCAAAACCCGCCTGGACGCGTTCCTGTGTGATATGGTCTAGGTAATCCTGCCCCGGCAGGGGGATTGGACTAGATGATCTTTCGAGGTCCCTTCCAATCCCTAACATTCTGTGATTCTGTGATTCTGTGTGAAGTAGTAGCAGTTCCTACTAGATGGGGTTTTAGGACTTTCATTGCAATTGTGAAAATCCTTCATGTCATTTTCTATATATATAAATAAGGACTGTTGTTTTCATTCTGTAGTAGAAAAATGATGACATCCCATGTTTTTCAATATGCAGGAACTTGGACTGAATCAGCTAATGGTTGCTTATGGCCCCAAGCTCAGAGACTCTATGGATGTGCCTCTGATGATACACAGAGGAGCACGGGGAAAAGACGATTGTACACTGGAATACATGGAACATATCAATAGATACCAGAGTGCAGACACTAGTTACAGGGTCCAGGTAATTAGATATAAGATCTCCACTATCTAAAATATATTATCATTGGCCCAATTTTATTAAAGAATGGGTATCATTCTGCTTTCTTCTATATCTTCACTACACCTCAAGTTCTAGTTTTAACTTGAAATCTGACAAGCAGTGATCTTATTACTATTTCGAAATCAACATTAAAAAAAAAAAAATGTTGTGTACCTCAAAGCCAGACAGAAGTCAGTGGGACTGCCACTACAAATATCCCCTCTCAGGGATTCCCTGCTGACACCTTGTGCTAGCAATTGATCAGTTGGTCAGGATTTCATTTATGTAACACGGGCTTTATTGATATTGTAGAGTGCTCATGTTTCAATTGGGTTGTTACACATTACAAGTTAGTGCCTTATTGAAAGGTTAAGTCTATTGCATTCAAATCAATTATATTTATCAATTTTTCAACTTCTGTCAGACTTGTAATCTATTAAAAATAAGTCAGATTTGATTAGATTTATTATTGGTAAAACTGATTAACTGGCATTATTGAGGCTTCTTTGTGTTAATTTTTATTCAGGCTAGTACCGTATGCGATATCCCATTGGTTTAATCACTGGATTAAGCCTAGGGCAATATTATCTGATTTTATCACTTGATACCTTTTGAGTATTTGCACAGTAGCACTCTGCAAATCATCTAGAATTTCCTTAATACAACTAGATTTATTATGGGTTAACATCAGTATGATGAACATTTTCTTGGCCATTCCTTTAATACACTTGGGTCCAGATTACTGAGATCCATTGACTTCAGAATATTTATTCCAAGTAGCTATTGTCTTAACACCCAACTATGACACTAATGCATCAAAAAATATCATCCCAGTGTCACTGTACGTTACCTTTTGTCATAGTTAAAGAACGTGTCAGCTTTTTCTACATGCCTTAGCAATATGTCACCTTGAAATAGTCAATAAATTGCTAAAAATCGCTTTTGTTAATAATAACCTTACAAAAAAAAATATTTACCAGGAGTCCTGCCAGCCCTGGATTTTTCTGAATGCCTTTCACTTTCTTCCCAGTCAAATTGTCCTGGTTTTTGATTGCAGAGTCATGGCTTATTTTTTTTTTTTGCGAGATAATGAGTTCTTCTTAAAAAAATTCTTATTTCTATTTATTTTTTGTCTTTATTTTTTCTGCCCAGTCAGTCTTGCTTAGAACTTTCTGCAGCTTTGGGAAATAAACCGTTTGGAAACCTTCAATGCAGATGTGTTATTGCTGGTATCAGGCTCTGCCCATATTAAATGTCAACAGGTCATGCTTATACATACTATCTATAGTTTATAGTTTGACCTTAATTATTATTAATAAGAGTTTAAAATAGTTATCTCATGTTGAGTTCAACTTTTTTTAAGCTGTTTTACTGTTAGTATTGTCTGAACTGCAAGACACAAGTTTGTTGTTATTTGTTAGGCGAGAGTTTTCACATCTGCCTTCCAAATGGAAGTACCCCATAATATATTTCTCCTCCACACATTGCAAAGTTAAGGAATATTTTATCCTGGTTTTGGTTTAATTTCTTGTTTTTGTAGTGTGTGTGTGTGTGTTTGTTTTTTTAAATCAGATCCTTGCTATGGCTTTGTCACACAGCACATTGGTCTGCTTCCATTCAGGATCCTTTGCCTCTGAGCAATAGCTCTAAAATAAGTATCGTCTTTAGCAGAGAGTGTCACCCTGTGGTTTTTGTTACAGTGGAATAAGTGTCCCTCCACTGCCACCCATGCACCTGGTGTATAGTCAGATACTTCAATATTCAGACTACCCCAGGTTTCAGTGACTGTCCATTTTCACGAGATGCAAGTGAGAGCAATATAATTTTGAAGAAAGTATTTGTATACAAAGAACTTAAACTCCTAAGGAAAAGCTCTTCTAAATACTTCTCGTTTTGTCTTTGACTTCTATAATGCATACTTTAAACATATGTTGTATGTATGTCAGAAGAAAAGGACATACAAAACATCTTTCTCCACGTATCAGGGACAAAGTGTCCCATGAGTCCCTATCAGTCAAGAAGCAGAACCAAATCTTCTGTCTCTAGGGGTCCATGGGCTGAAGAACTAGAAGAAAATCTCGCCCCAACTCTATGACACAGCAGGTCATAAATAACTTGAACCAAGGTACTAAAGAGTGCAAAAAGTTTCAGTTGCTTATAAACCAAGAGTATCAAACAACAAATGGACAGTGGAAGTCAGTTCCTAGAGTGCATTCACCCCTTCAACACTGAAATAATTTTAGGATCTAGAGGACTTTGAAAGTCTTGGAAACCTTTGCTGTGTTTTCCTATAATTTGCATAATGATTTCTACCCCCAGCTGCAATATTATTCCCTGCAGTATTCTCATTCCAGACTGTTTCCTTATTATGTGATTATTACAGTTTTCAAGACTGATTGTTTTATCAGTCAGCAGCAATACGAGGGATCTGGCTAAAATGACTTTCAAATACTACTTATTTAAATGCTAAATAGTATTTACAATTGTGGTCACAATTTCAAGTCACTAAATGCACGAATGTTTGTGAAGCTGAAAATGTAAAGATTTTTTATACATAAAACAATATATTTATTTTTTAATCATTGGCATGATTATAAAATACTTACAGTTTATTAAACATTTTGTAAAAAGATCTTTCAGATTTATTTTCAATTTGATCAATCGATCATATATTTTGGAAACAGGCCAGTCAGTTCTTCGATATAAAGGATATAAGCCATACATTCCTCAGGTATGTACATCATTTTTCTCATATAAGAATAAGTAAGTTAAGCATTTTAGCTTCTGAGAGTTGATTTCAGAAATATAACTTTGTTGCTAAGATTATAAATCTTCAGCAAGACGTACCTGTTCAGCATTTCAGGACGTGATTCACAGAGATGCGAGGCACACAAAGAACCATTGAAGTCGACTGGAACTGTGATCAGTTCCCACTTCTCAAAATCTGAAGGGCTATTTGCTTTCATCTTGTTAGTGATCATATAATGCTAGTTCAGAGCCAAGATGCAGGGATAAAATCAGCATTACATAGGCAAGAATGAAAGATCTTCATAAGATTTTCCCATGTAACTGCTATGTAAAGCCATTTCAAAGAAACATGGGGCCCTCTAGTCAGTCATTCCTACTGGGAACAGACTTTTAGGGCCTAAGACTGGCTTTACTATTTATTATGTAGTAATGTAACGTTACCTTTGTTGTGAGACTAAAGGAAAAAGTTGAAAGCTGGGTTATAAAATCTAAAGAAAGCCTCACACTTGCCAGAAGTAGCCAGTAATTACCACAGTGATAAGTTTGAGGACTCAGGTCCCAAACAAAACCAAGAAATAAGAATTCAAAGAGAGGATTTTTTTTTTTCCTCCCAGTTTCCTCTATTCCAGGAAATTCATGTGGTCAAAGGTTTCTTTTAACAGAAAATTATTTACAGGTGCTGTCCCTGGCTCTGTCACAAAGTTGTGTCTTACACCTCCATCTAAGTGCAGTCAGTCTTTGGATTAATGTGACTTACTTTCTGTAGGGATCCTTCTGTTTGTTAAATAACTGACTGCCACAAAGCCAGTGTCCATGGCCTTACAGAGCTTTGGATGACTCGAAAGGGCAATGACTATTTTGGCTGGATGGAGCAATAGTGTTTCTAGATGAGGTTATAAATTTGTATATAATTTACTGTATTTCAGAAACACTTCGTAGCAGAACCTGAACACTTATTAAAAAACTAAAACTTCAGTCCACAGCTTTTCCTCCACAATACAGTAACTCTGGGTTATGAGAATTAATGAACATGTTTGACCAACAGTGCATGACACTGCTTACAATGAGGTTGTTATTTATTATTGTTTAATCTTTTTGCGTTCCAACTAAGCATCAGAAATCACAGGTAGTTCAACTAGAAGTTAACTTAATTTAAACCTTCTATTACCTAACACTCCAGAGGACATGTGCAATATGTTATTGAAAATCTGCCCCTTTTCAACTTTTTCCAGTTTCTGAACTGAATCCTTACTGTTCACTTGTTTTCGAACCATTTCTTTACGAGGCATTTTTTCCTACAATCATGAAGTGTGGAAATGCAATTCTTACAAATGATGAAAGAGAAAAATAAAATAAAGGTGAGATTCAGTCATAACCACATGAATTGTGAAGCTGGGGCTAGAAGATATACACCATTAAAGTCCTGCGAGTTGGCACTGCCCTGCAGGTATAATGAATTGCAGCTTATTTTGGGTTTGCATTACAATTCTCAAAGACCCTACCTTACAGTAGCTCTGACCAGCTTTGAATTAGGCCAGTGTGGCCTCTGCAGGGGTGAATCACATTTTGAGTGAGGCCTGAGCTAGGTAAGAGAGCTGCTTCCCACAATGTCACATGAACTTCATGTTCTAATTCACTGTAACAGTGTAAAAAGGTGCAGAAATACTACAACTTCAGTCCTTTTCCAACATTAAAGAGATTTTCTTCAATTACAAGTACATAAAACAAGTCGCTGTGAATTGTGTCTAGTGCCATTTTGAAGTCACCATAAAAGGTTTGATTGTGTAAGATACCTATTATTTAAATTTTATCTAATTTTAAAATTGCAAAACTGACCTAGCCTGAAAGTTCTCTAGAAAATCATTTGTCTAAGGAAAAAAAAAAAAAGAAAAATCTCAGCCTTTACAGGATTTGTTTGAAAGAACTTGAATTTAATCTTGATTGTTTGTCTTCTCTTGGGAAAAGTAATATAGGTACATTTCATCCATTTCCTCAATTTAAGCAGGATTTTTTTTAGATTAAAAAATATTTTGATAAATGGGTACCTGTAACCCTGAGGAACTTTTACTTTTGAACCTACTGAGTTTACCAGAATGAACGGTGACAATTCTTGAATATTTCCACTTTGTTTCATTAGATCCAAGAGGTTTGGGGGCTTTCCTCAGTCAATCTAAACTCTAAATGTGAATCTTTCAGGATTCACCCAGAACTTTGTGATTTTTACTTATGTGCTGTAAAATCCATATCTTCTGTGCACACACAAGTGAAGTTTGCCAACTTCAGCTCAGGGTGATTTCAAACAGCTGAGCTACTGAACACTCAAAATGAGTTTTGTGATAGAAACCTCAATTCAGCATTAACTGTGGCACTTTTAAATGAATGAGTACTATATTAATAACATAAAGCAGCATTTGTTGCATTTTAATCTTGCTGTCAGGTAGCTGATCTGTTATTAGCTTTTTGTGACAAATTCAGAGAATTTAGGGCTTAGAAGATGAACACTGCACAAAATCAGTTCAATAGTGAAAAGAAGAATTTGTTACTAAATATTTCTTGGTCACCAAAATATTGAAATTCCTGTAGCAGCCTCAGCTGAAAGCTGTGCTTATTTTTACAACTGAGTCTCTTCCATTATCTAAGAGTGGTTTTCCCATTTCAGCTTTCTCCTCCCCTTCTTTTTTTCCATACACTTTTTGAGGTTTCCCTGCTTGGGCCTCTTTTCTATCCTTTCAGTAAGGTTGAATTCCCTGATGGTAATCATAATTATAAACATATGTTGTTACTGTGGGCTACCAATTTACTTGCAGTCCTTAGTATCAAAAAAAAAGAGTACGTTTTGGAATATATTTTACATCGTCAGGGCATATCTCATGAATAATTAAAAGAAAGTCAAATTTGTAGTAAGGAGCAGTCTCTGGAATGCGTTGTCTAAAGATAATTGTATACTAAAATTGATTTGAATCAAGTAACCACTCCAAAAAATATCATGGCAGAAAAATATCTTTGAGTTGAGTTTCATTATCACTGATATGTTTTTAAAATTTGGTATTTTTGTCTGTCCTGGTTTGGCCCAAACCAGGCCAATTAGTCTTAGAGAAACCAAGGTTACTGCTAAATTCCTCACTGCTTATGAGTGAAGAGCCGAAGGGGGGCTCGCACCTGCAGGGAGGAGCAGACAGGGCAGGTGACCCAAGATTGACCAACGAGGTATTCCATCCCATACATGTCATTCTCACTTTCCTATTTATCACTAACCCACTGCCTCCTGGAGGTGGGGCCCAGGAGGGAGGGGCCCTCCTGTCTCCCACTGATTGGTACCAGCTTTGCCAGTTTCCAGTTAAAAGCCTGCAGGTGTGATGGCAGGGAGCTATTGCATTTTGCCCTCTGCCCGTGCTGGGTGGAGCTACTGCATTTTCCCCTCTGCCCGTGCTGGGGAGAGCTACTGCATTTTCCCCTCTGCCCGTGCTGGGGGAGCAACTTTGCCTGAGGAGGATTTCCAAGCTCTCAATCTTGGCTTTGTATATATTTGTATATATTTGATTATTTCTATTATTATTGTTATTATACTCTTTTTCATTATTATAGTTTATTAAAACTGTTTTAACTTTCCAACCCATAAGTCTCTCTCCCTTTTCCCTTTCCCTTAGGTGGGGGGGAGAGGGTTAACAGAGAGCATCTGCCACCTGGTTAATAGCTGGCCCAGCTTTAAACCGTGACAGATTTATTGGTGCCCAACGTGGGGCTCGAGAGAAGCTCCAACAGGTTGCTCTGATAAGTTGAATCCTGGCTCTGGTGGGAGGAGACCCGGAGAGCTCAGCTGAGAGAATATCCGATTTCTTCCTTTGAGATTTATGAGGGGTTGGAAAATTAAAACAGATAGTGAAGATGGTGATGTCATTTTTGAATGCTGTGTTATCTCATCTTTTTATGGAGTTTCTTTCACAGTTGAGTATTGCAATGATGCCTTACCTGCCGTGGGCACTCTGTTATTGCTTGCTTCTTATGAATGTTTACATGCAGTTTAGCAGTGGGCGCTGGTCAAAATGTATTGTTTTGGTATGGGGTTTGATACTGATTTATGCTGTGATAAACTGGGCAGTTAATATTCCGATCTCTTATCTCTATGACACAATGATGGGCAGCTTTAATCGCGAATCAGTAGCAGCGACTTCATTTGCACGCTCCAGGCGTCCTTTAGCAGATTCTGTTAATGATTACACTTCCAGTTTTACGTCGGGAAATAGTACCTTCTCCTGTTCTGCCAAGCTGATTCCACTAGATTTTGCGAAATTAGGATGGTGCTGTCTAGGTGGCATGTTTTTATTTTTGGTTGTCCTGAATGTGTTTTTGATGTGGGATAAGATTAAATATCGGTGCAGGGACAGTTGTAGGTGTTATGCAGCCACCTCAGATCCTACAGTGTGTACTGCCGCTACAGCCACTAAACCCACTGAAGCCTCGGCAGCCTGTACCACAGCTGCTACACCCCCCAAGATGGCCTCTGCAGCTACTCAGACTCTCAGCACTCCCACGACAGCCACTGCATCTACTCAGACCCCAGCATCTATCGAATCTGTACCAATTGCTCCTGTAACCAGGAAGAAATACCAAAAGAAATCAGCTCATGAAGAGAAGGATGATGACTCAGAGCTTTCTAAGGCAGAGCCATCATATGACCCAGGTGAGGGCCCTTCTCAGGCAGAGTTAGGGCCTGACACAGATGGGGGTTTCCTCGATCGTCCTTTTAAAGCAGACCCATCACAGAAGAAAGGTCCTTCTAAAGCAGAACTATCACAAGAGGAGGACTCGGACGTAGAGATAACCTACCACTCCTTATCCCTGAAGGACCTGAGAAATATAAGGAAAGACTTCAGCCGTTATGACGGTGAACCTATTATTACCTGGTTGCTCCGATGCTGGGACAATGGGGCAGACAGCATGCAATTGGATGGCAGAGAAGCCAGACAGCTGCGATCCCTGTCCAGAGATGGTGGTATTGATAAGGTGCTCGCAAGAAAGTCAAACACTATCAGTCTCTGGAGGCGACTCTTGTCAGCTGTAAAGAGCAGGTATCCCTATAAAGATGATGTTATGAGCCACCTAAGCAAATGGACCACTATAGAAAAAGGTATTAACTACCTTAGAGAACTAGCGGTGCAAGAGATCATTTATAGACACCCACGGGACATTGGACATCCTGTAAATCCTGATGAAGTGGAATGCAACCGATCCATGTTCCGGAAGGTTGTGAAGAATGCTCCACCGACATATACCCATACATTGTCAATATTAGTATGGGGAGAAGATGATATGGCACATTCTACTGTGGGCAAAATGGCTAACTGTATGCGACAGTATGAAGATAGTATTTCTTCCCCACTGCAGGCACGCATCTCGGCTGTGGAAAAACTGACTAAGGAGAACAAGGACTCATTTAAACAACTGTCAGACAAACTGTCCAGGATCGAGAATAAACTTGACTCTCTACCTACGCAGGCCCGCGTTGCAGCTGTTAAGAGAAAACGTTCTCCTACAGGACCAGCTCAAAGGAAAGGGAACACATCACGAGGTATCCTGTGGTTTGCCCTGCGTGGTTATGGGGAGGACATGAGCAGATGGCATGGACAACCTACCAGTACCCTACAGGCACGAGTATGTGAGTTGCAAGCTAAAAGAAATACCAGAGAGAATTTTTCTAGAAGGATGGCTGCTCCAGTTACCAGTGAGCAGGACCCCAGTCAGGGGAGATGGGCCTCAAATCACTTTTTCCCAAGTGTGAATAGGAGAAATGAAGGTCCAGTCCCTGTGAGCAGCACGAATCCATTTCTTAATTAGGGGGGCCCTGCCTCCAGCCAGGTGGAGGAGAGGGACAACCGAGTTTATTGGACTGTGTGGATTCGATGGCCTGGCACATTAAAACCACAAAGGTATCGAGCCCTGGTAGACACTGGTGCACAGTGCACCCTAATGCCATCGGATCATAAAGGGGCAGAATCTATCAGCATTTCAGGAGTAACAGGAGGATCTCAAGTGTTATCTGTATTGGAGGCCAAAGTGAGCCTAACTAAAAATGAATGGAAAAAGCACCCCATTGTGACTGGCCCAGATGCTCCGTGCATCCTTGGCATAGACTACCTCAAGAGAGGGTATTTTAAGGACCCAAAAGGGTACAGATGGGCCTTTGGTATAGCAGCTGTAGAGACTGAGGACATTAAACAGCTGTCTACCTTGCCTGGCCTCTCAGAAGATCCTTCTGTTGTGGGATTGCTGAAGGTTGAAGAACAACAGGTGCCAATTGCTACTACCACGGTGCACCGACGACAATATCGCACCAATCGAGACTCCCTGATCCCCATTCATAAACTGATTAGACAATTAGAAAATCAAGGAGTGATTGGCAAGACTCGCTCACCCTTTAATAGTCCTATATGGCCAGTGTGAAAGTCTGATGGAGAATGGAGATTAACTGTGGACTATCGTGGCCTAAATGAAGTTACGCCACCGCTGAGTGCTGCTGTGCCAGACATGCGAGAACTTCAATACGAACTGGAGTCAAAGGCAGCCAAGTGGTATGCCACCATGGACATTGCTAATGCATTTTTCTCTATTCCCTTGGCACCAAAGTGCAGGCCACAATTTGCTTTTACCTGGAGAGGTATCCAGTACACCTGGAATCGACTGCCCCAGGGGTGGAAACACAGTCCTACTATTTGCCATGGACTGATCCAGACTGCACTAGAAAAGGGTGGAGCTCCAGGACATTTGCAATACATTGATGACATCATTGTGTGGGGTGATACAGCAGCAGAAGTTTTTGACAAAGGAGAGAAAATAATCCAAATTCTTCTGCAAGCTGGTTTTGCCATAAAAAGAAGCAAGGTCAAGGGACCTGCCCGGGAGATCCAGTTTTTAGGGATTAAATGGCAAGATGGGTGTCGCCAGATCCCGATAGAGATGATCAACAAAATAACAGCTATGTCCCCACCAACTAACAAAAAGAAAACACAAGCCTTCTTAGGCGTTGTGGGTTTCTGGAGAATGCATATTCCAGATTACAGCCAGATTGTACGCCCTCTTTATCAAGTGACCAGAAAGAAGAATGATTTTCAGTGGGGCCCTGAACAACGACAGGCTTTTGAACAGATTAAACAAGAGATTGTGCATGCAGTAGCCCTTGGACCAGTCCGTATGGGACAAGATGTTAAAAATGTGCTCTACACCGCAGCTGGGGACAATGGTCCTACCTGGAGCCTCTGGCAGAAAGTACCAGGGGAGACTCGAGGTCGACCCCTAGGATTTTGGAGTCGAGGATACAAGGGTTCCAAGACCAATTACACCCCAACTGAAAAAGAGATACTTTGGCATATGGCATTCCATATGGCAGCATATGAAGGAGTTAGAGCTGCTTCAGAGGTAATTGGTACTGAAGCACAACTTCTCCTGGCACCTCAATTACCAGTACTAGGCTGGATGTTCAAGGGTAAGGTTCCCACTACCCATCATGCAACTGATGCTACATGGAGTAAATGGATTGCATTAATTACACAGAGGGCTCGAATAGGAAACCCTAATCGCCCAGGAATCTTAGAAGTGATCATGGACTGGCCAGAAGGCAAAGACTTCGGAATGCCACCAGAAAAGGAGGTGACACGTGCTGAAGAAGCCCCACCATATAATGAATTACCAGAGGATGAGAAGCAGTATGCCCTGTTCACCAATGGATCCTGCCGTCTTGTAGGAAAGCATCGGAAGTGGAAAGCTGCTGTATGGAGTCCCATACGACGAGTCACAGAAGCCACAGAAGGACAAGGTGAATCAAGTCAATTCGCAGAGGTAAAAGCCATCCAGCTGGCTTTAGGCATTGCTGAACGAGAAAAGTGGCCAAGGCTGTATCTTTATACTGACTCATGGATGGTAGCAAATGCCTTGTGGGGGTGGTTAAAGCAGTGGAAGCGAAGCAACTGGCAGCGTAAAGGTAAACCTGTTTGGGCTGCTAAATTGTGGCAAGATATTGCTGCTCGGCTAGAGAAACTAGTCGTGAAGGCACGTCATGTAGATGCTCACGTACCTAAAAGTCGGGCAACTGAGGAACATCGAAACAACCAACAAGCAGATCAAGCTGCTAAAGTGTTCCAAATAGATTTGGACTGGGAACACAAAGGTGAACTATTTTTAGCTCGGTGGGCTCATGACACTTCAGGTCATCAAGGGAGAGATGCAACATACAGATGGGCTCGTGACCGAGGGGTGGACTTAACCATGGACTCTATTGCACAGGTTATCCATGATTGTGAAACATGCGCCGCAATTAAGCAAGCCAAACGGTTAAAACCTTTGTGGTATGGGGGGCGGTGGTTGAAATATAAATATGGGGAGGCCTGGCAAATTGACTACATCACACTCCCTCAAACCCGCCAGGGTAAACGCTATGTGCTTACCATGGTGGAGGCGACCACCGGATGGTTGGAAACATACTCTGTGCCCCATGCTACTGCCCGGAACACTATTCTGGGCCTCGAAAAGCAAATCTTGTGGCGACACAGCACGCCAGAGAGAATTGAGTCGGACAATGGGACTCATTTCAAAAACAGTCTCATAGACAACTGGGCCAAAGAGCATGGCATCGAATGGGTATATCACATCCCCTATCATGCACCAGCCTCTGGGAAAATTGAACGGTATAATGGGCTGTTAAAAACTACCCTGAAAGCAATGGGGGATGGAACCTTTAAAAACTGGGATAAACATCTGGCACAAGCTACCTGGTTAGTTAACACCAGGGGATCTATCAATCGAGCTGGCCCTGCTCAGTCAGACCTTCTACATACAGTAGAAGGAGATAAAGTCCCGGTGGTGCATGAAAGGAATCTATTGGGAAAAACTGTCTGGATTCTTCCTGTAATGGGCAAAGGTAAACCCATTCGTGGGATTGCTTTTGCTCAGGGACCTGGATGTACTTGGTGGGTGATGTTGCAAGATGGTAAAGTCCGATGTGTCCCTGAAGGTGATCTGATTCTGGGTGAGACTACTTAATTCTGAACTGTATGTTGTTGCTGCATAAGTGTCTTTCAGGTTAAGACAGTGGTGATGAGACCAGAACTAGCTTCATCAAGTGGCGTCCAGTAACCTCCTCGAGTCTGATATCTTTAACCTGCAACCCGTGGGCACGAACCATGACAAAAGAGAGACTGCTGGCCAGATGGAAACCCACAATCCTGAACCAAATGAACTGAATGAACTTTTTGTATAGAGATGAATCATAAACTAGTGATATGTGTATATATATTTGAAAATGAAAAGGTAGTGGTGATCCGAGTATGACGTGAATGGTATGGAATAAGGGGTGGAATGTCCTGGTTTGGCCCAAACCAGGCCAATTAGTCTTAGAGAAACCAAGGTTACTGCTAAATTCCTCACTGCTTATGAGTGAAGAGCCGAAGGGGGGCTCGCACCTGCAGGGAGGAGCAGACAGGGCAGGTGACCCAAGATTGACCAACGAGGTATTCCATCCCATACATGTCATTCTCACTTTCCTATTTATCACTAACCCACTGCCTCCTGGAGGTGGGGCCCAGGAGGGAGGGGCCCTCCTGTCTCCCACTGATTGGTACCAGCTTTGCCAGTTTCCAGTTAAAAGCCTGCAGGTGTGATGGCAGGGAGCTATTGCATTTTGCCCTCTGCCCGTGCTGGGTGGAGCTACTGCATTTTCCCCTCTGCCCGTGCTGGGGGAGCAACTTTGCCTGAGGAGGAATTCCAAGCTCTCAATCTTGGCTTTGTATATATTTGTATATATTTGATTATTTCTATTATTATTGTTATTATACTCTTTTTCATTATTATAGTTTATTAAAACTGTTTTAACTTTCCAACCCATAAGTCTCTCTCCCTTTTCCCTTTCCCTTTCCCTTAGGAGGGAGGAGAGGGTTAACAGAGAGCATCTGCCACCTGGTTAATAGCTGGCCCAGCTTTAAACCGTGACAGTGTCTTTGAGATTGGGATGACTATTAGGAATACAGCAAAATACAGAAATAAGTATTTTGGAAATCGCTAGACTTAGAATATTTAATTTATCTCAGATATTTACTGCAAAAAAAAATTTCAACTAAAGAAAGATTAAGAAAGGCAAAGTAAAAATACTCTAAATTTTACATTTGTTTTAGTGGCTTCTTCCACAATCTGTCTTTCGTTCAGGGTTATTGCAAAGAAGTGCCTCTGTAATTAACATGTTAGATTTTTAGTGACTTATTTTACTGTGTAGCTTTTTATTGCTGATGTGTCAGTCAGTGTAATGTTCACAGTGCTGCAGGGAATAATCAGAGCATGCATTAGGCAATTCATATTGTATTTGGTATCCTGGTAAGACAAGATAAAATGTTTTGAAGATAAGTTTAGAATTAAAAAACCCAACAAAACCAATGCCCCCCTCCACACACACACACTGGGAAGACATAGCAATAATTAATGAATGAATTTGAAAGGAACGTAGGTCCATTTTAAACTGGGCTGGACCTGATAAAGTTTGCCACAGGGTACTTCAAGAATAGGTGTAACAGCCCTGAGTGAGCAGTTCATTCATGGATGTGGTGGCAGCAAAAAAAAAAATGCAGTACCTACCTTTGAAACACAGTGACAGCGATGCTGGGGAGTTACACACCACTCGGCTCAGCACCAGTTCCTGGAAAAGCACTGGAACAAATAATGAAGGTTTGTAAACAAGCATATAACAAAGAAAAGAACAAGAGCTAACATGGATTTATAAAGTAAATGTGACAAAAACTAGTCTAATTTCTTTGCTTAATAAAGTAACAAACATCGTAAATATGAAGGAAATAGATGTCATACATCTTGACTGTAATCAGGCTTTTGTCCCTGTCTTATGGCACAGACTGGTGAAATCACTATGAACTGAATAAAACCTTGGTTGGAAAGCAGTATGTATAGTAGTTATGTGTTAAGCCAGGAGGAGATACTGAGTAGGGCTCTGCAAGAATCTCTCCTGGGTGTGGATGAATTGCATATTTTCACTAATGAAGTGGATGACAGAAGAGTGAGCACACTTACTAAATTCAGAGTGCCCATCTGGGAGAAAACAAAATTTTTTGGTAAGGAAGGGATACAATTCAAACTGATCTTGAGAAATAATCTGAAAAAAAGCATGTACTTCAAAGGAGAGAAATACAGGGTTAGGTATGAACAATTGCACAAAGACAGGATAAGGAACAAGGGGCTTAGATATGGTCTTGGAGGTCTGGGAGGCAGAGTACATTGCAAGTTGAACATTTACCAGTGGCTAGCACAAATCAGCAGTGGCACAATGCTGGGGAAAGGTCAGCTGTTTACTGGGATGGAGAGACGATTATTGTCTGGTCCATCTTTTTGATCTAGTCAGCACAGATGTTGCCTCAGCTGGAGAACCGTGCCCATTTACAAGCATAGCACTTTGAGAAAGATGTGGATCAACTGGAGAAACTCTTCTCCTTGGTGTGGGTAGAGAAAATATTGGTCATAGTCATAAAGTGCAGAGAGAAAGATTCAGGTTAGATGTTAGCGATTCTTTTCTTATAGGAATAATTTAGCTTGGGAAGAAATTGCTGAAGAGTATTGTGGAATTACTGTCACTGGGAGATTTCAAGAGCAGATTGGGTAAACATCTGTCAGGAATGTGGTGGTTATATCTGATACTCTGCTGAAGCAGAGAATAGACTAGATGACTTCTCACTTCTCCCACCCTGGTTTTTGATGATTTGTCAAAATGATCTCAAGCCACCAGTTTTGACTAAATGACCAACTATTCTTACACTGAAGTCAACTGATGTCATTTTCTATTGATTTCACTATGTTTGGATCAGGAACAGGGTAAAGAGAAGGCATATAAATGTCAGTTGCAGAATAACTATAGGAAAGGCCTGATCCTGCTCCCATTAAATTCAGAAGAAACTTGATCTCTTTCAGTGGAGGTTTAGTTGAATTCTAAAGGTATGCCATGTATACATATATATATATATATAAAAAAATAGATAATGTTAATACAGTTCTGTCAGTTAAGCGTTATCACTGAGAACTTGCTGTTGGAGCAAATGTGAGAGAAGTAAAACTTTATCAACAGTGTGCTTTTTTCAGAGCTTAGCAATAGAACCCCCAAAGAAAGTTTTCCCCAGTGATGTGCATTCCAAGAAATTCTCATAGACTTACTGATAGCACCTGGGTGGATGAGGTACCGAAGCATTGATAACGTATGGCTATAATGAGTGAATAAGATGCCTGGAAAAAAGGGATACTTGGGCTCCACTCACAGTATTCTCTTGGTCACCTGCATTTTTCTTTTTCATTTTAGGGACTTATGCGGTATTCTAGGAGTGATAAAAGTGGGATTTGTGATCTTGCTTTCTGGGAGTGGAAGGAAACTAGAAGTAGAAATAATCAAAATGTGCAAAAGACTCTCTTCAGCTTCTCTGGGACCTAGCCAAACTCATAGATGGCAGCACAGTAAGAAAATCCCCTTCCAGATTATTTAATTGTTAGACTGGTCCCAGGCTGATAACTTGTCCCTGTCTTTTACACTAAACAAAGTTCCTTTGCATTGTCTGGAATTTTTTCTCATCCTCTTAGCACACAACTTTTTCATAAGCCCAGCCTTAGGAGTTTTACAGCTTCCAGAACCAGAGAGGCTTGGCCAGGTTTAAATAAACATCCATGTTAACCATTTACCACCGAGCATTATGATATTTGCCAGCCCTGTAGTATGCATGCTCTAAGCATCAGCTGATAAACTGCTATTTTTATTGAGGTTTCAATCAGAATTCTCTACCAGAATGAACAGAGAAACTCAGAAACCAGCTGTGTGCCCTATATTACAGAGAGGCAGCAATATGTAGTAGTATTCAAGAGAAGCAAATTCAACCATATAGGTAGAGATCATGACCAGTGGCTTCACCCTGACAGGCATGGTCAATAATTAATAATTCAATTCATGAAAGAAGCAACATGGCTCAATGGGTAAAACAGCAGATAAGGACTTTTGCATTGCCTTACTGCATGGGTCTGCAGTGCATCTCTAATTTTTGAAGTCACTTAATTTCCGTCTCTTTGCTTCATTTCCCCTATCCGAACACAGGATGAACATTCAAGTGAGATTCATTAGGCTACAGGGATAAAAATGGTGTCATAAAAGAATAGTTGTTATATAGTTATAGTTAACTAGAAATAATTCATAAGTGTCTTCATGTTATCTCTACTTGACCTTTACAGAGAACGTAAAATTGTTTGACTACTTCAGACTACGTTTGGTTCCTACTTTGAGCCCCTAAAAAGGGTCAGTTTTACCTGAGATAAGATGGGCATTAAAAATGAGATACTAGACTGCAGAACAGCCTTTTATTAAGAAAAGTAGACATTCTTTTTTAGTAGAGGGAATATTGGTTTATATCTGATCTTAAACATTTTGCTTGAGGTTATCCAACAGCGGAATGATTCACAAGAGATGGGTCCTAACTGTGCTTCCAGATTTTAGTATTAGTTTGTTAGCTAATGTGGCTTTTTGCATCGGAAGGGTTACAAGTTCTTCACTTCACTCTTAGGAACTCATGTGAAGAAATAGTAAAGTGTTTGAAGGCCTCCCAGGTCGTTGCAGTCCACACAAAGGTGGGCTTTTGCCTTGTTTGTAACATTCCTCTGAGGGATCTAACAGGCTCTTAGAGCTGATGTTGTGTATGTCTGCACTAAAAGAACAATGTCATTCAGTAGACTAGCCATGAAATGCCTAGGAGGAATTCAAACAGCAATGTGTATATGTGCATGATGCATTCTAGTCTACTGTCATCCAAACTCAGCAGAGGAAAGACACTAGAAAGGTTTCAGGAGCAAGAGGAGAAAAATGTGTAAAGGTTAAACTCAGTGCTAAAATCACTGACATTTGAACAACTTAGATGTAAAAGAAAAGTGAAAGCATCAGACATTAACTAGGGTATTGCACTGGAAACTTTATCTTGGTAATGACTGCAAAGCCAAAAAAAAAAGTGCCAAACCCCAGAAATCCCCAACCTAAAAAACCCCAAACCAACCTATTAGGAAGGCTGTGGATCAACATAAGTAGATTTTTTTTAACATGCCGTTAATTGAAAAATATGCCTTTATATAGACATGATCAATATAAAGTTTTGCTGGTCATACATATTTAAATTTGTTTTTTTGTAATTAAAACCAGAACTAATTTAGAACTTAATGCCATAAGAGCATAAATAGTGCAGAATAGAATTATAAACGTGATGCCATAACAGTATTTTTATCTTCTGAATTATGCATTTTCTCAGCATCACTTAATATGTTTGACTCCAAATATCATAGATGATAGATTAATTGACTGTCAAACTACTGCTTACTTTATGTACAGGCATGAACATTTCTCTTGTTTTCTTTCTGATTGAGAGGACATGAAATTTTTTTTTATGTAGAACAAATCAAGATTCTTTTTAAGCATATGATTGGGAATTTTATGTTTGATTTTTAAAGTAACATCTGAATGTGTTTAATTTAGCAATAGAATGACTTCTAAAATAGCCTGAAAATCCTGGAAGAGCAAGTGAGGCTGATAGTGCCATGTGAGCTCTAACTGATGTATTTTCAAATTTTTTAACAAATGTTTGAATTATTGTACATTAAATAATGCCCATGATTATCAGGAAGTACTTCTCAGCACTAGATAAATAAAATAACTTTTTTTAAAAATACTGTAAAAAATATCAAACGCTATAATTTCAGCGAAGGACTAGTAAGATTTATACAGGTGTCTCTACTTGTTTGTTTGCCCAGTTCCCAATTATGAAAGAACAGACATAGGTATATATTAAGTTTCTTTCATTTAATCTCAACCACCAATAAATATGTTGAAGATAATAGTTGTTCTTGAGCTAGCTTGCCCTTGCCAGTGGCATTATTAGCTCTTGGGATACTGGCTAACAACACAGATTCAAATCTCTCCTGAAACCTAGCTGCTTTTGAGACACCCAAAGCAATAAACATCAATAAATAGCCATCAGCATCCCTCCTATAAACATATGTGCATATACTCATAAGTCTGGATCATTTTTTGGTGGGGGCATGAGCAAGCATGGGCTTCCTGGATTCCATTTCTTTGAGACTTATTAACTTCAGTCTATTTGTGTCTTCCGCTTAACTGACCACATTGTCAATGCTTACCAAATAATAAATCCTAATTATACTAAAATCAAGTTTGGAGCACACAGCTGTGAGTCCTCCAAATTTGTCTTTCACTCTGCCTCTAAAAACTCATCCTTGCTGAAACTGCTGTCTTTCAAGCAGCAGTATTCTTGGCCTGGAGACTGACTGATCTTTGAAATGAATCAGCAGCACAGTAAATTTAATTTTCTAAAACAAACGGTTGTTCATATTTAGAACTTGGCCAGGAATTGCAAGTTGCATCCACTCTGTGTGCTTCACTTTTCACAGGGCTGGTCAGTGGTAAAATTGCACCAGATTAGGGGAGCTCTAACTCTAGTTATTGGTATGAGTGAAGTCAGGCTGAGAGGAGGCGTCTCGAGGATGAGAATAGAGGCTGATGCTTAAGGGTGTAGCCTGTAACCAATCAAGCTGTGACCATGGGAAGTTGGGACCAGAGTGTGCAGGTTCTGCCTGCAGTTGGGTCAGTTCCTTGCACCTTTACAAAATCCGTGCAGGTCTTCCAAAGTGGTACTGAGCGGAGAGGAAGAAGAGATGCCAAGGGAAGGAGCTAACTGGGATACAGAGAGTGAATAATAAATAGAGATAGCAGCACTGCTCAAAAGCGTCTGGAACAACATTTAGAGCCATGTCTTGAGATTCTCGTATACACAGAATAGTCGCTTCTCTCCTTTTTATTTGCCTGGGAATGTATTTCCGCTGTTCAGCACGTTTTTTCTGCCACTCCTATCAGGCAGTATGAACCTTGGTACGCTGGAGCTACATAGTCGCATTTCGCATTCCCTTAGCAACTGAAAAACTAACACTTGAAAAGGAAGCAATGAAAAAGTGTGTTTTAATTATTTTACGGCTTGATAAATCTTGAGAGATGGAGAAGCGGTGGTGGCACCTTCATGAGGAAGGAGAAAGTAAACTGCCTTTTGTTTATATCTATTAACTGCTCTGAAAATACCTACACTGTTGCTTTTACTGAAAAAGTACACTCTATGTAGCTAATCTGAATTGATATATTTATGTTATATGGAATCCTAGCTATAGGTTATTTGTCATATAGATTTATATATTTAGTATAGTAGAGTGAGAGTGAAGAGAAAAGAGAGAGGAATGAAAAAGCTAAGCCACATCTTAGCCACTTCCTAAACCATTTGCTTTCAGACACAATTCTGGTTATACAGGTTGGTCATTTAACTTTTGCTTTGCTCAACCTCAGAAGTTTCTTTGGCAGGAAAATTCAAGAAGGCAGAAGAATAAACTGGCAATTTGACTTTTTGAGGAGAGAGGTGGGATAGTTTTGGAGGACCCATGAGGTGCCTGGATAAAATGGACCTGCCTATTCTTTCAGGAAATGGTATGCCTTTACATAAGGTGCATAAATAGATGTACAGATAGACTGATATTTTTAAAAACAGTTTCCTTAAGGGAATCGTGCCTTCCGTTAAATTTCTCCTTTCTTTTGCTAAGGAGACTGTTATTGATCCCATTTGCTGAAGAGCTGTGGGGGATGGAACAGGAGAAACAAGTCCGCAGAGGAGATACTCAGAACATAGTCAAAGTACTGCGATCTAGGGACTGTTCTGAGGAGAGCAAATTTATTTGAAGCTTCTCCAGAAAAGGCAGATGTACAAGGCCTAGGATAACACTAATCAGAAAAGAGCAGAAAGGTGCAATATCCCTCTAACCATGATACATGTCCTGTAAGAAAAATGTTGTATCTCTTTATTGCTTCTTTACTTTTCCTTTTTGTCTGCTGTTTTCTGTCTTACATTTTACCTTTCTCCTTGTATTGCCCCAGCCATTCATTTTAATCAGCTCTTCTTTCATAACCTGCGGCTTTAGTATTCTGCATCTTTCTGCATGCTAAAATTGCTCTCCCGAGCATTGCTCCACCCGCACCGTGATAGATTGCTGTTTATATGCTACCGCTCCCTGATCTCTGAAAAGTGCTGCATGCACACAGGCACACAGTGCAGACATTTCCACATGTTGGTACAACACTGAACATGGATCTGACTAGACTTACAGTGATGCTTCTGTGTTTCTATGATTGTGCTTGAATACTTTTTGATATCAAAACTAGTTTTGGGGAGATGCTCCTTCCTAATGTCCTGTCTGACTCTCAATGCTTTTTTTTTTTTTGTAATTGCGTATCTCCAGTCCTTCAGAAAAGCACATCCTCCTCTATTAATGATGCTATTAAATTAACCTCTATTAAATTAGGTAATTTGACTCAAATAACTGTTCATGTTCAAGATTTTGGCTATTTTTCATTTGCAAAGTTTTCTGATGCACGGCAATATCCCTTTCTTCCTCACAGACAGGCATGGCAGCAAATGCTCATTTCAAGCCATTGAGTCTGTCTTAACTCTTTCACCAGGACATCTACCACAGGAGTCCCTTTCCACTAGTGGTGACTTGGTGATACGGCAAAGATGATTACTCTGAAAGTACTGTTCATAACCTTCCATTTCTGAATTCATAAGATGACAAATAATTTCCACCTGAACATCTGTGACATTTGGGTTCTGAAACAGTCTCAAATACCGTGCTGTTCATTAGTGGGGATTCAATTTCCTTTTCCGCTTCAGTTTTGCTTCAATGCATAGAGTGTGCATATTCATTAAAAACAACAATAATAAAGTTTTGTCGGAAAAGAGGGATGTGTAAATAAAAGATGCCTGGGGCAAAGCTGTATTTTGTGTTCTGGACATTTATATAGCTATTTACAGTGCTCTTCAGTTAAATAATAATAATTAAAAAAACCCAGAATTGCCATAGCAACTGAAGCAAGTATGTGTTACATTTTTAATCTCTGAGATACACATACCCTTACTAAGAAAACATGCAGAAGGAAAAATGTGAACTTGTGTGCCTTCCCTATGTTTGAAGGGAATATTTTGTTTCTTATTTCCTTGCCAGTATTTAATGCTGCCTTTGTTAGGGGAGTAGCTTTGTTCTCTTTCATTGTTATGCTTGTATCTCAGGCAGAGGATGAGTGCAGGAGACAGCTGGAATGCGTTCTCTTCTGAGACATTTTGGAAACTGCCAGGAGTGTGCAGCAAATGGTGGCTGTGAGGCCACTATGATATTTTTTTTCTGGTACAGTGGAATGAATTCCACAGGTGAACACATGGGGAACACATCTATAAATAAAACATGCTTGTATTTCATATCTGCACAAAACTACTTGCTATGCTTTTCTGAATCTGATGTCCAGAAGGTACTTGTTTATTTCCCCTCCCTCCCCACCCCAGTTCCTCAGTTTTATTTTGTTTCCTTAAATCCGTTTTGAATTAGAGTACACAACATTTCCACTACATAAAAGATCCATAATAGTCCTCTTTAAAAATATATAAACCCACTTCAGCATGTGTTGTGTCTAAGAAGAGCGAGGGGAAAGAGGCATCAGTTAATCCCTCAGTAGTCTCTCCATTACTCTCTCCTGTGGTGGTAAATTGGGATTTATTTCTCTTGTTGATGGTAAACATTTTTTCCTCTATTCTACCTGCCCCTGTTATTAGCAGAATAATTAACAATTCCTCTTATCATGACAATCAAGGGACTAAACTAGCTGCTTTCCCCATATTACTGCAGTACTTTGTTTTGAATCTCTCGCAAAGAATGGGGCTTTTGCAGTAACATGCCTGGACACTTCACTGTTTCCAAGACAAACAGCTCTTGAGCCAAGATCGATTTGGACAGCATGCAATAGCTTGCATCTTTTTTTCAGGAGATTCAGAGTCCTTTACAAAAGCTAAATGAGCCTTACAGCAGCCCTAGAAGGAACAGCTGTGGGTAGTTTGAAGTACAGAAAGATTGTGCCTGCCTGAAGCCACATAAGTTGACTTAACAGTGCAGAGGATCACAGTTCTCTGAACTATTGAACAATTTCAAGCTTAATCCTTCTGGTGCAGGCTCCTGACACACATCTTTAGCATGTATGTCTTCATGATCCATAGGGAAAAATCTGTCCTTCTCATTTCGCTGTCAAAGCTCTGCAGCTTACTGTATTGCAAAACCAAGTGAAGCTCCAGATTTTGGAGCAAATCCTTAAGATACTGATGTTACATGCTCCTCATATTCTTTACAGACATAAAATTTTAGGTAGAACCTTATTGTGTTTTGTCAGCATGGCTGCATGGCATCCTTTCTAGAGCTGGCCAAGAGTGTTTCTCTTGGAAAGGAATGTTTCCTCAGAATGAAACTTTGCATGGGAAATCAGTTGTTTCTGATGAATTTTCATTTTTAAAGTTTTTGATGGAATCATAGCAGAATCTTTATAACTTCTTTCATTAGAACACTTTAATTTGCATTGATGCTGTGCAGCATGCACCAGTCAAACTGAATTAAATAGCTGGAGTTTATCAGTAAAGAATATTTTTTTAACTCCAAGCAGATGTAAAAAATTGTTTATTGAAAATTTCTTGCAAAGTGAAAATTCTCAGTTTCATCTAGCTCTAATTTTTACCTCAAAATGGTGAAATAGTACCAGCATAACTCAGATTTTTTTCTGGTTTATTTCTGCTGGCTAGCCTTGAAGTAGCACTTCCAGCTCCTGTGAATGTTGAGCAAAATCCACAAATGAAATATGAATTTTCAATAGCTTATGTTCAGCTTGAATTAAAAACAAGTAATTCTTTCCTTCCTTTCTCATCTTGGAGTTCATCATGCAGTGACAATTTGAAATTTACAACCCAGACATTTAACATCCTTCACAAGAACATATAATTTGAAAAACTTGTGAAGAGAAATGTCTCTGCTAAAAAATGGCACCATCTCTTTGTAAAAAGACCCCTGTCATTTAAATTTCTGTTCAGCTTCCCATCTTAAGCTAAATAACACTGACATTTTTTTCAGATGCGTTTTTTTGAAAGTTACCCAGATTAGATATTTGCTTAAAAGAGCTTTAATGTGACATTGCTGGCTTTCTTCTATATCCCTTTGCGTAAATCTGCAACTAATGCAGAATATAGATTTTATCAAATTCCATTGCTGAAAATAGAGACAATGCCAATGAAAAAGAGCAAAAGTAGGTGTTCATAAACATACATACAAACTACCGAAGCAACATTCATCCTGAATTTGGAAAATGAACCCCAAGAATTTTATTTCAAAAAATGTAGGGTGATGTATGTTTTGATAAAAACTAGCAAAGGTGGGTTTAAGATAAGGTTCTGTCTATGGAAATAGATCTCTGATGAGTTTTATAAAACTAGGCTTCATGTCTAACTCTCTTTGACTCATTGGATATTGGACACAGTTTCTTTTGGTAAATCCCACTAAATGCCATATCTTTATTTTCTGTTAATTAACCATCTTTGCAAATCTGTTCTTTACACACCAATAGGTATCTTTCAATTATGTTTGGCATACCTGACCCAAGTGAATACCTCCTTATGTTAAGACCCCAAAAAGCAGGGTATCTGCCTCCTAAATTTTATGCAAAGATTCATTTCCCCACTAAGCTCTAGAAAATGCATCATTTAGAATGCAAGTCTTGTGGGAAATGGCTGCCTTGGAAAACTTTGAGTTCCTTCATATTTTAATTGGCATGAAAAAGTCTTTTAATTCTTCAATATTTCTAATGTGTATTAGACCCCCCCGCCACTCATATACAGACAGCAGAAAGAACAGGGAGGGAGAACTTCAAAACTGAACCTCTACAAAGTTTGCTCTTTGATGTGAAAGTTTCATATGATGGCAAACTGGACAAGGGAGAACATGACAAGTAGATGGCACAAGAAACCATATTTCTTTTGTGAAGCAGTAGAGCAGATTCCATGTTTTGATTAGATGAGAGGCTTAGCTCAAAAAAGTTAACAAAGAGAATCCAAAGGAGTCCCCATAATCATAGAATCATAGAATCATAGAATGGTTTGGGTTGGAAGGAACCTTAAAGGTCATCTAGTTCCAACCCCCCCTGCCACAGGCAGGGACACCTTTCCTCTAGACCAGGTTGCTCAAAACCTCATCCAATCTGGCCTTAAACACTGCCAGGGAGGGGGCAGCCACAACCTCTCTGGGCAACCTGTTCCAGTGTCTCACGACCCTCAGAGTAAAGAATTTCTTCCTAATATCTAATCTAAATCTACCCTCTTTCAGTTTAAAACCATTCCCCCTTGTCCTGTCACTACTTGCCCTTATAAAAAGCCCCTCTCCTGCTTTCCTGTAGGTCCCCTTCAGGTACTTAAATAGTAAACTACATTTCCCCACAATGTTTTCCCTCCTCTTCTTCAATAAACAGACATATGAATATTGTTAGAATTGCAGAACACAAAACCAGTATGACAGCATGCTAGATTTTATGCTAGGATATGCTCCCTTTAATGTCTTTAAAATACTGTACAGAATCTTTTTTAATTCTAATACTGGTATCAAATTGAGGGAGAAATATTTCTGTAGGGTAGCTTTGATGATGATCAAGAGACACAGAGCTAAACTCCCAAAGCCTGCAACGTAAGTGTTTAATTCCCATTTTCAAGAGTATCTTTGAAGCTGAGGAATCCTTAATATGACGCATGTTGCACAAATTACTAGAAATGCTGCTGTGCCAAGTAGTTATTCAGGGGTGGGGGTTGCTTCACATTTCCTACAGACAGGCAATGCTGGATACTTGCCAGGAGTGAAAGACAACAACTAATGCATACGTAAATTTACTTAAAAATGCACATGGGGAGACAGGTATATAAAGCTTATGTATTTTGAGTTTATTAGTGATCTACCTCGTTATAGTTTAATCTTTCATTCACCTACTATTTCTATGATGAAAGTGATTCAAGTCTGAGCTGTATAAGCCCAGGACTGCATACAGTCCTGGGTTAACACATTTCTCCAATTAGTAGGTGTTTATTAAAAATGTCTATGGATGAGTTTACTTTGTGATCATACATGACTTATATGTTATGAACATACTAAGGAATAGTACCTTTTCCATGTCTGACCTGCATCTTGAGACCTATCTGCATATCTGGTAGTGGTCATTGAAACGAAGGGGTAGAGAAATATTTTTTAGATTTTTTTTTTTTAATGAGTGATTCAAGCTACAATTAAGTCTCAGAAATGGTTATGCTTTCAGACTAGGTTATCCTCTTTCCATTCCAGAATGCACATTGGGAATAGAAGTATGAACAGGGACACAAATGGATGAAAGAAGAGATCATTCTCTTGGCAGAGTTCTGTACTGGTGGTCAATGATGTGAAATGAACTATAAGTTATGGGTTGGGAGCATAATTTTATTTATAGAAAAAGCAGCAGTCTAAAATTTCTTAGAAAGTCAGTTCTAAACCGAAAAGAAAGTCTCCTAAACATTGGTGAGTTTTGAAACTGGGCATGAACTTCTCAGTTCCTTTGGAGTTTTTCTAAACTTTATCCCTTGTCCTCATGCTGTGTTGCAGTTTCTTTAATCCCTGAACTAGCTGCAGAAGTTCACAGGCCTCTCTGTTTTGTAGTCTGGTAGATTTTCTGATACAACTAATTGGTTTTGACTCCCTGGAACGGTCCATTGTGGTTTTACATAGTTTGACATTGTAATGAGATATGTTTGTTCACAATGTTAATTTTGTTAGCACTAAGATTCTTTATTTCTATTAAATATTAAGACACACAGAATGAATTCTTGATCTTCAGACTTGTGCCATGAGCAGCAACACAGATTACAGCGAAGTCACATTTAATTCATTCTGCTATGCTAGTTGAGTTGTAAGCCCAAATACATTTGCCTTTAAATGCTTTAGAGGTAGACAGGTTGGGTTTTCATTGCTTCTAAATATGTGGCTGCCTTGGGGCTTCTAATTTATTTATTTTTTTAATGGAGTGAGAGGCTATAAAACCTATGTGCTGTAAAGCAGGCAGACTTCTAAAAGTTTCCTACCAGCTCACCAGGCTCAGCTGAAAGAGCGTGTATCTTCAAACTTATTTAACTCTTGTTTCTAGGCCCCTAATTAAAACCACTGAAATGCTCCCCATTTTGAAAAGGTCACATCCAATTTCATCTGAGACATTACCTTTGTCTCATTTTAGCTGTCGCTGGTTTACATACTTGTGAAAAAAAATAAGCAATTATAGCCAACTGCCTGTTACCACCAGGAAGATTATCTGGTTGGTGGATGAACTTTGGCAGAGGTGTGGACACACTCTTCCTATATCTACACATATCTTGGCAGAGTTTAACCTAGGAGTGCAGGCTAGAGACTCCTGAATGGCTCTGCACAAAATGAGGGAGCACCAGGGAATGGTGCAACTATGAAAGGGTTTATTTGTTGAGCCCCTAATGCTTAGGAATAACAGAGATTTGATTCTTCTGGTTGTTACTGGATTAATTAATTCAGTTCCAGTCCCAGGTTCTCATCTCAACAACCTAAAATGTCAGATTTTTGGGTGCTATCTTACAAGGTTAACTTTTTAATATATTTTTTTTAATATTGTAATAAGATAATTGTCTTTATGTTTAGGAGAGTCACGGAGTGCACTCTTCAAATGAGGTTATTTATCTTTGTCTATTTTCATGGTTCCCATTACCATAATATACGAGTTTCATACCCTTTAATGTGTGAATCTGCCCCAGGCCTCTCTGAATGTGAGTATTAGCTACACTTTAAAAACTGAATGTAATTCATACCATCCAGCTTTAATTTTCTAAGTTAAGCCTCATTTTGTTGCCTTGGATCCCAGTATGGGCTATAAAAAAGGTTAGGCTGTTAACTTAGCCATGCTGACTTGTACTCTACAAGTCTCTGAAGTGACTGTTCAGGAGTCTCGGCACCTAAATAAGGTAGTATTGCTATCCCTCCAGGAGACTAAGTAACAGGTTTTCAGAGATGTCTAGACACTTGAGAAAGCAGAGGAATATCAAATGGGATTTAAAAAAAAAATTGCTGAAATGCTTAAGCATGTTGAAGACTTACTGAAGACATTTATCTCCATCTGCCTGTCTTGCCAGAGCAGAGCTGGGTCTTGAGTTCAGGTCTGCAAAGTCCTGTACCTCTGCTTAGTCAGTGGTTCAGTCATCTTCTTGGTTGCTTTAATTTTTTGTAATTCATGTTTTAGGACAGAGAATAGACGTTCTGCCCAGTGACCTTTGAGAAGTCTTTTTAATCACATTTGTGCCTAGAGAATACCAGTAAGAAATAATACTAACAAGTACTGCACAATGACAGGGTCAGAAGCTGTCCCCTGTCGAGTGGGTAAGAGGAACAGTAAACTTTATCCTTCATAACTATTTCATTTTAATAAGTGACATAAGAAGAAAGACAAATATCACTTCCTTTATTTGTATAGTTTATGATATTATTCTTTCTGGAAATACTAGTCTATAAGACTTTTTCATCAGAAAGAATTCAAGTCCTGGCTCAATTGATGATATTTGCTTTAACTGGCTGTACCAAAAGGTTCATGCTCCTATGTGTGCTGGTGTAGCTGTAGAGCTTTATTGTCTCCCCTCAACTTTTCTTTCCTTCATCTGAAACCTTAAAACAAAGTGCAAAAAGGAAAGTAATGATCCTCCAAAAGAAATTCAGTGCAACTGGAAAGAGCCATTCTAATTAGCTGACAGAATTGCATTGTTTAGGTTTCTTTTAAAAATCAATGAAGTGGCTGCAAATGTTTCTAACGTCTTCATGTCTTTAAAACTCTCACTGGGGAACCCTCATTCTTACCACAAAAGAAGTTTTTATCATTTTGAAATTATTATAGAGGCAACTGGTACTTGGAAGAGGCTAAAATGCACTTCTTCATGTCTACAGTGTTTTTCCGAGTTTGCTTGGTGGCAAACTATAGGTTTAAAAATCCTTGCCCTATTTCTGCTTTCTTCTGTTTTTTTTTTTTTTCTTTTTTCTTGACTTTGTGTGGATCAGATATACGTGCTATAGAATGTTATGCTATAGAATATTGTGCTATTGAAGCCTAAGCCTGAAGTAAACACTTCTTCCCAAAAGCTCTCTATCCAGTAAGGACACCACAGTCGTCTCCTGTACCTAGGACTGCGCTCAGCTTAGACTAGCTGGAACTGTTTTCTAACACTCAAGTCTGGATCCATCTTCCCTTCCATTCACATGAAGAATACACATAATTATGCATATTGCTCTAGTAACACTGACAAGTGGCAACCACTGACTGAAATCTGTATAATCTATGTAACAAAATGGTTCTGAGAAAATAAAATGTAAAGTGGACAAAGAATAGAGCTACATCTTCATAAACCAAAGTGCACTGAACAGCCCTGCTCAGTGTGCAAAGTGGACACTCCCCTTCGAGGTCAGATTGACCAGAGGCTCTCTGCTGGAGGTCTCACCACTGATGCCTTTTCCTTCATTCATCTTCATCTTTGAAAGGCTAGCATTTCTCTAAGATGAATCTGAGTGTGGCTTTTGAAATCATACAAGCACCTGATAACAGTTATGTAAAAAAAACTCCACCTGTTTGTAAGCTTTTGTGCCTTGCAGTTGTGTTCTCTGAACTCTAACAATAAAAGAGAAAAATGTATTAATCATTTGTGGGAAAGGCCTTGCTTTAGTTTAGAGAGGTGGAGAGCAGAATGTATTGCTCCAGTTAGTGTCAGGAGACCATAGTATTCTGACTATTGGTTCCTATCCAGTCCAAGCTTAAAATAACAATAACATCAGCTTTGTCTCTGACTGAAAATAATTGATTGCATTTAAGTTGATGTATAACTGACAAAGAAATGTTGCAAAAGTGTTGTTGTTCTTTCTTCACTTTTCCTTCTCCTTAGAGAAGAGTTAATGACTGTTTTAAGCCATGTTCTGTTGATATTTGTGCATGTGCAACTCCCAAATAAGGTGTGCTCTGCTTGACGGAATTACAGAAGATGCAAAGATCACAGCTGATCACTGTGAACTGCTTTTCTGTGGTAGGGCTTTTGAAAACAGATAGTTCATGAGTCCAATCCTGCATTCCTTACCCCCAGGAAACCTATTTAGATTTTCTTTAATGAATATTGGTACTGTTAATCTCTAGTGATTAGAATATCACAGGCAAGCATAAGACTCTGAAGTCTCAGAGACTTCTTAATATGGAAAAAATTCCTCTTGAGAGCTTTCCTAACTTCCTATCCAACACAAACAATACAGAAAAATATACTCAATATTTTATTTTCCAGTTTTCTCATTCCATCAGTATGTAACAGATAATATTGTTGGTGCTCCACTTCTATCACTTTTTTTGAACTCTATTAGATATTTATGGGTTATTTTTCATGTACACTACACCACCACTACAACAGCTAAATCATGGTTAGAAGTTGTTATTATTCTTATACAGCATCTCTCTTTATGTTTCCCTGATTCAGACTCCTCAATTACATTCCTCAGTTCATTCTGTCCGGACTTTTCCTATCCAATCGCTTATGAACGTGTCAATGATTGTGAAAGAGTAAATAGAATTTAACTTGGATTCTCAATTCTTCCCTAGCCTCCCTCTTGAAAAACAACATAATTGATTTGAAAATGCTTGTCTTACAGGTTAGGAGATCCTTAATACAGACATTAGTTGGAAGAAAATATAAAATGGTGTTACTAGAGTTCTACCTCTGAACTTACAAAGAGAAAATGCAAACACTTCTGTTAATACAGAAAATATGTTTCACAGCCAGAGAAGCAATCAATAAAAACATTCCTTTGGAGGAAAACTCAACAAACTGTTTCAGATATCAAATGATAAAGAGTAAGAAACGTCCAATCTACTGTATCAAAACAGGTGCCATGAAGGTTCACTCTAGGGGACTTAGTGTGAATGTTCTCATGACAACAAAACTGAGGGCATTAGCAAGAGGAGAGAAATTAAAGGACAAGAAATTCAGATATAATTTTCTAGCTTTGAAAGATTTTATTTCAGAGAGAATTACTTCAAAAAAATTCAGGCTGACAACTACAATCTACTGTCATTCCTGAGAAAAAAAATCTATGACGTAGATCAACCCCTTCATAGCTGATGATCAGTAATGTAAATGTTGTGCTCATGTTCACTCCATGTAGCCATATTTCAGCTAATTTATTGTTCCAATTTTAATTCTTGTGTTATCAACCAATGAATGAAATGGAAAAAAACCTCAAAGTTCAAGTGCAAAGTCAGAAGTTCCTCTATGAAGTTTTTTTCTTCCCCCTATTCAGTTTACATGAAAAATGCTGTTACATGCCTGAAGTGCCACTATGACATACGGTCACGTGCTGACCTTGTTGAACTGCTATTGTTAGCTCTATCCCTTGCTGAACTTCTGTAAACTCAATGGAGTCAAACTCTGGGTCATGTGAGACAATTACCATGATTTTCAGTGACGTTTATTCAAAAGCTCTGTGTGTGCATGTGAGAACAGGAGGCTTGCTCTAGTAGCGAAGTTCCCTTGGTACCCGCCTCTCGTGGATGTGGAGAGACATTTGCGTTTCTTTAGTAGGCATGAGGTAAGCAGTCTCGGTGGTCACCACAGGGTCAGCACCAGAACGTGGAGGCTTTCAGCTCGGCCTTGTGAACAACTAGTTAGCTTGTGTCCACTGAGCATTCCTTTGCTGTACACTTTGCTTAAGTCATGTGGTAGTGGTAGGAATAACTAAAAAAGGCCTCTTTTGCAGTCACACGTTATTTCCATTTTATGCCTTCCCAATCTGTAACTCCAATTTTTCTCAGGCTGTTAGTCATCTTCTAAAACTTTCACATTTCTGGTGTTTACAGAGTTTTAGGGCTCAGAGAGAGCTGTGAAAGTATGCAATTAGTGACAAGGATGAGAGATGGCAGAACCTTGTCATTTCACTATATTTATATTATAGCGCTCACAGAGCTTCCCAGCAGCCAGCTGCCTCTTCTGAGAGCCATTGCACAGAGCTAGCAGAAGGCTGCTGTTGCCCTTACCATCTTGGACTTCAATTTTTGACTGTTCTTTTTGTAGTCTGTCAGAGGGGAAACTGGAGTACTTATATTTCAAAAGTGTATTTGAATGGGGTTGACAGGAGTTTAGCCTAGAAAAGCGTAAGCTTAGGGTATGTCTATGGCAGACTTGACTGCAGTGTAAAGGTACTAAATGGGGTTTAGGTGAGCTTGCTCAGAGGTGAGCTTGAGGACCCATGGCAGCACAGAATTCAGTGTGGGGTATCCATATGGATGAGAAGCTAAACTGAGTGCTGTTATAATTAAATAGCATGTGATACCAGAGTGAGCTGTCGTCTTTTTTTTTTTTTACAGCTGCCTAGGGTATGTCTACATTGCAGTGCCATTTGTGGTGTAGATGCAAACTTCTTTAGCATGAACCAGATTTCAGTTTCTCAGACACTTGCTTAAGCAGAAAGGAAGCTAAAATTTTTTTCTCAGTATTTTTGTGTCTGTGGCTTTCCAGGGTTTCTGTTTTATTCCAGATTGCATCGCCATGTCACATGTAAAATTCCACATCCAAAAAAGGGGTGAAGGGCTATGCCTCTTCTGCATTGAAGAAAAAAGTCTGAAATCGTTTGTGCAGTAAATGAAATAGGCTCAAGCCTTCTCTATGGTATGCAACTAATTAGCTGATGTTCATTTTCAAGTGCATTGTTCACAGTCAAGCTGAGACAATGCGTAATATGCATTATAATGTCTCAGGAATGTGTCCTGGTACTAACTGCTTCCTTTTGCTACTACTGCTCCCAATCATGAATAAACCCTGCTTGAAATCTTGAAAGGTGATGGCTGTATGCTGGAGACATACATTTTCAGCATCTTCTGAATTGGAGCTCTTTGTGATGTAAAGCCTGTGAAAGGATGACTCTGGCACTACAGCCTGGAAAAAATGTCTTCCTTTTGACTTTTTCTCTCTCTTTGTTTTTTCCTCTCTCTTCTTGATTAACAAAAATTTCAGTTCTTTCATTTCAAAAAAATTGTTGCTTAGAGACTTTTGACAATTTGCATCCATTTAATTTTAATAATACATGTACTGGATTTTAATGCTAGCAATGAAACATGATTTATTTTCTACTATTTATTTAGGATTTAGTTAACAGTCTCTGTAGTTACAAGCAGCTATAAGCCAGCCTAGTGAGTCATTTCCTTTACACTGACACCCATTGAAATGGCTCCCTTGCTGAAAATCCACTGATGTAACCAGACAAGCAGTATCGCGAGAGGTCAGAGCTCATTATTTCCTATTTGCTCAAGTATGTGAATGTTTCCTGGACAGAATAAAATCAAAAGAAATCCAGGCCTGGGGGTGGGTCAAGGACACAAGGGAGAATGAATGTTATTAACATGAATTCATGCAAAATTTATTTGTAAAAGTAGGTTTAGTTCCCATCACAGACAGAAATGGGGTCTTATTAACGCTCCCTATCTACACAAGCGCTGGTGTCAGGGTTGCCTACGTGTTTGGAGATAAAGTATTAAAATCGTGATAATGCACTGGCTCTCGTAGAGAAAGCAGAACCATAAATGACTTAATATTTAGAAGCAGCTAAACTAAATAGACATTATTAGTTCTTGGCATTTGTCTGATGACTTGTTCATTTACACATTGCGGTCATCTGAGGCCTCAGTTTTCTCCCTTAGTGCTTAGAAGGCATATAACTGGATCAAGGAGAATTTTATTTCTGGAACATTCAAGTGGAGGTTGTAGCTGTATTTTGTTGGTAAGAAATCAAATGCTTACAATGTACAAAGTGTAAAGGCATGTATGTAAATGCTGGAGATCAAAGAGTTAGTCTTCTATAGGGATTATCTAATGTTACTACTTTCTTCCTCACTTATTATTATGGCATCACTCAGAATATAGTGGGATTTCTTGTCATATTTGTTGATATACTGGAAAATACTTGAACTTCCTCCAAGTCTACAGATCTGTCTGCAAGGATGGATTCCTGCAGAACCCGGAGGGGCAGCTTTGGGAACATCACTGCGGTTTTTCACTAGACTAAGATACATTCAATAAATAAACAAGCAAACCAACCAACCTTGGGATAAATGAGGTTCCAGACACCAGCCTAAAAAAGAAAATCCTGCCCTCGCACGCTTCTCTCCTAGATAGCATTGTGCTGCCATGTTCTGCCTGTCCCTGCAGACCGTGCCTCATCTTCGTCACACGCACAGCTTTTTGGCTTTTCAGGCCAACAAACAAACCAGCATAATGAGAACAGAGGAAAGATTTACTTTAAATGGTCTCTGTGATAATTTATGATCTTTTTTATCTTTTTAAGAAACTCCGGTGGTTAAAAAAAAGGAGGTAAAATTGCATTTTAAAACAGATACTACACATTCCTTACCAATACTAGGGGGAAGGGGAAGGCGAGATTTGGCTGCTTTAGTGGGCTTGCTGCTCAGCATCCAGAGGGGAGGTACGTGGGTGCCTCGCTGCCTGCAGCGGCCGGGTGACCACAGGGCTGAGAGGCAGCCCCAGGATCAGCGGCAGGTAGTTTGGTATGTCTCTAGCAATGACTTTGCCCGCACAACCTCCTGTCCCATGGCTCCCACACCCACTCCCTGTCACAGCTTCACTTCTTAAATAAAAAGAAACTGACAGCAATAAGGAATTCAAAAGGTCTCTGTTGGAGAAAGAAATGCATGCAACTTCCTGGAAGGAATCAAGTTTGGGTATAAGGGGTTTAGGAGAGAATTTAAACTTCTCTTGTCTTTTAAATACTTGGGTAAGTTAATTTGCTTCAGTGAAGCTGATTTTATGATTAAACAGGCGTTTATCTCCCATTCACTTTCTGCGGAAAAGGCAGACAGAAAGGAGGCCATGTGGCTTTTCAACCTGTTGAGTAGAGTCTTTTCATGCCTTGTTACACTCTTCACATTGGCATAAATAATCCCCAGTAAGAGGTGGGGAACCTCGCATTATTTATGAGGTGAACCTGACAAAGCCTGAATTTCTGATTCTCTTCCCATAAACACAGAATAGTACAGCTGCTTGGCTGAAAGTGGAGTCTTTTATTGTTAGGTACATTTGCTTTAGTCCCTGATGCTACAGCATTTCTCCTGCAACCTTGTCTGCTAATCTATAGAACTCCTGAGCACAGGAGATCTGCAGTCAGCTTCTTTTCAGGCATCAGCCTTCACATGGGAAGCCTGAAACTAGTTGCTCCCAGAGAAACCATCATGAATCACCACCGTCCTTCTTTACCGGACTCTTTCAGAAGGTAGTTATGGGCTCCCTACCTCACTGGCAGTTTTAACAGAGTATATGAAATGTTCAGGTGCATACCACTGTGTTTTGCAGTATTTTGTGGAAGCTTGTTTAGAAATATTCTGGTCATGATCATTTTCTAGCATCATGCTATTAGGGGAAGCAGAATAGACTATGCTTGACTAACTACAGTCTCATTCATTTTGGGGCAGAAGGGCAGGTTCTACATCATTGTGCAGCCCTTTTTGGGTTTTTTTACTGATCTGTTGGGGGGGGAATGAAATAATTAATACTTAATTGCATCAAATGGGCCCAAAATTTGCTCTGAATTGCATGCACGTAACTCACTGGCAATTGTACTTGCATTACCTGAAGGCATTTAGATTGCTTCATGAGATTCCCTTTCCTTTAGCCAAATACATAATACTTCTCCTCTGAGATCTGAACTGTTTTATTTAGTAATTAAGGTAGTTTGTGCAACATCTTAAAGATGCAAAGGGCAGATACATCAATTCCAAATCCAAGGACTAACTCAATAGCTCTTAAAGCTTTCCTATTAGTAAACTCTCTGAAGACAGAGAATTCTCTTGAAGGCATATGCCTCTACACTTGGATTTGGCCCATTTTAAACCAGTATCAGAGACATAATGCAAATAAACACTCCTAAATCTAATGCATGTTTAATAACATCCTCTCTTTATGTAGTTTTACTACTTTCTTTTCCATTTCTTTCACATATTTTAGAGCTGACTCTCTCGTGTTACTCACAGCCCTTTGGTCACTGCAGGTTTGATTTTGTCCTCCAGAAGATGTGTGAATGTGTGTACAAATTTGAAATGAAGTTAACTTTGTGTCGATGCTTGCCAAAGAGAATCCTCAGAAGATGCACAGCAAAGCTTTTGACAAATTATAAGATTTTGTAAATCTTACAGCAATCCTGAGCTGTTATGTCTTGAAGATGATAAATTCATCAAAGAGTTCCCCAAACACAACTGGGCAGGTGGACTAGAGCAATAGAAATAGAAATTCAAGTTCACACTTTTTGCATTTAATGTTATTTTTGCCCTAGGTTCTACACATATCAGTGAAAGAAGCCTGATCTATCTGCACATATAGTATAAAACTAGATAGCAAATTAGGAATGACATGTTGCCAATTTGCTAGTGGATGAGTGTCACTTGTTTTACAACACAATGTATTTCGCATTTTGCTGTCTTCCTTCAAATCTCCCCAGTCATATCTCTGAATGCTCAGTTTTGGCTGCTCTTGTATGCCAGAGATGAATGGGAGGAATCTTTCCTTAGCAAGGTACTGTGATCCACGCTCCTGGCTCTTTCTACGCTTTGATTTCTTGTGTTGTGTTTGATACCTCTAGTGGCAATACAGAGCATTGGGAGAGCATACAATTATTTGTCCACATCTTCTTTTGGAGACTAGTTAAGGATTTTCCCTGCACTCTTAATCAGGTCACTGGATTTCTTCTCATGGAAATGACTGTAAGATTTTGACTGGGCTAGGCAAATAACTGATTTTTGAGGTCTGTTCCAGAATGCAAACAAAAATTTGCCTGCTTTTGGGGAAACAAATAATTAAAACTGTTAGACGAACCTGAGATAAAACATTCCATTTTGTTTTGAATTGTTTAACTCCTTTTAAAAGACACGTGTCAAAGTAAAAAAACTATTTTGAAAATTCATAATCAACAGTTTTAGACACAAAAATTTCTTTCTGATCTTTGTGAGCAAACCTGTTTGTTTCTCTACTGAAGTGCATTCTGCAACAAGTTTACTATGCAGTGAGAACATCTTTTTCCACCATTTTACCCAGCCAGCAACAATCTTAGCAAAGACAAAGACTAGCAAAGACATGGAGCTAGAATAAAAAAGTTTTGTCTGCTGAATTTCTCATGAGTTACATAAAGTAAGTAAACTTTACCAGTTTAGGTACAGGAAGAAAAGTAAGCAGTTTCCGTCTTGTAACAGTTAGTTCCCACTCTCTGGGCCTGTCAAATGCAAACCAGGACCAACAGCTTTGCTCTTGTGCCCAAGGATAATTTATCAGTCTCTTCTGATATCCAGGCTTCTTACTCCAGGCTTTCCAAAACAATTTTCACTGGCTAGGTATGCACAGAGTAGGTTTTTGATTTTACTGTTCCCTTTAGGAGATAGAGCACCAAGAATTGCAAAATCCTTTTGGGATGAGCAAAGATGGCTATCTTTCTGAGGTTTAAACCTATTCTAATTCAGGTATTAACCCTCACACTGGCTGTTTTTATCTAGTTGTGGAGCAAGATCTTGTCTAAAAAAAATCTCTAGTTGTGGTTCAGATTAAAACGTTGGCTGCAGATTGTGGAAATTCTGTGTGCCCTTGCTCTGGGGACACCAACTACTGAGAGAGGTGGGACACAGAGTACAGAGCAAGAATTCCTGTAAACATTCCAGCTTAATCCACTTCCCCACATGAACTGGCACCCATCTTCTTTTCTTGTTTGTCCCGACACAGTGGGCTGCTTAGTAAGGGCTTTGAGATATACTTGTGGCACTAATGGTAATGTACATGTTGCTCAGCGGCTAGAATTTGTAATAGCGTGTTTGTGGTTTGCGTCTGCGTGCACGTAAGAGGCTGTTTCCTGTCTTCCAGTCTCCGTTCCATCTCCCACAGTCCCTGTACCTATGAAAAAGTGGAAGTTTTGGATTGTTTTTAATTAGTCTAAACTTTCTTGCAACTTCTTCTTAAAAAATAGCATTACTTTGGCAGTACTTTCTACCATAGAAGGATTTTATGATTTTTTATGAGAGTGCCTCAACTGTGGGTATTTAATTGAAGCTTGCAAAAGAGTCAAATAAAAAAAAGTCTGCCTCTTTCCAGCTGTCACAGTTGTTTGAGCCTATTTGGTACCATATTAGGAGTACTAAAATTTTAACTATACTGAACAGTAAATGGAACCATTTAGTAAACTATATCTGCAAGATTGTAAGTAAATATCTCTTCCCTAATTAGCCAGTAATACATTATTTGGATCAGCTAAAATAAATATGCAGTTGCCATTACTGCCATAAAATGCATTTATAAAACTCACAGGAAAAGAGGACAACTGCTAGGAGCTTGTTTGTCCGGGTTCTTCATGACTGTTCATGCTGTAACGTCGTCAAATTGTACCACTGCAAGGTATTTGCTGTACACCAAGTAGGCATGAAACTATGTTTAATACAAATTAAACTTTGTACCTTCCAAGAGAAATATGACTGAGGTTATTTGCCCAAATAAAGGGTTAAGTAATAAACAGGTCATGTGTAACTGTTTTGTAGCACTATTTTGTGTATTACAGATCAACTCTTTTCTGTGGGCTAGTTTCCCTGTTTAATTGTCAGCCTCAGCTCTTCAGAAGAAAAGTTCTCTGAAAAATCTGAAAATAACGGGGTTATTTTCATAATATGAGATTTTTACTAGGATGAAACTATAGACAGTTCATAACCTGTTTATTCACTCTGGATACTAAGAAAATGAAAATTAAATATTTTATCTTTAAATTCTAAAATATATGGATGTATAGTAAAATCAATTACTTAAACTTTGTTAAAATTAGATGTTTCCACTTAAAACACTACAAAAAGAGGCTTACACTGTGTGACATGAATATGAAACAGGATTCTGTGATGTATGTTTTAAAATGGCTGAAGTTTAATATTTTAAAAGAAATAAACTTTGGTCCTTTTTCCTCAAGAAATAGCTATGGAATTTTTTTGACAACTTTTGAACAAATAACAAGACAGCTAGAGATAATAATCTATTAAATATAAAGTCTTTGAGTTAAAATGCACCAGGCATGGAATGTGAATTTGAAGGAAAGCTGAAAATTGAAGCATGAAAAAATGAGGAAATAGTTGATTTCAGAAAATGCTATGTTCATTTTCATGGAAGTTGAGTGGTCCTGCCCAGGTTTTACTTACTTGATGAGAGATTATTTTCAGGAATAATTACATGGGGAAGAAGGACAAAAGCAAAATGTTGAAAGTGATTCATTTGTAGGAACAGTGGGGGCCTGCTGGGTGAGTGATTATGGTAAGTTATCAGTAACTTTGGCCAAGGAATAATAGCATCCTGAAGGCATCTATTCCACACTACAAAACCTGTAATTTTGAAAGTATTTTTAAATGTAATGCATGCATTTTTGAAAGAAATGTAAATGCAGGTTTGATTTGTGACGTGATATGGTCCCAAGGTGCTATGCTACACTTGCCTCCAGAAGGGCAGAAAACAGCCCAAATCCACAGGATGGACTAGGCAGGGTGTCATACTTCTGTAGTGCCAACTGGCCACCCATTGTCTACAGGTGTCCCTTCTCTACCTTCTTGTGTACATCAAAGGAACTGGTGAACTCAGGCTGCAGGTTGCCATTACTATTGAATCCCTTGTAAATGCTGAAACTCCCAGAACGCAGCTTATGCATTGAACATTTGCTGTCATCTCCAGCTGAGGATCTACACTCAGATACTTGTACATTTGTTACTCTTGTATGAGCTCTGAACATGTACGAGACCCATGATGCTGTCTTCAGCATGTAAGAGCCTCCAAGAACAGAGACTTTTTAAAAAGTATATTCTCAACAAGGCAACCTGCTGTGAGCACATCACATCCGTCCTCTGATGCTTTCACTGGCTTCCCCTTAGATTTTAAATCAGATTCAGGGAGCTGTTGCTTATATTCAGCCTTATACTTCATTGCCTTGTATGCCAATGAAGGCATACTTCATTGCCTTGTCCAGGATATGTAAAAGATGTGGGAGGGATTTGTTGCTCACTACACTTCTCTGAAACATAGAGCGCTCTATGTTAAGAGGAAATCTCATCCCTATGGAGAGGATAACTTTCTCCAGGGCTGATCCCACACTGGCATGAACTCCAGAAATTTAAAAAAACCCCACAGACCTCCTTGCCTTCTGCTCCAGTTGCAAGGCACTGTTCTTTGACCCCATCCTCTCTAATGTAAATATTTGACAATGCACATATGTCAAAAGCAACAGTGACCACAACTCTGAAACTCTACCAAGCAAAGCACAAGCTTTTCCCATGGGGATCGAGTGAGAGGACACACAGTGTTAGTGATGGCACTTCCTGTACCACTGTAGGTGTTTCTCCATACATAGCAAGACAGTACTGAATGTGCCATAGGAACCTCTGTAGAATAATACAGCAGCTTTGGGTTGCCTTTGGGAGAAGGTCTAGCCCTGCAGACAGCTGCCAGCCCAGACTCCTTTGCATTTGAATAAGCAGTGGAGATGGTACAGGGAGATCCCAGTTACAGGTAGCCTGAACCTTGTGTCCATATTACCTTGGATCTCATGGGAGTCTAACCACGTGGATATCACATATTTACTTCATCTTTGTACTTGAGGTTGTGAGACTTGTGTTTTAGCTAGTATGCCATGCCACTCCATGCTAGTGGCAGAATTTCAGGTATCTGAGTGCAGTACTCAAAGGACATGACATTTTTTTCTGTTGCTGCCTCATCAGAGGCTAGTGGTCAAGTTGATAGCCTGACCCAGGCCTTTTCAAGCTGTATTTCAAGACTGAGATGAACAAGTTTAAGTATTTGCTCAAATAAATAAGCAAAAGTATTAAATCTTGGTAATAAGAATTTGACAACAAAAGCTTTTTATTTCTGCCTTGGAATACAACACCATTACTTCTTTCTCTCCTTCCCACTCTTTTGATTTTCCAGGTACCACTCAAATTGCCCATAAATCCTGGACTCTTAATTTAGAAAACAATCTCTCAATCTCTACCACCTCCTAAAAATACTCCTGAAAAATGGTAACTATTTTAAACATCACATTATGGGTTTTGTTCAGCTTTCAGTGCTTGTGCTACTGAAAGAACACTGGAAAAAAAGGGAAAATTAAAGTAATAAAAATAAAAATCTTAACTGTGTTTAGATTTCTCACAACACATTAAATAGAAAACATGTATCATGTTACACCATTAGATTAGCTGCAATCTGCCAATTCCACTGAAGTGCTACCACCTACACACACACTTTTGTCCAGTGTTTGTGAAAGGTTATACCTGGCAATAAAACTCACGGTATTTTTGAAAAAGCACATATGCACATGCAATACTTGAGATACACGCCATAACCCTGCAATCATGCTTTTAGTTGTATTTACAGGAACACAGAGGCCTTTAGTAGTGATATGGCTTCTAATGGCCCCTGTTCTATTAAGTATATATACACAGAACCAAGACAATCATAATACTTAAGAGTTTATCTAATTAACATGTGGCTTGTGTCCCACATTTGTGATACATATTTCAGGGGAAAAAAAACAAAAAAAACCAAAAACCCCCAGTTGTCCTATCCCTTCTATCCTCCACTTCCTATCATTACAGGCAATTTTTGAAGGCAAATAATTATCTCCTTCCATCCGTCATTTGTGTTCCTACTTGAAAGCGAAAATGTACATATCGAGGTGTCAGGCGGTTTGATCAGAAGTTAAATGGAGAAGCCTTTGCCAGTCTGAAGCCGGCTGTTTGAACCCTGCCCCTCAGCCCCCACGCCCCTGGCTGCCCGACAGAGAGCACAAGGGGCTGTGCCAGCCCTCCTCTCGCCCCAAAGTATTGTGCACGGTGCAGAAGTACACTTCTACAGCGCTTCTACGGACACACAAAACGATGTTTTTCTTGTGCCAGTTACATTCTTATCATGGTGCAATTCTTTTAAGTGGCAATAGTTTATTTTAATGTTGCATTTTTTTTTCCTTTTGCAAGTATTTGAGATAAAAATTAAGTAAGCTATTAATGATCCAGCAGGCATATTTTTAGGAATGACCACTCCACCTGTGCTCTATATGGCTAAAGAGAATAGCTGGTGTTCTGGTTACATTACTGTGCTTTAAAAATTCAAAGGGAGATCCCATCAGAAACACTACTCCTTATTCACTTGTGCTCCCTAATGGCAACTTTAAATTCTGTCTTCTCTATTGTCTTTGCTAAAGACACATGACTGTGCCTTTGCTGTCAGAGCAGCGTGTATTGTGCCAGTGAAATGCAGTCAGTGCCTAACGTGCATTTACAGAACTTTCAAAGACTGTTATATATACATTTATCTTCTCTTTTTTTTTTTGTGGAGGATATTCTTTTATCAGTGCAGCAGCTTGTGATGTGCTAGTACAATGAAACATGAGGCCAGTGCAGCCAGATACCTTTTTTCTTTGTATTGTGTTAAGGGTATGAGCCTTCTTTGATGTCGGTAAAGTTAATAACATTTAGAGATATAAAAATCAAGTCAGTACTCACTGACTAAGCAAGTAGTACTAGGCTCCCTCGCTAGCCTTGGTTTTTACCAACATTTCTATTTCTATAAAAGAAAAAGCTTTTAGAAATTGAGACATATGTGCTTTGTTTGTACAAATTCTTAGACAATATGTGGAAAAGAAGACCATATGTTCACTCCAAACTTACACCGTCTTTTGGTCATTTTATAGCGCACAGAAAGGTGTCTTGCAGGGAAAATCACTACAGCCAGAATCCCTCTAATCTCACCCACAGAACTCACAGCAAATCCAAACTGAAAATGAATTGAAATCGGGGAAGAAAAGATAACGCCTTCTCCCTTCTCGGTGGGCATTATTTTCACTTTGTCATATATTTGCATTTTTTTAGTCTGAAGAGCACAAGGAGAATTCTTAGGAAAAAAAGGGTGCTCAGTGAACATTGCCAGAAAGTTCAGCCTATAGGCTAGAGAAGAAATAACAGTGTAGTAATTTTGCCTTTTTTACACCTGTCCATGAATTTTTTCAAACATGCTTTTAGTTTCCTAAGTATACACACTGCTCAAAATCTGGTGACAAAATAGATCTTTGGCTGTTCAGTTTTAGCCATTACATAACAGAAATAATGTGATTTGTTTTGATTATAGGTAGATTACATGATTTTTTTTTTCTGTTCTTTTATTTTAGGACTAAGTCCTAGAATAAATTGACACAAAATTTCAAAGGTGGCTTTCACTGAATATTTGCTAGTATTGTCTTGTTATGTTCTATTTTGGGTAGTGACAATGATTACTGTTATGTATCATGTAATTTATAATGCATCATACAATCTTTTTGCTGCATTACTTGCAGAGGTTGAAAACTGAGGGGTGCAAAAATGCTTCACTGCTGCTGTAACGCATAGTCCGGAGTACATTCCTGTTGCATTGCCTTTATCTATTTCCAAACAGAACATGATTCTAAAGTGGCCAGATATGCAACAAACACTACTCCTAAAAACCTAGTCATAAATTGAAATGTGTAGAAATGTGTATTGAAGAGTTTCTTGATTAATTAAAAACTCCTCTTTACGTTCTCCACATGAGCCTGAGCGTTGAGACCCAGTTTGCTTCTTATCCATACTTCATAAATGAGGGCTTCTGCTTAGTTTCAGGTATAAAGTTTGAGCTTGAGACAGCTTCAGAGTAATGCTCATCCCTTAGGTCAGTCTACTGTATCCAAAGACGGCGATGTGAATGCATAAAGGCTGGATTCTTTTGCTGGGCTTTTTTGCCTGGCACCCTAAATTCAACACAGACCTAGCCCGAGGAAGTGTCAAAAAAAGATTGAGACTTGTGACCTTATCTTGCCTTTTGCATTCATAGTTGCTTATGGTTTTCAAGCATACCTGTAGCATGTGCCTTCACAGAATTTGTGGTTTTTTTTTAAGTACATCCCTATCCAGAACAGGACCATACCTGCTGGCATCACATCTTAGTTTAAGTACGGTGTTTAATCAGGAGATATAGTAAAGTCAATGACTGAAATGCAACCATGAGTATAACAACATACCCTAACACCTTTCAGCTGACTGCCTCATGTTCATTTAAGTGGCTGAGGATTAAAATAATGGGAATAAGGTAAAATAGGCCTGTTCATAACATGTACCAGCACAGCTAAGCGGGGACTAACATACCATGTATTTATTATAGTGTATAATAGTTGTCCTTCAAAAGTCAGTATTTCCATGTATTTCTCCATCTTTTGTCCAGAGGGCAACATAACTCTCTGTAACTGGGGAATGCTAAGATTTTAAAACACCTAAGAATGAGGAGACATGTTCCCATGATATCATATGGTGAACGGAAGATGTGACGCATCCCTCTTACTGCATCTTACTGGCAATATTATAGATATACATATATTAGCAAATTAGATGATAGTCTTAAAGGACGGCATTCTGAACATTGCATCCTGGACATTTATATGAAGTATGTCTAGTATATAAATACCAGTTTGCTCTGACAAATACAAATGTAAAACTGCTAAAGAAACTGTAATTTACATGGTTATTTTGGCTAAGTATCTGAGAAACAGGCCAATTCAGATTAGTTTCTTTGCAACCTCTATTTTAATATCTGTACCGCTTTTCTAAAGGCCAGCTCTACTCGTGTAAATGTCCCATGATCTGAATTGCATGCAGTAATCTTGAGGGGAGAATATGTATTTGGCACCATTTTCAATGATCGAGACACTTTACATGAGACTCTTGTTTAAATGGCATGAAAATCAGAGTTAAGTGCTGTGTAAATGAAGGCAGAATAGAGCCCTTTGTATCTCATTTTCCAACTGCCTGGGATCATCTGGAGGTATAACCACATAAATCCCCCGAGGATATGCCTCCAACTCTCTCCCTTAAAATGCTGTTCCCTGATCACATTGGAAATCCACTCAATTTAGATTTAATCTCAGCAAAATCTACCCAGGACTTTCTTTCTAAATTTGCAATACTATCTTTTTTGGCACTTTTTTGCTTGGGCTGTTATGTTGAACTGCATTTTTGCTTAGACATCCTCAAACCTGCTTCTCTGTGGGGGCACCACTGTGTGTCAGAAGGGTAGGGGTCTCTCAAAATTAGAGATTAAACTGATGGCTCAGCCTCCAGTATGGGAGCATATTGCTTCCTCTGTCACTGACTGCTGCATGATGTTAGGACTATACCTTCTCCCTGCCTTACTTTGCTTATCTAAAATATGGCCATAATGTTTTCCAAACATTTTTTACTTTCTAATCTTTCCAAGTTAGGTCTCTACATTGCATGGAGCAAAAGTACGACCATTCTCTCCACCCAAAAAGGAAGCTCCGAGCTTGTAATGAATGAGTATAGCAAATTTACAAGTAAAAAATAATGGCAAGTTGCATGTGGAGAAAGAGACACAGAGACAGATGGATTTATATAAATTCAGCTTTTAAAGTGTTGGGGTTGTTTTTAAATTAAGTAATTGTAAGCAGTAACCAGCTGTAGTATTATTCTTCACTGTGTAATCTGCACAGTGAAATGTAAACAGGGGGTCAGGCTCTCCTGTGGCCATATGACCCTCTCAGCAGGAAAAGGGGGCACGGAGAGAGGCTGTGCACAGAGAAGCGTACAAGGATATTCATGAGCTGGGAACTTTTGCAGCAAAAAATAGCTTTCCTGCATAGTCAATGGTGCATAGCGTTCGGTTTAAAAACCCTTATTAAATTAAGAGGAGCTTTCTGCATCCACCAGCCTTTGCCGCTGCTGCAGTGTGTACGTCCATAATGTGGTTGAGAATACTGGGGCTTAATATCAACTTGAAGGTTTAGAAAAATGCAATAACATTCAGACACAACTTGATTACTGACAGAACAGAGATACAGAACATGAAAACTGATATGGCTGGGGAAATCTAGCTCTTCTGAGTCTCTTTGTTCCTGAAAAAAATTCTTTCTTAAAAAATAAAAACCTATCTATATGTATATATGCATTCCTTTGTCAACACAGGAAGATGGAGGGATTGGCAGCCAGGCATTCTTCAGTATGTTAATTATCTAATGTTTTAGTTCTTTAAAATTCTCATCCTTTTTTTCCTTTTTTTTTTTCAGATTAAAAAGCTGAGCCCATCTCTTGCACTCTGATCATAGTTCTCACGCTGTGTATTTAATACAACATATTTTTTAATTCACAAGCATACTCTTTCTGTCATTACTGTAGTCACTATAGCTCTGACTACCTTTTTGTTGTGGTTCAAACATCTTTTATGACGTAACAAACCTTTGTTTATTTCTTCATTTATTATTTTAAAAAACAGTATAGTTTTCCACCCAAAATACCCGTTTTTACATAACCTTGAGATGCCTATTCTTTCTTTCTCAGGAGGAGTTCAGGCGAAAGGTGCAGCACCCCTCTAAATCACAAATGAAATGAGTTTGTTGGCTTGAATAGTATTTCTCCTTTCAACCCTCCGCACATTTCAGTGCATTCCATTAGTCATTGTTCAAATGAGGCTGTTCTCCGACCCCAGAGGCAGGGGAGGAGGGAGTTTGGGGTTTAAATGAGTTTGCCGGTCAGTACATAGAGGCACGTTGTTTCTCATCTTATATTTTGCATGTTCTATTTACAAACAATAACCCTGGTTCCCAGTACCAAGACGTTTCAGGTTTTGAGCATACTGTATGTTTGATACAGCTAATTTAAATAAATGACTTTCACATTTAAGCAATTAAACCTATAATTAGCACTGTTTGAATGAACTAATCAGCTAATACCCTATGACACACAGTTCTTCTTTTCCTCTAAATACTTTTAAAGGGAAAGGAGAGAGATTTATGAAAAATTATAGGTGGTGCAGTAAAAAAATATGCTTTGATTCATGGAAATTACAAAACAACACCACAAACTATTTAGACCGATGTTCTCCTTTTGCCTTCCAGGGAATGTGGAATTATGCACACTCATTTCCTCTGAATTCAGGGGAAAAGACTGCAATAAACAAAGTAGCGAATCTTTTCTAAAACGGGGCAAACTTCTACCACTGTTGTGTGTTTTTCAAAATACCCAAATGCACTTTTAGAGGTATTTTGTACTCACTGTATTTTAAAACATGTGCATACATCTAACCCAGTGGTAGGAGAGCTGCGTAAGCCATACCCTTGGGAGATTCCCTCTGACTGGCAGAATGCTAGCCGCTTTCAATAAGATGGAAATTTATTAGGAGGAAATTATCCTGGTGTCCTCTGAAAAACAGCATTTCTGATAAAAAACTTGTTCTCTGACAGCAGTCTAACAAGATACATTTGTTAGCTGGTTTTGTTCCTTGGATTCATCTGTTAATTTTAATTCTTCTGTTGCACTGCTGTGTATTTACGTTCTGAGGCAGACATGATCTATGTGTGCTCAGTGGAGACTGAGATGTTGGGGGTGAGAGGGCACAGAAGTTTAGGAGAGAGCTAGTCTTTTTTTTTTCTTTTCCTCTAGTTAAAGTGGAAAAAATGTCCTTACATTTTATTAAAGCTTGAATTTGTTAATAAATGTTGTGCATCTTTGAATCTATTTTACTATAGATTTATATATTACTACAGAAATATGTATAATTTATCATATAATTCTTCTTCACCTCTGTTGTCCCTAAATGTCACAGTACCACACACAGGCCATACAAGTCACACCACATACTAGCATTTTACTTTTTTTCCCCCTAGAACACTATTACATGTTCTCAAATGCTGAAAACAACTTGAACACCCTGGTGTTGTTCAGCTCTGCCTATTCTCACTGCAGCTCCACTGAGGATGGGATTCAGGACTTTTCTCTCCAGCCTAATTTTTCCTTGAGTGAGTCTCGGCCTCATGTGGGGCTCAGGCTGGAAGGTTTTCAAAGAAGGAATGTGGATATTTAATGAATGAAGCTGGCATTGGGAACCCTCCCCCCCAGCATTATGACTTGCCGAAGTTAGTAGGTATGTAGTGCTCTGCTCTTGCAGAGCAGAAAGGACAGCAGGAAGATGGCAGATGGTCTTTTGTGGTTATATGGCTCACCAAAACTTAAGTGAACTGGTTTCTATTCCTGTGTGATAACTAGCTCCTGAAAGTGCTTTTTCATTTGCCAAGCTTAAGATAAGAGCTAGTTTAGATATAGATTCTTTTTGTCAAACATTTTGGGGAGAGTAGGAAGAAAGAAAGAGGTCACAGGACAGTGCTGCCTTATCAAAACTTTTTTTAATAGGATTGGATTCACCCTTGCTTTTGGTGGAAAGTCTCAGTTCAATAGAGAATTTCTTTTTTAAGTAAGAGAAAGAGATTGTACCACCCTACGCAACCAATACTGTGGTGTAGGGAACATTCAGAGAAGGTCTGGGTTTGAACCATCAGGTTCAGAGCAGAAACTTGCACCTCAGGCTTTTACAATCAGGCAAAGGATTTGTCTACCCAGTCATTTCCCACGGCAATAGTCTTTCTGCCTAATGCTTCCAAATGTTTCCTCCAACCTGGACTGGGGAAAAACATTATTTTTGTGAAGATTTAATAGATAGGAAAATAATTTCTTCCTTGTCTCTACTTCTGAAAATCAGGGTATAGGTGTCTGAAACACTGATAGTTCTCACTGTAGATGAAATCTGAAGGGGTGGCAGATGATCAACAGCTCAGGGAAATCAAACCGTAGGTATTTGAAGTCGGGCATCTAATCACTGAGGCACCCCAAACTTGAGGAAATGACAAATTTTAGCCTTAATCTTGCTATGCATCAGAGCCCATATGCAAAATGGAAGCACTTATGCCCTATTATCTAACAGGGGAGCTCATCAGCACTGCAAGAGGTGCCTCCACTTGAGAGACATACTATACCAATGAAGTTCCTGGAAGAGCTCATGAGAAAACATAATTTCTTATTCGGTGCAGCTTTTGGATAAAGTGTAGTGAGTATTGTATGATAGGGCTGGCAAGGTCCACACATGGGCTGAGAGATACCCAGTTATGAATATGCTCTCTGGAGAACTTTCCCTGACGGGAAGAAACTCCTAAATACTAATATTCAGCAATAGTAGAAAAGAGGTGGCCCTGCACGCCACCCCACAGGGATGTGGTCAGTCTTGCAGAGGTGCCCTGGAAATCTAAACTATGATCCCTCCATGTTTCTCTCAGGATGCAGATCAACTGGACCTTTTCTTAGCACAGGTCTGCCACACCTTTCAAGGTCTGCTAGGGAAATTAGCTGTAATTTTACAGACTTGGTTTGGAACAAAGTGGCTTTGCTACCAGGAAGCTCATTATTTCTAGAGCAGAATGAAAATGGAAAGACTTCAAAACTATTTTACTATATTTTTTCTATGTAATAATCTCTGTATGATATAAAATTAAGCTTGTTCTGATTAAGTATTGACAGCCATTACCTCTGAATGCAATTCTTTAAATACCAGGAAATATCCAGCTAAAGCAACTTCTGTAACATACCTAACTCCTACACAGTATGCTAACCTATCACTTTGTTAGGGTCTATGCCTCTCCAGTGCTGTTAGCACAGCTGATCTCATGCAGCAAAAATTATATCTGCAAAAAAGTTTCTAAATACTATCCTGGTTGGTTCAAAGTTTAAAATTCTACTTTGAAAAGTAGAAATGCTATTTTCAAAACTATTCTGCTTGTTGTTTCTATTCATTGTTTCCATGGCAGAGCTGAAAAACTATTATAGCTGTGTTTTGGGTGGTCTATTGTATACCACTGTTGGTTTTGATTATTACATTCAACAGTCTCTTGGTACGTGTTTCACTGTCCCACTGTCTCCACACAGATAAGGAGTGGTGCTGCCTCCACTCATCATTTATACAATTGCTCTGTTACAAAGTGGGAAACCTAACTTCTTTGCCCTCTTCTGCTTAAGGGGTTCACGTGTCCATATGATGGTTCCTAAGACTGTGCCCTAAACACTAGGTTACAGCTTAGTATTTAAGAGGGCATTGCTCTGCCCTTCCTTCAGGAAAAGGCCTGGAACCAAATGTAGATCATAGAAGAAGGAGCATGATACCACATCCAAGAGATAAGGACAGCTGACTGAGATGAGGACACCAGGTTTCTGCTGGTTTGACTCTGTGTTTTATGTTGGACCATCATCAGATTAAAAAAAACATGACCTGATTTTTAAACACGCTGTTATACAGACCTTCTGCTAAAGTCAATCAGGCAATACATAGTGCATTTGTCTGAAATATATGGCTCAGTGTAATGGAGATTAACTAACTTTCAATAACATGTCTTTAAATGTCTGCATTTGGACATCGCTTCAGCAGATGTGATTTATTAAAGTTTCATAACTCTCAGAACAGAACTATGAGTAGATAAAATACAGACCGTTGTCTGTAAGTACACATATCATTTGCTGCAGAAGATGGGAAAATAAAAGTGCTTCCTTGGACCCAGTATTGTGAAAATAAGTGATTGTGGGTGTAAAATCAGTGATTACTTGTATAAAATGGCAGTTGTAAATACGGTGTGTCTAAGCTGACCCCCAGAACACATCCTGTCCCATACAGCAGCTAGCAAGGATCAGAGTAAACAGAAACTGCTGTGTGGCCTGTCTTCTCCCGCTTTGCAGTTATACAGCATTTGACCTTCTGCAGCTGAAGCAGGACCTTGTAGCCCAGTCATAAAAAACATCCTTTAGAAACCTGCACCTTGAAGTGGGCTCAGGACAGCTGAGACACACGTACCTGGAATCAAAAGTAACTAATGCCTTACAACAGTTAACAGAAAACTTCCTTACGTGATAGATTTTTTTTCTTTAACTATGCAGTCTCATGTGGTTTTAATTACTTGATGCAAGTGTTCCCATTTCACTTTGGTTTTCTTTGTCCAGTTTTCACCAAGAATACGAAATCTGTAAAGGCAGGATTTTAAACTCAAATAATTATTCAAAACTTCAGATGTTTGTCTGAAACTCATCTGAGCTTTCTGCATATGTCTCTCTAGGTTAGTTCTGGCAATATAGTTAAATGCTGCTTTTTGTATGTAAGATCTTCAATCCTTGATTTAAGATGGCCTCACGGTAAAAGTAAAAACAAAATAAAAATCCAGGACATTATTTGAGCATTATTTAAGGGAACTGAAATTAAGATCAGTTCTCAAGTAGGAAAAATGTACAAGATGGGGCACAACAGCCTTTTATATCCTGAAAAAAAATCACTAAGCTTTTGTATTCATGAGAAACAGAAGCCTGTAACCTACTTGGCTTAACAGTAGAACAGGAGTTGGTTGAGCACCTGAATGGACATAACTCAGGGTTGAATGGGGATGACTACAAGCCACACAGATCATGTTGTGAACACCATTGCCTCCTCTCTTTCCTCTGACTATATCCAAGTCTTGAATACATATTTCAAGGAACTGTGACCTGAATTCAGATGATTGATCGCAGTAGCAGTAGAGTAAACTTTCAGTATATCTTCACATTGACAGGGAACCTGTATCAAACTTTAACCTGCAGCACTTTGCTTTCATATAAAATAAAAATATTCTGTCCTAAATCACTGCCTTTTCAAAAACATAAACAAACAAAAAAAAGCCAACTCTTTCTGACTGGCTGCACTGATTTCCATATAATTCCAAGTTTCTTATCTCTCTGATTTCCCATGCACTCCCTCTTACCTTTCCTGATCTCCCATGAAAGCTTGGCAAAATATCAGCAGATCTGATAGTTTCTTCTGGGCTGGCTGCCATTACCATATTTTATGTACTTCAGGGTTTCCATGGGGTTGATGACGTACAATACATCATTGGACTGCTGTGACCAAGCAAGGTTTGTGTGCTGCAGCTTCCCCCAGCATTTTGCAGAAGTGCCGAGACCTATCAAGGGGCTGAAGAAAGATGAGTAAATGTTGGTGAGGGATGGAGGAACAGTGTTGAAACAGAGTAGATGTTGGGTAGGAGGAGAGGTCTAAAAATGGTGGCAGGGGAAGAGTTAGTAGGTGTTTCAGAAATATCTGAAACTGAAGGGAAGATAGAAATATTCTGATTCGGGATAAGATGTAAGGAATGGGGGAAATGAAAAATGAGAATTGAATAGAATGGAAGGAAAAGAAAAAGGTGAGTTTGGATTGGGAGAATGATGACAGCAGGGCAGGATGATGGTGAAAAGGAAGCTTCATTAGGATTCAGTAAAATAAGGGTCTTTGTATCTGTGCCTTTGGCGGAACTGAACTATACTATCCAGCCTTTGTGAAACAGCGTGTTCCTAACTGCGGTCCATCGCTGTACGAGTTTACTAGTGTTAACCAATGTATGGCGAGGATTATGGCTACACAGGTGCATTTCAGGATCCCATGGGTGAGCCTTGCAGCGATGTCCTAACCTTATTTTAGGAAGACAACAGGGTGTGCTGTCTGGCCCTTTACCTCACTGCCCGCAGAAGAAGACCTGGCTGCATGAACTGCCAGGTATGACTTGAGAGACATCAGTTTGGACAGCTGGGCAATCAGTGCCACAAGACACACTGGAGAGTATATCTGCCTTGATATGCACCACCAGATTCAACTGATCTGATGCTCTTATGCGTAGGAACGGCAGAATATGATTTGAGCACAATATGCCTATGGAAATGCCATTCTGAAATTAGCAATAACTGATGTCAAGCTGTATGCATGATATATGCGCCCAGTTTCTTACAGGAAACGTCATCAACTTAAATTTTAGGCTGTTAAACTTCATTTAGCACCATCATATACTGTAAAAATCTAAGAAATAGCTAGTACGGTCACTCAGCTCGCTATCCCAGTCTCCCACCTCAGTCTCACCTCTTGCCTCTTCATCTCAACGAGCATTCTCTTTGAAGAATGGCTGTGGGAGATGCATGAAGAAACCAAATATGTGAAAATAAAGTTTTGGAAGAGGAGGCAGAAGGGTCTCTCCCTTTTATATTATGGCCTCATTGCCAGACTCTGAACCTGTAAGGACAAGTGTAATCTATGTCTTCATAAAAGCTTGCATTTTTCCTAAAGTGGCAGGTGACTGCTTTTGCTTTAGACAAGAACTACTGTAAGATTTTCCCACTGTGACTCAATTTGTTTGTTTTGAATCAAGGAAATTAATGTGAATTTGAATTTTAGAGTTTCCAAAGTGGCAAAAGCTTAAAATAGTGCCATAGTGAATATATTTACAATTAAGACCTTCTTGGAAGTCTGAAAGAGGTAACAGCGGTAAACATACAGAAATTAGTCTGGACAAGTTTTCAACAAGGGAACTTTATTTTAAAATGTTTCCTCTGTACCAGTTAATAAAAATGAAGCTTAAGTATGGAACACTTCAAAAAACTATTACTGCCTTTGACTTATTTGCAAACAGATGTGCTCCATGAAACTACTTAGAAAAGCCTGACGTGCAAAATGGAGATGTGACTGCAGATCATATACAGACTACCTGCCACCTACCTTTCACAGGGAATGGTAGCAGCAAGGAGACAACCCATGGACGTGTCCCTCCACAAACTTGACTAGACACACTGATGATGTACTCATCCTGACACCCCCATCCCATTGTGCTTTTTTATTACTCCACTAGAAAATCATAAGTGAGCCCAGATATGGCTGGCAAAACTTTGGTCTGTCCTATAACGCAAAGAAGTTCTGAAAATCTAAACTCAGTTCATCAAAATGTGAAATTATTGGATTCAAATGTTTTTGTAATGGCAAATTTCAGTGTAGACTTCAGTGAAGGCATGTGAACACCTCCTTTGTTTTGATCTCTACGTAGCACATATTGCTAACTAGGGTGTGATTGTGATGTATGTGTACACATGAAATACAAAGGTTGTATGAAGACTTAAAAAAATTTTCAGTGCTCATGCTGTTAATGTAAAACTGCCCTGTAATTGTCCTTACTATGTTCATAAGTCTTGAGCTGACTAAATGTCCCTTCTCACACACTTTCATTTATCTTTCCCTCCAAATCTTAAGATTTTAAGTTAAGTTTAAAAATGCAAAAACCTAGAATGTTGTGAGTTAGAATTGTAATGCCTGAGCTCAGTCCAAAATTTCATATCACATTAAGGATGCGGTGGTTTTAAAATAACTGGCATTGTTGTACTACACCTTCTAGCTAAGACACAGGAAAGTTCGACTGCAGGTCCTGTGGTAATTTTACTTGCTTTTTTCCTTTGCAAATTAACACAAATGTCTTGCTGGTTAATTTAAAGCCTTTTATGTTCCCTTCAAAATTTCTATCTTTATTGGATTCACATCTGTAGTTTTATTTAATATGAACCAGATGTTGAAATCAAGGCAGTATTTATTAGGACGCTTGCACTGAGGAAGGTTTGCTACAGACAATGTGTTGTGCCAGTTCTCTGGGTAGAGTGTCAGGCAGCCATAAAGCATGCTGGAGGTTTTTTCTGTTTCTCTAATTAGAAACAAAGCTTTCTAGTCAATAACCTTCAAACTTCACAAGCAAAGAGATATAGACAAATGTACATAAAATTCCACAAGCTGTGTACTTCATACACAAAACATTATGCAGTTGTTAAAACTGCAGGTTGTTAATATACCAGTACAAATGGGCATGCATGGCTGCAGAATCTGTGTGATGGGATGATGCTGGGAAGACAGCAGACAGCAGAGAGCAGAATGCACTCTTAGAATCAAAAATCAAAGGTAGCACTAAGAGCAGAAGCTGGGAGATGCAGCTGCTGCCATTGAGCAGCTGGTTGGTGGTGGCCTGTCTCCGCAAGAGGCAGCAGCTCCTGATGTGGGCTGAGTTACATACAAGTCAGAGGCAGCTCAGATCTGCTGCTTCTCCAGAGATGTCAGCTTCTTTCCATGCTGTCTTCAATATGTGCATGTCAGACATGTTTAAGATGCATCTGGTGTGTTTTAAATACTGAATTAGATACATGGTCACTTTTTTGGTCACTGTTTGGATATAGGTCACTGAGTATCATGCCTGGAAGGTGTGAGATGTAGAAGGAACAGAATCTATGACATATAAGAGAGAAAGATTTATTCAGTATATATTTTGCTTAGACTCTCTTTTTCTGTGCAAAATCATCATTCACTAAAAGGAGAGGCACGGCCAGTCTTTCACCCTCATGAACTGGAACATTTTGCTCTTGCAGCATAATCAGATTTTCCAAGCAAAACTCCTGGTTATTTCAGTCACATTTATGCAGCCGTACAAGGCCTTGGCAAAATTCAAGCACTGCAGAGCATGGTAACATTTCAAAGCATAACATTTAAATCATTAACATATACTTACATTTTAAAGGCCAAATTAAAAAAATATATTGTGTCCACACAATATGCATACAGGTAACTGATTGCATTTTTCATGTTTGGAGTGTACAGTCTACAACAGTGTAGAGAGTCCCTGCAACAGTGATACCCAGGATCTCAATGGATCATATTCATCATGCTTTCATTTCCTGGCAAGTTTTGGCTCGTGTTTTGCAAGTGCAAAGGTTTAAGCTTAAGATCAAATCTTTATAAAGAATGGAGAATGAGTTAGAAATATGAAATGAAAGACACTAGAAAAATCTGTGTAAGAAATAATATTTTCCAACATACATTTCTTTCCACTATTGGTTAGGACTTGGTGTTAAAATAATTGAATAAATAAAATAGAGTGACACTGCATGTCGTGTAGTAAGGCATAACTGTTGGTTCAAAGCAACAAGGTGAGTGCAGTATAGGCTTTGGTGGGAGCTTGGCTCAGTTATATGATAAAGGCCTAATTACAAGATCCAAATTGCTGTCCAATGAATCTCACCTTGGTACCAGGCACAGAATTTCTCTGTGCATCATTCCCTTTCACACCAGTTCTCCTGTCGGTCCATTAGTTGTTCTGCTTAGTATGTATGTCTGTCTGTGTAAGATCCAAATACAAATCCATAAGCCATAATTTCCTGAGGTACGACTACATTTCTGCCACTGACTTCCTCAGTCAGTCGTCTCTTCCTTACCTTCCCCACCTGTAAAATGGAGAGACAGACCCACACACAGGCAGTTGCCCAGTTGCCCAGTCGTCGTGCTAATCACCACAGTGTCTCTATGAATGCTTTGAAGATGAAAATTGCCAAAGAAGTGCTAGAGATGATTATTATAAGTTAATGAATAAATTTCAGCCTGTATTTGATTGCCAGGTAATTCAGAAGGGAATCACCAGCCCTTCCCTCTCTTCGAAGAAGAAAAGTTGACAGTCAGCTAGTTGCTAATTAGCACTCAACTGAAATGCCTCCAAAGCTGAATGCTCCCAGTCGAGTCCTGTAAAAAGTAAGCTTTCAACTAATTGAAATATGCTGAAAGTTGAGCAGTAGGTGGGGTGTGTAACAGGTAAATCAGTATGGTGGAATTGGGTATGTAGAGGGAATAGTAAGCTTTTCCAGCTAGGGACTAGAACTTTTGTGGGAAATGTTAGCCAAAATGAGCATCTCTTTTTCATAGTCACATATCTGTTCCCTTTCTCAGGCCCAGTTTGTAATCTGTCACAGGCAGTCTATGCTGCCACATATTTGTGAGGGCAAGTTAGGGAGGAAGGGTTGCTTAAAGACTGTGTTGAAGTCTGGTGTTGCTTATTTCTTACTATATTGAGGGGTGGTTATAATGATGTTTGCTTTGTGCTGAGATAGACTTAAGGAATTTTGAATAACACATTGCTTAATACGTTAGAGCTGAGTGGCAGTGCCACCTGCATTTAATTCATATTTAGCTTGTCTGTAAGGGAAACTACTGTATCAGAAAGGGGCTCGGACTCTTCAGGTCCTTACCTCTCTGCTCACCTAGCGGATCTTTCGCTGGAGGGTCAGTCTCCCAGACCATTCTCTGCTTCTGTAGCCTCCCCCACCATTTCTTTGGATTTTTCTTTTGGCTGTCTGCCAGTGCTATAAACCGCAGTGCTGTCTTTGCTGCTGAAGGCTGTTTTCTTCCTCAGCTGCTGGGAGATGGCTGCAAGAGGCAAATGACAGGAATTTCATCCCTTTCTTTTCCCTGCTTGACTGCTCTGGATTCACCATCCTCGGAATCAGCTCTTCAAGGAAAGAGGAAAACACACTCAGCTAAACTTGTTGAGCACTTTGGGTGAAGAATCTCAGTTGCTTCAAATAGCACTTATCAGCATCAGCCTCCGGTCATAACCCATCCCAAACTTCAGCAGCGTATATGGGGGTTGAGGGGGCGAAGAAAAAATGTGTGGGGTGAGAAAATACCAAAGCAGATATTTAGAAACAATTAATGGAAAAGGAACACTGTACTCTGAAAGGGGCTATGGGTGGCTTTGGTTGATATGAAGGAAAATGGGAGAAATGGGGTGAACACAGAAACAAGGGGGAGCTGGAACAAAACACGACAAGTGTTGTTGAAGCTGCTGGATTCTGGAAAGCAGCCTTTGTGGTGTCAGACATGCAGCAAAACCAATTTATATAAAATCTCTTTGACTTTTTACTAGTCTGGGTGATCACAGAATCACAGAATGGTTGGGGTTGGAAGGGACCTCTGGAGATCATCGAGTCCAACCCCCTGCCAAAGCAGGTTCACCTAGAGCATGTTGCACAGGGTCGCATCCAGGTGGGTTTTGAATATCTCCAGAGGAGACTCCACAACCTCCCTGGGCAGCCTGTTCCAGTGCTCTGTCACCCTCAAAGTAAAGAAGCTTTTCCCTCATATTGAGATGGAACTTCCCGTGTTTCAGTTTGTGCCCATTGCCCCTTGTCCTGTCACTGGGTACCACTGAGAAGAGTCTGGCCCCATCCTCTTGACACCCGCCCCTAAGGTATTTGTAAGTATTGATAAGATCCCCCTCTCAGTCTTCTCTTCTTCAGGCTACACAGAACCAGCTGGGTCTGTTTAGATGACCTGGTTCTGTCAATGGGCAGGTGTTTGGTGTCCTGAAGCTATTGTAGCCCAGGGAAGCTCCCCTAGATGTCAAGGGCTGAATATTTCATGCTTGGGGCGCCATCCTCTCCTCCCAACACCTCATGGAGCTATTTCCCTTGACAAGAGTCCTCTCTGGCATGGTCATGATGTACTTTGTAGTTACAGTGCCCAGGTGTGATGCAGGGTAGGTGGAGGCCTCCCAAGTATATTGCCCACTCAGGGTGCCACACCGACAGCACAGTGAGGAGCAAAATGAAGCCTCTAGTGCTTAAAGCTTAAGTCCCTTGTGAGCTGAAGAGACAGACTTTGCAGCTGAGAGCTCCTACAGACCACTATTTCCTCTGCATCAGGGACAAAGGGAGGACACTTAAAACACACTGAACACTGTCTTACCATAGCTTAATCAGAGAGATGGTAAATCAGTTTGTGTGCTGTATCTTGGTATATTTAGAGGGCCCATCACTGTAACACCAAAATATGATTTGCGCCACTTCAAGTTCGTCTCATGTTTTCTCCCCCATCTGTGTCTGCTGCAGGTGATGTGCGTGTACTGTATGGGTAAAGCAGACAGACTGCTTGGTCAGAGATGGGCAGGCTCCTCAAAGACTGCATTCAACTGAGCATTCATAAAGTTCCAAGACAAAATTTAATATCCATTTTGATTGTGGACAAAGCTGTTGTGTACACTGCAGAACGAAAAAATATTTAAAAACCCTTTTGTGTTATCTATTTAGAGGTACTTCTAGCACCACTGGTGAGTGCTGGAGCTGTAACTCTAATTTACTAGCACTAAATACGTGAAGAGAATTCTTAGAATTGTCATATGTATTGAAATATGTAATTTATGCAACGTAGGTGTGAGTTTGCAAAAAGCCTGAAGCATTTAAAAGATGTGAACTCTTCTTGCTGCACTGTAAACTCAGAAACACAGTAGTTTTGGTGGGCCCCACTTACGGATTTTTTTAAAAACCTTTCTGATAAAAACAATCATGTCATTTATTAATGAAAGAAAAGGACAATTATCACCACCAAAAAAAAAAGTAGTCTACATGGAAAAAGCCTGGAAGTGTATACTGAGCCCAGCAAATATTTTTAACAACGGATTAAACAGATTTATTTAGTTTCCTGTCCACAAATTGTCTGTGAAAGGACAGTATTTTCCGGAATATGTTTTTATTTCAATATATTAATATTTAATGCAAACAAATTGCAACTTCTAGATTTCTTATAAATTGCAAGCATCTGGTACACTCTATTCTGGTACACACACTCAGCCAGCAGTGTGCCCAGGTGGCCAAGAAGGCCAATGGCATCCTGGCCTCTATTAGGAATAGTGTAGCCAGCCGGTCTAGGGAAGTGATCGTCCCTTTGTACTCGGCACTGGTGAGGCCGCACCTTGAGTACTGTGTCCAGTTCTGGGCCCTGCACTTCAAGAAAGATGTTGAGGTGTTGGAGCGAGTCCAGAGGAGGGCGACCAAGCTGGTGAAGGGTCTGGAGGGTCTGACCTACGAGGAACGGCTGAGGGAGCTGGGGTTGTTTAGCCTGGAGAAGAGGAGGCTCCGAGCTGACCTTATTGCAGTCTACAACTACCTGAAGGGAGGCTGTAGTGAAGTGGGAGTTGGCCTCTTCTCCCGGGCAACTAGCGATAGGACAAGAGGGCACAGCCTCAAGCTTCGCCAGGGGAGGTTCAGGTTGGACATCAGGAAGAATTTCTTTACAGAAAGGGTTATTAGACATTGGAACGGGCTGCTCAGGGAGGTGGTGGAATCACCATCTCTGGATGTGTTTAAGAAAAGCCTGGACATGGCACTTAGTGCCATGGTCTAGTTGACAGGGTGGTGTCAGGGCAATGGTTGGACTCGATGATCCCTGAGGTCTCTTCCAACCTGGTTGATTCTGTGATTCTATAGCTGTAGAAATTAATGGCAATATTCAGTTCTGAAACCTGTCAAAATCCTGTGTTTGAGCTCACCAATTGAGCATATATTACAGATGGTGGGGTACTGCTGGTGGTTCTTCACTGTGCATCCCAACTTTTGATAAGAAAATTTAATTTAGTCACTCATGAGCATCCATAGGAAAAGAGTTTTGTGCTTTTACCTACAATCACTCCATCAAAAGTCTTCAATGCTATCTGGCTTGTGTATAAACCAAGGACAGTCTGAAAAGGTAGTTTTGTTATTTTTTTAAAGAAATTAATGTTTGCTTGAGTTTTCTCAAGAAATCTCATTTCGAGTACCTCTAGTTTTTAGCTCTTCATTGGCCGTGTATGTTTAACTAAGACCAGTCTCTTCTTTCTTGTCTTTTCAACAGCTACAAACTACCTTAAATGTATCTTTATAAACCTGATTACTGACAGGGACTGAGCAGTCAATGGCATACAAGGGATAAATACAGCAATTACACCTGTTTACAGCTGTATCTCTTTTCTGCATTATTATTATTATTACTATTACTAAGTGGTTATTAAAAATAGTGCAGCCTCCAGAGCTGCTTCGATTGCCCGCGTGGCAAAGTGAGGACCGTGCCTTGGTTGTGCGTGACGCTTTCGGCAGTGCTGCCTCACGGGGCTGTGGATGCTGCTCGGTGGCGTGGTGTGGCGTGGGAGTGGGCAGTGTGGATGCATGGGACCCCCTGTGCCAGCAGCTCTAGTAACAGTCACAACCAGAAGGCAGCACCCGACCACGTGCGACAGCACCAACGGCAGAGACAGATGAACAAACTGCTCCAGTTCATCCCTTCTCGCTCCCTGCTTGTGTGCTGGAGGAAGTTTCTGCTGTTGGTATTTGGTTCTTCTGTTGTAGCACATCTCAGCTACTCATAGGCACTGTGAGTTTGCAGAGGAAGAGGACCTGCACCCTTCTGCTCCACCAAATCCATGCTTCCCCCTGAAATGAAGGGCAGTTGTCCTCCAGAGCTGTCAGAGTGGAGTCCTTGACTTACGTGGGTCCTTCTGTTTCTGCCCAGGAGAGGGCAATCCAGCACCCAGACATCAGCCAGCTCTGCACACCATGTCTTGAGGCTTCTTGGGGTGTCGGGGACCTGTGTGGTTAGTGCTTGGCCAGAGGGACATGAAACATGTCTCTGTCTCTGCTGGTGGGGTGTGATGGCACCATTCTCTTGCCCAGCTCCCCTTCCTTGGTGGGAATCTCGGACCCGTGTCCTGGTGCCTCTCCGCTCTGCTGTGCTGCCTCCTTTCTTGCGTGGGCGCAGCACCCACACAGGGGCCGGGGGAGCCTGTGGAGCCACAGCCCTCCCTTTCTGGGCTCTGAGCCGTGGGGCAAGGCTCTCCGCTTTGAGGTGCAGTGGAATTTGCACGTGCATACACCCGTGTAAATGCAACTCTGCACACACTGTTTTCTCCTCTGTTTCCAGCTGTGCATACGCAGGCACAGGAATACACTCATTTTCAGATTTGGGAAGACTAACTAGTCTCTTCCTCTTGTTTTATTCCACCTTTTTTTTTCCTCTGCTCATATTAAACTCCTTTTCCAGATTAAGGAATTTATTGATTGTCCTAAATCTTGGGCCAGATGTTTGCCTTTGACCCCAGAAACGCTTTGGGCAGCAGCTTGATGCCAGTGGTGCACGGGCTTGGAGCAGCCCACGCCCCCCAACCGTCACTCCCGGAGAGCACGCGAAACTTTAAAGGCAGCAGATCCAAGTGGGAATCGAGATGACACTGTCAGGATCCCTGTAACTTTATTTTCCTTTGATTCTGCCTTCTGTTTTACTGTTCTGCACATCATGCTGGCCTAGATGATAACAGGCAACTGGAAGTGCTGCCGGAGCCTGTAATTAGCTGGTTCCTACCCTGGGACTCGGTTCTTGCCAGTGGGCTGTAGGTGTGTGATAATTTGCCAGTTAATCAATGGGAATTATTAAAATATCACTGTGCATTTTTGCTTTGCACTAGACCCGTACACAGAAGCTCTTATATGGGGTGTGGGGGGAGTATCTGGGGTTCTCAATCATGAGAGCAAATCCTACTGCTCATTCACTTTCAGTACTCTGAGTTTGTCTTTTTTTTTTTTTTTGTTTAAAAGCAACCTCTTCCTTTCCCCCGACCCCAGCCAAAATGAAATATATTAATATTATTTCCATGTTTATCTTCTTGAAACAGTGAATTTTAGCCTAGTTAAAAAGTCCTTAAAACAGAAATAGTTTTCAAGCTATGCAAAATTCCACCATTTTAATTACAAAAAGTAGTGTGACCCTTCTTGGGCAAATATGCTTTACTTTGGATTTGCTTTGTAAACTAAGTAAAATCCACACTTTGGTGGGTTAATTTTTTTTTTTAACATTTATTTAAGTAGGTGGAACTTCAGCCATAAAAATTGTGTGTATTAGTGCTGTAACTGTATTTTTTCTGGTCATTTTGGTTTTAGGCTTTAAGGTAGCTGGGATCTGTTAGAGTACAAGGTAGACGCAGCAAAGTTTTCTCCTAGGTACGTAGCCTTGTTAGAGGCTTCCTGTGCGGCCAGTGAACCCTGGCAGAGCACTGTCACTGTCACTGCAGCACTATTGAGACAAACGTTGTACATGCTATTTATTAAACCCAGCACCTCCTGTGATGGTACTGGAGTGACAGCGTAGCACTGCTACATAGCTCGGGAGCATTTAAAGAGAGAAGTGAAATACCCCATTATTATCTGTTGGCTCTGTGTTTAATGACAGAAGCTGTGAGAAGTCTATAAAACAGCTCAATATGTCACTTCTTATAGAAACTGTTATTCCGTAAGAGCATACAGAAATAATTTTGCTAAACGGTGACTGGTACGCCAAAGATAAATCGTGATCCAGATCAGTGGTCAGTAGATTAAAGCAATGAACTCTCCTATCTTTTACTGAAAAGAAAACTCAGATTTTCCAGATTTAGCCAAATGCCAGTGAAAACTGGAATTTTTCAGATCTGTCTTAAAATATTCCTACATTCAGTTGGATTCAAATTAATTTTTGGCAGTGGGTGAAGCCATATAATGCTCAAATATTTTTCGGGATGATTACAGAAATTTAGAAAACGTAATGGTGCGTGCCTTGATTTCCCCATCTGTGAAATGGGCGATCCCGCAGCGCTCCTGCAAAGCACCCCGGCTGAGAACCGCTGTGAATGCAGCTGATTGTTATTCTCTTAATCATATTAGTTAACTAAATCTGTTCCTAGAGTGGTTCCATTTGCTTGAATGAATTTACATGAGAGATTAATTCAGCACTGTTTATTGTTGTTTTTACATTTATTCGGTACTGTAAATAATGCCTGATACTTTACAGCTGTGTATAAAGACACAGGCTGTGCTTCCAGGGCTTTTTTTTGTACAGGTAATTTGAAGGCTTCCCTCTTAAACCTCGCACTTTCCCATGGAGCGGATGAGCCCATTTTGTTTCCTCTATATTTTGACGACTTTTTGTCCACGTGGTATCTGGTCCCAGCACTTTCCTGCAAGTAGGATTCAACAGATGAATTTCATCCCTCACCTCCAAAGGGTGATTACCTCCCCTTTGCCCTCCCCTCCGCCCTCGGCTCCCCCCCGACGTTCGGTATCTTTCGTTCCCAACGTACTCTAACCACGACGGGATTTGTGCACGGGAATGATCCTGAAAACAAGGAGCAGCCTCCTACCTAGCTGCCGCCACCTTGAAGCCGGATAGCTGCTTCCATAAGGATCCATTTGCTTCCTTCTAACCCCCGCCGGACGGGGCTGCCGCCGTCATTCGGGGGGCTCCTTCTCCCACCCGCCCCTTTGTGTCGATGCAGTTTTCCGGGAGGTTTCTGTTACTGGTGTTTGGCTGCTCTCCATTATGTGAAGTGCGGTGTGCGAGGGGATTTCTTTGTGCAGGCTCCCCGGCCATCCCGCCTCTGGGGCAGCACCAGGGCCGCCCTCCCTCTCGTCCCCCCAAACTGTTGCTGTGAGGTGCAAACCCCCCCGCCCGCCTCCCAAAAGGCACCGCCGGGGTGGCGAGGGCTGCCGAAGCCTGGGTAGCCCAGCACGAGCGCTTCGGGGTGGCAGAGCCGCGCTGAGGGAACCGTCTGGGCGCGGGTGAATCCCCGGCTGCGAGCGCCGGAGATCGCCGTGGCCTGTGTTTATGTATTTTGTAGTAATCACATTTCTGACATTACCCGAGCGTGCTCCTCGCAGAGGGGGATTGGCTCAGGCAGCTTTTAAACCACCTATATGCTAACCAGCCCTGCTGCCAGGTTCCTGAGGGGTCCTGGCTGGGGAAAATTAAACCCAAACCTTAGACCTCTGTCAGGCGGGGAGGAAAATTATATTTTTGAACTAGTCTACAGCGTGGACAGGAAATGACCCCTCCAGAAACCGCTGCTTTAAAAAGGAGCGGTGGTGCCTGAAGCTACCCAGCCTCTCTCGCTCTCTCCCCGGAGCCGGAGCGCTCCCGCTCCCGCTCCGCTCCCCCCGCGCCTCCCGCCACCGAGGGCTCCCGCCGCAGCTCCAGGCAGCGCGTGCAGCCTGGATGTGTGTGTGTGTGCGCGCCGCTACTTTGTACTGTGAAGAACACACAGCCCATGTGCTCTGTATGGATGTTGGTGATACTCTGTGTAGCTTGAATCTCTGCAAGCAGGCAAGATGTCCAGCACACCACATGACCCTTTCTATTCTTCTCCTTTTGGCCCATTTTATAGGAGACACACACCATACATGGTGCAACCAGAGTACCGAATATACGAAATGAACAAGAGGCTGCAGTCGCGGACGGAGGTAAGTCCCTCAGCCTTCTTTTCCTGTGCATGGACCGGGGTAGGTTTCAGCCCGAATTCCAGCTGAAGCGTCCCACTAGACAGTACAGTATATGCAGGCACGAACCCTAATTAATTTAGTAGTTTAATTGGGTAGTCCCTCATTATGTTTCCACGCAGAGCAACTCTTTGAGGAGATACCAGCTTAGGCTGAAATCTTGGAATTACGGTACAGCACTTCAGGATTGATTATAATGCTGGTCGCAGGAAATTTCTTTGCCTTAGTGTGGTGTTTGCTCAGGATCTGTCCTGCTGGCATTTGCAGCTATAATATTGCAAGGTATTGCTTGAGCTTTTGCACAAAACTAATTCAGAAATGTTGCAGGTTTAGGGGAAGAGACAAACCTTTCTCTAGTTTTGTTTTATAAACTCGTTAAAATTAAAAATGAATGATAACAGAAAAGAGGAGCAGAGCTTTAAAAACTTACTCCTAGGCTGCACTTAAAGAACACATGTTCAGGACGACCGGCAAGAGAAATTCATGTTTACATTTGGAATGCAGTTGCTTTTAGCAAGAGAGATGATCGGTCCACGACTTCAGCATATAGCTGTCAAAAGTACACAATAATGTAAACTACATTCACTGTTGGTTATGCTTTGTATATTCTGTTAGTGGTTTATACACCCTGGGTTCTACACCTAGATTAGCCACCACAAAGTATATGCTGAATGGGAAGGGGAAATACTTTTGTCACTTAAAGAAAAAAAGTAGTGGAGGCTGCATCTTGTTATTTACGTGGTTAAATAAAGCACACTTTTTAGTCTGTTGAAGTGAAAAGTGTGTGGACTGAATCAGGCTGCATTTCTGCCCATGTGTCTGTGTTTGTGCAGCAAACATTCTTGGTGCTGCAGTTTTTCATAGTAGTTTACTAGTGGTGCCCTGAAAACACTTTTAAAAAGTATTGATCTTTTATAGTGAATGGCTTTATATAGAGGCCAAATTCATGCTGTGAAGCATGGGAAAGGATCTCAGATTCATCTGTTTGTTATATTCTAATTCTTTAAGAGAACATGAGGTTATAATAAAATAAACCACACATGCCTGAATTGTCAGCTAAGCCGTGGAGAACCTGTGACGTTTAATGTATGTGATACAGCTAAGGAGATGTGACCTGCTTTCTGATTGGGTAACCGCTGCGGGGTAACTGCTTTTCTGACACTGTTACCACTGCTAGTCTTAAAACATTGCTGGGGAGTTATTGGTAAATACACTTTGTGCTGACTAAAAACTCCAAGCAGCTCATTGCTCTCAAAATCATGGCAACTGTTTCTCAGTTTTGCCCCAAGTTGTTGGTTGCGGACATCACTGCCATTTAGATAGAATGAGGGGGTCTGGGGGATTTACTTGGTACTGTTTATTTGTCAGTGTCTTGCAACTCTGTTCCTTCCATTCCCATACATATTAATGTAATAATTTCTAGGCTTTTTCAAGTAGAAAAAGAAATATGTATCATTAAGTGATTCCTTCAGGGTTTTATATACAAGCTGTTCTGAAAAGCTGTCAGTGCTAATTTAGCCTTTTTACATATTATTTCAATGGGACTTTTAATAATTGACCAGTTTCTGATTGCAGCTCCTTTACAAATGTTACACTAGAAAAGTTTTTGAGGGACTTGTGAAACAACTTCCCCCTCCTGTGTTGCTGAGGTGTGCTGAGTTAGACTCCAGTGCATTTAATTGCAGTTTTTGCTGTGCACAATTCACACGGATTGTTGTGGGCAAAAAGCCATAACCTACTCTTCCTTGCTAGTACTGCCATAGATTTCAGCAGCATTTTACTTTGACAGTGCCTAGTTAATGAAGGCCTTATGCTCCAGCATTTTTTTTTAATTTGCTCAGAGTAAAAATACTTTTGTCTTGTGATTGTTTGGTGTTTACATTCTGGTTCTCTGTTTTTTAATTTCTGAGCTCTGTGCTGTCAGCATTGTTGTTTGTTGAAATGTGTTTTCTAGCTAGGTTCAGCTCATCTCATTCATCCTCTAATTAAAACACCTTCCTTAATTAAAAAAAAAAAAAAATTAGTTTCCTGGGACACTTACAGTGACTAGGTGTGGAAAGCCTGTAAAGAATCATGCTGGCTTCTAGGGCAGGTTGGGAGTGGAAGTTTCACATTAATTTTACACACTTCCAAGCGTGTTTGGGATTGGTAGCTGAAGGCTTCTGCAGCATGTATAACTAGCTCTGAATTTTTTGAATCCAGACCTGTGGAGCTCTGTATGTCATGGAAGGAATGTGCTTGTGCTGGGGTGATACAGGCTTAGTGCATGAACGTTTCTTTTCAGGCAGTCTTTGGAATAATGTAGGCACTGGTCTCTGAAGGAGGCTGCTTGTACGCTCTGAGCCCCAGGGGGTAGGTGAGCACAAGCAAAGCAGCTTAAGGGGAAAGGAATTACAAAGAAACTCTCCAAAAGACTGGGAGTAGCAAGCTGGCAGATTCCATTTGGACCCAACTTCTGGAGAGAGCCAGTGGCAAGTGAGGATGTGTTAAAAAACAGGAACCTACGGCTCTTATCCCAAATATATCCTTGGAAAGCCTTTAGGATTTTTCTGTTTTCCTACAAAATAAAAATGTTCTTAATGATCCTTCAGAGTCAGATTCTCTGCTGTCCCTTGCAGTGGTGAAAGTTCCAAGGCAGAGCAAAACATACATAGTTTAATTAAGTTGTACAGAGGATGGATGGAGAGCCTATGAAAGGGAGTATGTCACGTCTGTTTTCTCCCCTCCATCTGTAGAGTCCACCCTTGTAGTGAATTCCTGTAGCTGCAGTACAGAGCTTGCAGGTAGGTGGGAAATGATTCAAAAAAAAGCAATGGGCTGGTAGAGACACCATTAGGGAATCCACTGGTAAATGCCATTCCTACTCCAATCATTTGCAATTGCTGGCTCTCCCAGCAGCAGGGTCTACGGTATGTTGGGGGAGGTAGAAGTGTCCTCAAAGTGGCTCTGCGCTTGAGGACCCTCACGGAGAAATCCACTGCTTCCGCTCTGGTTTGTGTCAGCACTGGGTGGACGGGAATAATAGTCGTTGTGAAGGATGTGCTTAGTGTAATAAGCAGGCAAAGTATAGAATGATAAATAAAGGTCATTTAGATGCAGCATGGCTATCTTTGTTCTTGTTTTCTTTAGGAAGAAATGGTAGTCATGAAAGTAAAGAATTAGCAACTCTAGCCTGTGCTAGATGTGCAAACTTTTGTTCTCCAGACTTCTTACAACTTTATGGGCTCCTCAGGCAGAACCTACAACTGCCTTTTTAAATTCAGGGTCAGTCTTAGGCGAAGAATTCCAATCACACCCAGGCAGGGGGTGGTTTTATGATGTAAGTACTGGCAAAAGTCCACCACCTAGCTAATTCTTATGTGATCTAAAGTAAATTAGGGAGTCTGGGTTACTAACTAGTGTACAGTAACACCTTACCTTCCTTAAAAGTTGTTCAAAGAAATCTAATCTGTTAATACTTTTTTTCTAAATGGAAATTAATATGTGCTTTCTTAATAATACTTCGTCAGTGTCTAGTGCTGTTTTGTAATGCATCAACAATCCTGATTTAAAGAAGTAAAATGAATATTTAAATGTTTAATAATCTCTAGCAGATATAAAGATAAATCTTATTTACTTCTATCATAGTTGATTAACTTTCTGGTTAACCAAAATGCAGCTGTTTCCTTGCTCTGTGTGTGGTTTTAAGGATTTCATTACCACTCACTCAAACTCAGTTTATCCTAGTATTTTTATATCTGTGTTAGCTTAACATTTCAAAAAAGCAATTCTGTTGTGCCATAATCAGCAGTTTCTAAAGTTCTAGGTAGCAATACACAACATAGGTAAATTAGCTTAAGTATTTTCTCTGTTTTTCATAAAACTCGGTCTTTAAAAAAAGCCTCTTTTCCTCTTTGATGTTGTAAATCTTTTTCTGTTCTAATTTTCCATCATTTGCAATTGCTCACACTTAAAAGAAAACAAAAGGTGATTGTATCTTGTATATAATTATTTTTCAGTAACATTACAGCGCACTGTGGATAGATCACTTAAAGTTGCTGACAGTTTACAGTTTGAGGCGTTGCTTTGTTGCCAATAACCAAAAAAATGTATCAAGCCTTTCATTTGTTTATTTAGTCCCCTACATTGTTAGAACTTTTGCATATCACAATATATGAAATTCACCTTGTCAGTCACTACAAGAGCTTACGCTTTACATCACTATTATATGCAAAACACAGCTTTCCTTCTGGCTAAGAGATCAGTGTTTTAAGGGTGACTAGAGAACTTGATTAGTAGCATATTTGTTTTAAAGACGATCAGCTTAATCAAATCATATTAAACTGTATAGTGAATTTAAGAAAAGTAGAGATTTCATGATGGAAGAAAATGTAAAGAAAAGTAAAAGGAAAATAAAGGAGGATGTTATGATTATTTAAAAGCTACTAAATGAACTGGAAGCGTACACAGACATTCATAGTTGACCAAATATTTAAAGCAAAGCAAAGCAATGCAAAAGAAAGTTTCTGCAGTTTAATGGAAGTCTCTTGTTTTACTTCCTCACATTGCTATCTGATGAAATAATCTTTTCTTCTTCTTCCTGATGCATTTTTAATACATTAGTCATAAAAATCTATGTTGTGACATCACGTTTGTTCACATAGCAACTTACTATCGCAAACAGATCTCTCATATTGTGTACATAAGTCTGAGTTTGTCCAATGAGTTTGTGTTGTTGAGGGAAAAACACAAACTTCTGTCTCAAAGTATCATTGAGGAAATATTCTTTCACCCACAAATATACTAATACTTAGCAATCCTAGGAACATGAGTAAAGTATTTTAGAAGAGTACTTATAAACCATGCTTTGCTGAAACTAAAAGGTCAGTTTTAAAAGAAAACCCTTGAACTCCTTTAGGCAGACACTGACTTCAGAATGGATTTAAGGCTCTTTTTACTGATTGTCTTTTATTTCATAGAGCTTTTTCATCCCTTTTAAAAATTTCAGTTGCAGCTGTTTTCAATTAAAATTGTTACAAACTAACAATTCTTATGAGGCTGGGGGAGGAAAAAAAAGACTGCTTCCTTTCCATACTGATCCTTAGCTTACAATAAGGGATGTCTTGCTGTTTTTTGTTTTTTTTTTTTTTTTTCCCCTAAAGTTATAATATAGAATGTAAACTGCACACATAAGCAACAGGGAGCTTTTGGGGGCAGGGACTGGTGAGGGGGGAGAGTCAGTGTGAAAGTGTAAAAATGGATCTCCTTTGCAAATCGCTCTGATACTTACTAGATCATTTTCTATAAAGAAACCTTTTGTGCCCTTCCTTTTCTCTTTTTCATTCTTTACTCTTTAAACCATAAATCCACTTAAAAAAAACTTAAACGCAGTCTTTCCCTGATGTAAACAAGGTTTACTATGCAGTCTCAAAAATAGAAGCTTCTGCATGGTGAGAAGGAGCAAAACAGAGAATATAACAAGGGCCCAGTCCTGTGCTCTTATTTAAACTGGAGTTTTGCCTGCAGTAGGATTGCAAGATCAGATAAAAAAAATCATTTGGTTTTGGTACATACACTTTCTTTGTTTGCAGAAAAAGGGTATGGGTAGATTGCTAAACTCATTGCAGTATTTTTAGCTGGACTCCTCACTTCAAATGGTATTTTTTTGTATCTTTTTGCCAAAAGTTGCATATCTGCTCTCAACAGGCATTCCAACCGTGCCGATACTTTGTTCGGTTGCTTCCTTCCCAAGAAGAACTTTCTTTCCTGCACTGTACTGTGTAAACAGGCCAGCATATATCCTCATATTGCTGGGTGCTCCTTTCCAAAAGTTGTTTCTGGGCTACTCGAAGCCTCGGAGGGGTGATCTTGGCAGTGACAAGGTTGCCCTGAAGTGGCTGATGATTAGTCTCCAAAAAAGGCTGTGCTAGGGCAGGGCCTGTTGGCCAGGTCTCAATGGTCTTATTTATTAGGCAAAAACTGTAGTGAAAGAAACCTCCCCGAACCCCTGGCTGAAATCTTTTCCCTAGGCTTGTGTCTTTCTTTTCCCCAGTACATTCTTTCTGTGTTTGGCTACTGTTAGAATTTCAGAGAGAAAGCACTTTATGATCAGAATCCTGTTTCTATTTCTCATACATTGCGGTGGACAGTCGTGCGTTTCTAAACCAAAGCCTGTAATTTACTGATCTAAACCAAATAGTACACTTGGTACTCCTGAGGTAACTGGGGTTCCACTAGAACCACCTGCGGACCATAAACCTCGGTATGGGAACAGTTGATGCTTCTAGAGACAACTCTGGCACTTTCATGCCTTTTGGGGCTAGTGAAAAATCACTGACCTGGAAAAATGAGACCTTTGCAGAACTAAATGTGAACTAGGACTTGGTGGCTTTCTAAGCCTATTGCCTCTTCAGGACTCAAGACTCTTGGTAGAGTCTTTGCAAAGGCCATAAACTTTTACAGGAGCAGGCTGTCCTCTCCATGAGACTTAGGTTGCCTTGGCACCACCTTGCTGTTTATACACCATTGTCAAGAAGACATAATCATGATGAAGCTCTTGGCCAGGGTGGTGTTCCCGTCTGCATCATACGGACTTGAAGCATGAGACTCGAGCATAGCAGATGACTTCTTTCTTAGTAACTGATAGCTACAGCCAAAATAAAAGCATCAAACTAGAACTTCTCCCTAAGATCTTTCTGTTGTCAATATTCGCATCCAGGTACTTGGCCAGGGCAGAGTCACAAACTCACAGCTGACACAGTAAAGGAATACCTTTACATAGGTTTCTAAATGTACTTAAAATCCACTGCCTGGTTACCTGCAAACTAAATAGTTAGGCCTTTGCATCCTTCCAAGCAACCAATAAATTAGAACAGTGCTGTAATATCTATCACACGTGATCTGCAATACCTGCTGATATCCATGTTTCCTGATTCTAAGCCACAGTCAGCTTGCCAAGCCTAGTGAGCTGAGCAGAAACATTCAAATCTGTCTGTACCATTTGTGTGTGAATTCTAATCTCTGGGTATAGTTTTGCCATCAGATTACTCACATACAGCAAAGTCAGTATGTGTCCAGATCCCGTCCATTTTACACAACTGCTAGCTGCAGACTAGAGCATCCCTCATGATCCAGAAGAACTGCACAGGCTAGTTGGATGACCTTATCTGTTGCATTTAGAGGGCAAAAGAAACATTATGTGTGTATAAAAGTGATCATATTTGGAAACCCCTGATTAAGGCAGACCCAAGAAAAGACCTAATTGCAGATCCACTGTGCTCGTTCTTCAAAAACTGAATATCTGGAAAAAGCAACGGTCCCTGTTTGAGTATTACTATGTGCAGTCTTACATCGCCTGTGCAGCAGACTATTTTTACTTTTCTTTTGAACTTTCAAACATTTGTTTTTTCTAACTACATTTTTATTAGGTTATTTTCTAACGTAGTAAATTGAGAAAATTATGACTTCCAGTACACTGCACATTTAAAGTATTTCATGTACCTTATTTAGATTCTTGTTCCAGTTGTGTAGTTTTGCCTCTGCCATTAGCAGAAGATTATATCAGAGAAAGAGTTGCCACCTGTCCTAGAGCAGGTTACAAAGAGATTTCTGAAATATTAATGACCACATTATACAAAAAGAAATATTCTAAATCTTTAAATACAGTAGTCACATGGAGACAGGAAAATGCTCAGAAAACAAGAAAGTAAATAGAAAGAATTTTTTTAGTTTTATTATTGTTTACACTGAAGCATCCTCACCATACTCCATCCCTCAGGAAGGCAGTCAGCAGCACCAGCATTCCTAACCATCTCCTACGGGCTAGAGATCCTCCAGGGTGTGATTGGCAAGGCAGGCATGAAGCCTGCTTTGCTACTAGGTTTGCAACCAGGATAGTATTTTACAGCTGGAAAAAGGGAATACAAAATGCCTCACACCTAGAATGCTATGTTTTCTTCATTACAAAAGTCTCAGGCATGGGTTATGCGGCAGTGGAAGAAGGCCCACAAGTGTCTGTTTTACTCCGTCCCCCATATTCTGATAGTCACTTTCCTTTTCAGATCAGCGTCTTCCATAATTCTTGTATCCACTTTAAGTACCAAAAATGTTTCCATGTTACTCCATTTCGCATCACAATAGTCTTATTGTGACTAGAAAGGAAAAGAACAGCTGTAAAATAATTCCTTTAGAGCAAATAGAAATTCTTCTTCTTGAAGTTGGAGGGACCTTCCTTTTGGTACTCGGCCAGCATTTCTTCACCTTTCTTCTATGCCATACCAAGATGTTAAAAACATTGACACGATATTGATTCTATATGTGCATTTGCAACCATACCACTTGCTATAGTGGATGAAGGCAATACAATAGCTCTATCACTTCTACCTAGACTTAATCACTGGCGTATTAGTTAACCCTTAGGGTAATTAGGTAATAATGTTGTTGAAGTATCATTTTAAGCAATTAGAAGTTCAGATATAACGTACTGCAACTACGCATTATATAGTGCATCTATCCATTTTACAGAGCAAAAATTACCATATGTTTTGTGGGAAGCTTGGCATTTTGCACTGACTGGAGTTCTGCTTGTATTTATGAACAGCATGTCTGTAAACTATGGTAATACCTCTTTGAAGGCCACACCTATGCACATTGCTGATTATGTTAAAAAGTGTAGGCCCATTTTAATGAATGTGTTGGCATGAATAATGGGACATGAAAACCCAACGCACTGGGTAAAGGTTCATTACCTGAGTGCAACAAATATTACACGCAAAATTTCCATGACTATTCACTTGAGTTTAACAGTGAATTTGCTTTGGCTGTGCTCGTGCTCTGTATGTGTTTCTGTGAATGTTTGATCAATGGAGTTTTATTCTTACAAGTAATTGCGGAATGCAATTTTCAATTTGTTAAGCATTCTGGAAAGAAGATGCTTATTTTATATGGGCTAAGCTGAGAGGCAGTGTTTCCTGTTTTGAGTTTCCAAAACCTCCCAGATAGAACCATGATACCTAGAAATTAAATACACCAGAGAGGAATCTCTGATTGCTTTGCAGTGAGGACTGACTGGTGTATGAATGTAAAGCAAATTAATGGCAATGACTGGTAGCAATGGGAAAGTTACAGGTCAGTAAATATGATGCATGTGCATATTTTTTTCATGGGACAGGGCACTGCTTACCATGCAGTTACTTTAGAAAAATGTAATATGAAAGAATTGGTGAAAAAATTCAAAGCTTCCTGGCATTTTAAGCCCTTGTTCCACCTGTGCTCATCCAGTTAAGGATGCGAAACAGTAACACACAATATATGACCAATCACAGCATATAGTCTTAGCAGAGCACTGGAGAATATTAGCAGAATGTTACATGCTTACAGCACACTGCTTGTTATGAAAGATGAGCAAAAATATGTCTTAAATTTGAATAATTAATGCATTCAAATAAATTGTTATTAATTCTTAGCAACTCTGAGTAGAACGAAGTGGAATTCATAAAATTTATTATTTGATGTGAGTGATTAGCTCAGCTCTTTTCAGTACCTCTTAACACTCTGTCAGGGTTAATAACGCAAAGTAAAAAGATCGGTCAAGATGCCAGCGCACCAAGTACATGTCTTCTCTGATGGTGCTGTAAGATCATTTAACACCCACATCAAGAGCATCCTGAAGCAACCGAGTTACACCTTGACTGATTGTTTCATCCAAAGGGCTGCACTTCCAAACATGCAGCCGAGCACCGACTTCCTCGTACAGAGCGGTGTTAGCACTGGTACGTAACCTGAAGCCACAACCTGCATGTCTAGACTTACAAGAATCCTACCAGTTGAGCCACTGTGACACCTTGTGGCTTATGAAGCAACACGAGCACCTTTTAGAAAACCAGCAGGTAAAATCTAGAGGTTAATGGGTGTTGATAAATGTCCTCTCATACAACTATCAACAGGAATTTCTTTGCTGGGTTGCTTTACTGTGTTTTCGAGATACAGTTAAATTAAGCGGTACTGGGCTCATTTCTGTTCGGGGTCCTTATATCATGTCTTCTACTGTGAAGTGTCGTAAGATGGGGCACCATTTCGCTAAGTCTGACCTGCTGCTATTATCTCCAGTGCTCTGGTGTTTGCTCATCATTCAGATTACATAAAGAAACACTGTTTTGGCTGCAGTACAGAGTAAATACTTTATTTGTTTGCGACCATTAAAATGGTTAAACAAAAGAATGCTTGAAGAGAGTAAAGTACTTTTCAGTGCTGAGTATGCTAAAACAGTAGCAGAGTTAAAAGTAACTAAGAGATAGGAAGCATTTGGCAATGGGCACACAGCTCTGTAAACCCCTGAATTTAGGGTTAAATAGATGAGTGTTTCAGCTGTGGATAATTCATTAACTACAATGAAGCTGTGTTTTGCTGAGGAATTCTCAATAAACTTAAAATTGGGCCAATAATGGATGGAGCTGAGAAGGAACTCTGCATCTGTAAAGGCTCAGGACCTCACAGTACTCGACACTAGTCTCTTGATTGTCACTTGTTATGTCTTCAAACAAGCATGTCCATGTTTTCTTCCACGGTATTCCTGGGCATTTGAGAGGAGTTTCCCGTGAACTCATGCATTATGTCCTGTAACACTTGCCTTGGCTTTGATGCTTTCAAAAACTTGGCAACAACTTGGCTGAAATGGTTGCCTTCTGTTGCCAAATACTGAGTTATTGCTCCCTTACGATGCAAGAGGACTGCATCCCTCTATTGTCCCTTCAGGTACGTCCACAGTGCTGTCACTTATACAAAATACGTAGACATACGCACCTAAACTTGCATTTAACTTGCTGGTGTGGGAAGCAGTAGCAGCACAGGGCTCAAGGCATGAAATCTACCTTATTTCATGCATAGATATTTTGATCCTTTGCTGAGCTTTATGCTCTTAAAGTTAGGTGGCTGCTAATGCTCATACACAACCCTGTCTTCATCTTGTGTACCATTATATTTACTATAAGATTCTTGGGACTGGGACCACCTTCTCTGTTCTTGTGCAGTGCTAGCACAGTGGAGCTCTGGTCTGCATCTGCAGCTCATTTTTAATACTGTGCTATGTGTTGTAACTAACTAAAGGCTAAAAGTAGGTAATAGTGTTTAAAATGCTTTCAAAACTACATATAAATATATCACATTCATTTTAATTTCACAAATCAAAATATTTTAATTGATATTACATGTATTTATGCACTACAAAGAATTATCTGAATAGAAAATACCGTAAGACTGTAGGTTCTTGGAAGATGGCTGTTTAACGTTATTAACACATTTTGTTACTTCTCAAATAATTGAGCACACCCATGCAACCTACGGGCTTTGCCAGGAAAGTACAAATATATTTTAGGGCAGCATTCTGCTGGTTGGTTTGTACATCTGATATTGTTATTGAATCTATTACATTTTAGTGTGATTCTTCAGTAGTTTCATGTCAATCAAAGAAGCCCATTCCAAGTCCATTTTCTCTTAACTGTGGAAAGACTCTCTTATCTTAAATTCCACAGGAAAAGCATATTCTTCTTGACGGGAACTGGCGCTGTGGAATATGTATCTTATTTCGTGAGGATTGGGAAGGGAATATTGCAAAGTCTTGTAATAAATAAGTTCTTGTAGTAAATAAGTAGAGATGAACCAGAGAGGTTGTTCTAGGGAAGAAAGACAACACTTATTTTTTCTTTTATTGTTTGCACTCCACTGATTTAATTAGCCAGTGAGAACAGACCCACTTTGAATATTAAAAAGACAAAATCAACTCCCCCCTCCCCTGTCCCCACATCTGTTGCCTTTTAGAGACTACTTGCAGTACCCAAACAACCCAGTGTTTAATGGATTTTTCTTTTTAACAGACGTTACCTATATTTTCTTGCAAATAAATGAGGTAGTTATAAATATTTTATTCTGGTTCTGAAGGAAAGACACTGTTTAAATTGTCATGTTGAAAGAAATTGGGCTACCTTAAGCAAAACTAAAACATTTTTTGGTGTTACATAAATGAAGGTAGTCGCAGTCCTGATACATTTCTGAATGGTGATCTAATAGCAATATCTTCATGATTACCATATTATAGAAACTTAAATCGTTCCTGAGACTGCTTGAAGTTGTAAAGAGTGGAGTCCGGTGCAGGGTAATACATTGGTCAGGAGCAGGAGAGCATAGATGGGTAAAACTGCTGAAATGATCTCTGCTCTATTTCGTTATTCTACTGCCTTCTGCAGTATCAATTAATGGACTGAATTTCAATAAGGAAGCGAAGCAGTTCGCTGCACCTCTGCGGGGTTAGGCCCACCCATGCACAGGAGCTAGAGCCTCCTTTCTAATCGCAGTCTAGAATATTAATATTAATACCTCATCCTTGTCCTGTTCAGTGCCCATCCTATTTTGGGACCTTTTATCATCTATGGACCCCAGAATTCCCTTAGCTTTGTTTAACGCTGCATCAAAAGCATCAAAAAAGGGTGGATTTTTTCAATAGTTTTTTCTCACCATTTTATTATGGGCATATACTAGCTACTTTATTAAAATATTTTTCCTGTTGAGAGAAAAGAACTCTCCTAATTTTGCTGAAGGTGGCTTTTTAGAAACACAATTACCTATATAATTTTCAAGATTATTATTAGGAAGTATATGAAACTATTAGGACCATGGGAACTTGGATAAACCCACCTGATGTGCAAATTTTGTTACCAGAATAGCTGCTCTAAGCTTGAGAACACTGAGTGTGATTATAAGAGTCAACTGAGAAACATAAATTGAGAGCTCAACCCAGCAGTCTTTCCCTTCCTTAGAGATTGATGGCACACAGATGCACGATTGCAAATAACAGAGTTTGTGGGCCAATGGTGCTGTTGTGATTTAAAAAAAAAAATAAAATCTTTTTCTCTATCGCAAGCTTCCTAGGTTTGTTTCAGCCTGATCTTATAACTGCAGCTCCCCATCCCATGCAAAGCTTTCCTGTTCACGTCAATGAAATGAGCATTTGGCCCTGTTTAGGAAGGTGCTAGAAGAAGGTGCAGAAGCTGGTTCGGCAAAAATTTGTTTTGTGGAACCTACCTATTCTAATGGGTTTACCAGTTTTAGGTGACTTAGTTCTTAGAGATGAATCTGAGGCACATTAAAAGGGCTAGAAGGGCCTATTCAGTTTTGAAGTGTTTTTCATAGTTGTCTATGTGATAAAACCGCATGTTCAGGGGCTTAGATTTTGTTTGCACTTACCCTTTCAGAAATGAGAAAGGTATAATAGAAAGCATGGTTAAGAACAAGCAGCACGCGTTAATAAGGAATATTGTTTAGCAAAACAAATAACAGAAAGGGGGTGAAGTTTTCCTCAATCAGAAATGTAGCTGGAGAGAAATGAATTGTACATATGTTAGCAGAATAGTAGGTAGATCGGGAGGCTGTATGAAGTACATAATTTAGCTGAGCTTATCCACACACTCCTTGAAAGTGAACTCCGAAGCCTACACTGTTAGCTGTATTAATAAATAACAAATTTTGCAAGATTTGTTATTAGCTTTATTCTTTGGTTTTAATAGCAATCAAAACCAAATCCTAGACATTCATAGTTAACATTTTTCAACATTTTTCTCCAGCAGCTGCTAGCCTGTACTGCTTTACTGGGAAGGGGAAAGGAGACAATTAATGAAATTCATAGCCTTTTAGTGTCTGGTCGGCCTGTGCCTGGCAGCATGTGGGGTTTGTGGCTGCTGACCTGGCAGACTTACAGCTTTTTATGACGTCAAGTGCACACATCATGGGTCTGTGCAAGCTAAATATGGGCTTCAAAACCCCCCTTCCCGGTTGCTTTCATTTAGGAGACTAAGGACTTCTCCCAGTAAAAATCAAGAGTGAAAGAATTGAGCCACTCATTACAGTTGTGAACTTGTGTGCTTGGCAGCACGTTCCTGGGCCCAGCAGCTTTTTTTTCTTAGACGTGCTTTCTGTATAGTGCTTTATTTGTTTGGTATAGTAAACGATAACTTGCCGCTTTAATAAGTGAAAAATGGATGCAGCTAACAAATCTGAGTTCTGTTGAAATAAATAGCAAATTCTTCATTAGCTTCAACAGCACCAGCACCGTATATCTACCTTAAAGTATGGGTCCCTTCACTTTATTTGTATGAACCTTTGGAGTTCTTTTGCTAAGAAAATGAGATTGAAATAATTCTCTCTACAAGGTTTATATATGTTGACAAAATGTTACTGTCTGTTTCACACTCAGTTGCATTTAAAACCTGCGGGTGCATTTCAGGCCATAAAATAGGTTTACGAAATAACACCCACTTGCATTCATGGTTGTCTCCCTTGCATCTACTTAATGATGTATTTATTTCTAGAAATTGCATTTGAAATTCCCAGACATCTAAACCTTTTTCAGCATCAAAATGACCACTGATCTTAAAAAAATCGTCTACATTAGCACCAACTCAATCATTCACAAGGGCTGGAGGAAATGAAACATCTGGGATCTATTAAGATTTTTATTTATGCTTTGAAATATTGAAATATGTATCACTGCTTGCCTTTTACACTTTGAGCATGAATACATTAAAGCAAGCTCTCACAACATAAATAGTTGCATGGTAAAGTGATTTGGGCTAGAAAGCTGGGACCCCACCGTGTAATTGTAGAGGAATCGCAAGGAAGGTGGCGACTGTGCTGAACATCACTTTATTTATTTATTGTGGTGATAGAAGGACTTTACCAGATTCTTACCAAAGATAACAGACTCTTCAATTCTCTTGTGGCTTATCGCAGAAAATGCTTCACCATTGCATTTATCTGCTTTCTATACAACATGCCTTTGAGGTGCAACCTTGTTAGAAGTGAAAGTGTCATGGCCTGAAATTTTCTCACTACACTTTTAAATAATCCCCTACTTGCACCCTCATCGAAGGACACTTTTTTTTTTTATTATTAGCTTGCCTTTGTAATCATGTAATATTTTTGGAGGGGGAAGGCGGCTGTTAGGCCCATAGCCCAGGCCCCATCAGAAGCTGGCTGAGCTTCCACAAACTCTGCTAATTCTCTTCAGCTCCCCTGCGCTCCGCCAGCGCCCGTGGAGAGAGCGGGCACAGGACGAGGGGATTAAAGCCTCTGAGTGCTCTGTCACCACGGTACCAGGCAGATTGTAAATACATTGTTAAAGACAGACATTTGGGCAACAGGCAATGCTGCTACTGGGCTTTTTCGGAGGCTGGTTAAGGAAAGGTCTGAGCTGGAGTGCTGTCAGGTTTTCCGCAAGGCAGCCCCGCACCTAGAAGGGAACGGCCACGTCTGAACAAGGCACCTGTTGTGCTGGGGCCTAAATTTTCCAGACGGCAGGCTCTTGTTGTCACTTTGTAAATACACTTCTCTGCCTTGCTCGTCTTTCAACCAATACATTTGATTTTTAAACTAGAGAGTCGTGTAGGCTGGTCTTGTTAGACAAATATTTGCAGATGTTCCTTAGGGAAGGAGAAGACCCTGGAGGGTTCCTGCTGGAGGAGCCTCCAGCAGAGCGCATGCAATATGGCAGCGCGGCCGGCGCGCAGACACCCGGCTCAGCAGCGCGCACAGCTCCTGGGCTTCTCAGCATCAACAGCAAAAGCTGAAGGAAAGGCTCGTGTTAGCTATCAGTAAGTAACTGTATCCTATTCTCACTGGGACCAGTCACTAGAGGGGGTGAGATGTCATCTGTTAACCTAGAGTATTACAGGCATTTTGGAGGAAGATTGTAAATCCCGTTTGTGGTGGGAAGAGGAGCTCATTACCAGGTAGAGTCCTTCAGCTGAGGCAGAGTCCCTTCCATCCCACAGAAACCCTCTTGTAAAATGTGTTTGGGATTTTGTCCATGACTTGCTGATTTTACTGGAGACTCTGAACACAGTATCTGGCAAGAATTAATTGGAAACCATGTCATTTTGGGGGAAGTGGAAGGAAAAAAGGATGCACACTTGCAGATCATTGGTGCACTCAATGTGTGCTTCCCATAGTGAGTTTTACCAGAATTTTCTATTCTTTACTTTTGGATTCATGGAAATAGGAGAATAATACAGTAGATGGTGAAAGTTAGCTTTAGGAAGGGAAAAGTTTTCAGAAGTGGCTTACCAGCAAATATACCAGTCTGACTGACCACGAACAGAACAAATCTTTAAATACCATTTTTATAGACAGTACTAAGCCAAAGGGAACAGTAAAAGCAGAAGGGTTTGCTGATGCAGCATACAGTGTCTTTAAAAGGACATTTTGAAATTTGTTGTCATCTGATGTGAATGTTCAAGATTGGATAATATCCTGTAGTGAAGATGATTTACTTAACTTCTATTACATTTAAAACTTGCCTAAGATGTATCTAAAAACCTATACTGAAGTAACAAATCAGTGAAAAGCTAATATGTTATTTATCAACAAGTGTTCGCTAGATTACAAAGATTTGAATATCCTTCAGGTTTTCCCTTTGGGTGTTGTCACAACATACACATGAAAACGTTAGACATGTCAGCATAAAAACTTAAGTAGAAGTGAAATTAGTTGAAGTTTCACCCAGAACCTCCATTGCTGATACAGGGAACTGCAATGAATATAGATGATTCCACCACTGATTATCATTCAAAATACCAGTGCTGTGAGTTTTTCCTTTTAAGTGACATTGTAAGAGATTTTTTTTTAACAAGTTTTAATTGGCATTTCTCATTCATTTAGAGAGATGCACAATATTGTAATAGCTGACAACCTAAACTTATGCTATGAATGAAAAAACACATTTACAAAATCTTGGAGCTAGATCATAGTGTGGCAATTCTGTAAAAGACTGTTCGCTCAACGATTAGTCACAGCACTCTTACTAAATGTGTTTCAATTCATTTTTTGTCACTGAGAAATTGAGAAATAGGTAGCTTATTGAAGGCGACTGCATCCTTTTATGCAAATTTAATGCACTTGGCAGGTTTATCATGATAAGTGGTCAGGATGAGATAGTTCATGATGTATCTCTAATCTTTTCTGTGAAGATGTTCATGTCTTGCAGGAAGTAGCCCCTTGAGAGCTCGAATCTTTAGAAGTATGCGGCAGATGGTGATATCTGCGGAGTGTTATAGATTGCTTTGAAGTTCCTCCAAACGATGCCTTCAGTTAGTGTATCTGAGTTTTTGCAAGTTCTCTTGCTTCATCTCTCCTTTGGTGCCCTCTTCCCTCCTCCATCATGTTGTGTCCCCAAGTTGTTTCTCATACTGGGAACACACACCACAACCTCTCAGAGTACATCTCAACTTGCTCCCCAGTGCTGTCATATCTTTGCCTGTAAAGTTGTTCTTGCATTAGGCATCTTCCATATTTTAAGTGCGGGGATTCACAACAGGAAACCAATAAAACAGAACAAATATCTTAGAAAAGCCTATCTATCGTTCATGCTTTATGTTCAGTTCTTGAGTAAATCTTTGGAGCCAACATTAGCACCAGTGTCATGTTAACTAATTCATCAATTATAATCAATTACCAATATTAATTAGGCCAACTTCTCTTTAGATTAGTAACAAGAAATGCTTAAATTTTAATGCTGCTGTAGGGAGTCTGAAGGAACTCACAAAATCAAAAAACACTGCAAAGCTTTTGAAAATCAAAACTTAATTTACTGGAATACAGCTAATGAAATAGATACAACATAAAAGCATAAAATAATACAGGTTACAGATCTGAACAACTGTGTATTTTCAGAGCTGAATATTTTCACTTTTCATGAGTTGGCCTAGGTTGATCTGAGTTTGGATGGGCTTTTTTTTCTGAAATCAAGTACCAGATTTCATGTAAATTTTTATACCTGTCATATTCACATTTGTAATGTGAATTTGTAAATTCATATTTTAGAATCACTCTCCTTAAGTATTTCTGTTACCATCTTCCCTATACGTAATCTTGTGTGTAATAATTGGTAATATTTAGTTAGGTATGTCTAGGATTTTTAGTGTCTAGGATTTTTTTGGCATTACTTCTCACTCAAATGCCATTCCTACAACTTGATCCCTTTTAAATATCTGTATTTGTAATGTTTTTTTCGATCATGGCCTACTGATTCCTACTAAACCCATAAAAAATAGTGTATTAATATTTCAAGTAATAATTTAATTAATTATTGTGCGATTCCTCAGTCTGCTGTATGCTGTGTAACAAAGCATAGCTTCTATTAAGACTAAGACCTGAATATTTCTGTTTGCATCACACTTCCTTTTACTGTTCAAATCATCCTCAAAGGCTTTTTTCTTTTTATAGGAGAAGGAGCCGTAGGAGTCACGGCGAAACATGCTGTGTTACTCAGTTGCTTTTAAAAGGAAGACGGCCAGTGAGCTGTGTATTCTTGAGATGGGATACAAGGGTAATTCAGGGAAGTCATTAACTTCTGTGATTAGTCCAGTTTAAAAAGTCTTGATTTTTGAGGTTGTACTTGCAACCCTCAATCTATGCCATTAACTAACCTCTCCTTGGATTGTCGGCTTTTTTTAATGAGGTGTCAGTAATTAAATGTTGAAGGCACATTAGTACATCTTCATCAAAATACATTTTAGGTCCTTGTTATTATTATTTGCAAAACATCATAGTTTCATATCACAATGTAGTTGTTTAAAAAAAAAAAAAGGCCTTGAAAAACAGTAACAGAGACCTGACTCAGCTGTCTGTGATTTGGAAAGGGGTACTAAAGACTCGTAAAATCTCCTTGTTAAAATTCTGCTCGTGAGTTAAGGAAGAGACTGTGGTGACTTTTCTGTCTCTGTGACATTCCCTTTGTTTCTGGTTATTGCTATAATATGTCATCCCAAGGTGATTTATAGAATCACTTGGAATGATTCTAGATTTATAAGAATTCATTTGCACGGCAAAGAGGATTTTTTTATTTTGGAATGGAGAAGGAAGTCTGAAATGATAGTTATAATCTTTGATTTAAAAAAAATGTATATATTTTCCTACCTAATTGGTACTTTACAGTCTAGATCTACAAGGCCTAGCAAAAGACTTCTTTCCCCACCACAAATAATTCTTGCAGCTCTAATCCAAACCCAATGAACGCTTTAATAATGATGTGTTTGTACTACATTTTAATAAACGATGTGACTGAATGCAAAGTTAGTTTAACCCTCACTCAGAGTACCTGGCTGAAACGTCACCTTTGCATTTCTTCCCCCGCATTGAACTGGCAAACCGTTTGTACATGCAAATGAAATAATAAGTATTTGCCTGCTTATTGCCCTTCCTGTGAGCGCAGATTTTTCCGAAGGAATGTGGGACAGACCTGGCAGTTGATTCAGTCCATTCTTAAACCTTTGGCTCGTGTGCCAAGGAGACTGGATCAGTTCCTGTGCCTTGCTGTGCTCTACCACAGACTGTATTAAAACTTAACCAACAAGATCATTGGAGGCAATGTCGCCATGACCAGAATATTCGTTTTTTCAAAACTCACCTGTTTTCTGAACCAGCTGTTAAAAATATCTCTGTGCCGTCTGTGTCCCTCTTGGTTGCTGCCCTTTTTGTAGGAGCCATGCTGTTTGTCTTCTATTTGTTGAGCAGCGCCCTTTCTTGCTCATCCTGGTTTCAGACCCAGACACAGATCTCCTCTATGCCATGCTCTGACCTAACTCTTCTTGTCCTCTGGCCCTGGAAAGAGTGTTAATAATATAGTGCTGTATTTTTGCTAGTGAAGTTCAGTGATGAATATTGTACTTGTCTGCATCAGTTCTTAGGCTTTCTGGAGCAGCACCCAAAAGACCAATATATTCACAGTTCTGAATTTTCCAACTTTGATGTTAATTTTGTTGTAGATTTTTAAAATAATAGCAAAATAAGAAACTTCTTTCAGTATTATTCTGAAAATCATCATAATCATCATATATCCATGTTGCAAATGAATATGCAGTACAGTGCTATCAGTGAAGAATACATCCATTGAATAGTACATCCATTGCAGACATTGTGAATCATAACCCAAATTTTTTATCTAGGGCATCTTTTGACTTTGCTTATGAGTGGATTGCTGTCTACTGATCTAGTGATTTTCAGAGGAGAAAAGTTGCTTAACTGGAGAGAAAAAAAATAGGAAAAAAGGAAAAAAAAAAAAAAAGATAATGCCGTCAAGACTAAATGCTTCACCAGTAGCTAATATCTGTGTCCACATGACTGATTCTACTTTTTAATCAATAATGTACACTGATAAAAAGGAGGTTATGTATTCCAGTGTGGAAAACCCAAAATATTTACTCAACCGTCTGTTTGCTTTTATAGCAGCAACAAATCTAGGCTTCTATTTGCAAACTGTGAACAAAGATGAAACACTAAAATAGCTGTGAAATTTCCTTTTTTTTTTTTTTTTTTTTTCTTTTTGGAAATCCTTTCCACAACTGCTGGTTTAGTAAATGAACACATTTTTAAACTTTAGGCCTCATACATGATAGCTGTATAAACTAGCCAGAGTCATTTCACTTACAGGAATGCCAGCAGAGCTCTGAGAACTAAAGGAGACCCTAAAGCTAGCTTTAATTGTTCTGGCTGTGTGGGTACAAACATGGAGACATGGTGCCATCTCTTCTGCATTGCTTGGCCAGCCTGCCTGGAAAGAGAGATCAGGAAAGGACAGACTGGCATAAACCCTCGTGCTCAGTTCCTGGGAACACCATGCGAAAACAGATTCAGGCTCAGTAGTACTGTGGGCCAGCTAGCAGAGTAAGGAAAATATTGGCAAAGTAACAGCTTTGGTTTTAGAACAGCCCGGAGGATTTTATTTTTGTTAGGCAGTAAGAATAAAGACGGTTGATAGATGCCATTTAGATTAGTCAGCTTTGATGCTCTCTTTCTAATGCTAAGGATTGCTTTAAAGTAAATATTTTAAATTTTTATTTTTCCATAGAGGAACCTTCCTCACGACTTAACAGATGGGTTAAGAAGAGTCACCTGGTGATGATCAATAGAGTAATTCTTGTTTTTTCAGGAACGTAATTCAGTGATGAGTGTGTACAATTGGCCTGTGTGACCATCATGTTTATACAAAGGCCAAAACGGATACATGGCTTGAAATATGTTATTTGACCATTTTCCATGAGTGCTGATGCAGAGAGGAGAAGGTGAAGGACAGACTCTACAAATATATCCTATAGTTGTAAATAGCTGTAAAAGGAGACGATATTGCAGGACCCTCCTCTGCCTCCTCACTGTGTCAGAAAACAATATATGTATGAAAGAAAGCAAAACATTGTAAACTTCTAGGATGGTCTGCAGCCAAAAAATGGCAATTCTGCTTACTGAAATAGAATAGGCAGTGTGTTCTCAACAGGAGAATATTGCCAAAAGGAACAACTGAATACGTATTCTATAAAAAGTATGGGTTTAAGTCCTGTGAATTTCTCATAGTTGAATCCAATATCACTTAGGAGAGTGTAGAGCACTTGAAAATGCACAAAGCCAAAACCCTAGAGAATTCTGTTGTCACTTTTCCATCCACTCTCCCCATCTGATTTTGTCTAAGGTTCATATTTGAAATTTTAGTTAAAAATAATGCTATCAGCTGTATAAAAATAAAAGAGCAAGAAACCAGAATTCCTTACCAGTAGCACTTTAAATAGAAGAAATATTTTTTTTTAAAAAAGGTCTGATATACCTAGCACTGTTTATTATGTTGTGTTCAAATTTGGATAGTGTTTTCTACCTGGTAGTGAAAATATATTAATCCTTTTTTTTTTTTTAATCTGTTTGTGGTGGACTTTTGGGAGGGATTTTCTGGGACTGGTGGACCTGCAGGACGGACCTGCAGGACTACTTCTAGGGGCTCAATAAAAGGTAACTAGGAAGAGCAACCTCCCTGTTGGCAGCCTTTTGTTTGCCTTATAGAGGTAGGCATACCTTATGTTTAAAATTTGTAGGTGTCTGTGTATCAAAAAAATGAAAAATGGTGCATTGTTTAGTTTCATTGTCATAGTTTAAACACTAACTCCATTGTGCAGTGTCTGGATTACAAATAAACAGATTCATTGTCCTCTACTTGTGTCCTAATGTGCAGGCTCAGAGACCTCGACAGACATCCATTGAAGTTCATTAGCTCTGACTGTAGCTTCCAAGTCTGTTTGCTAATTGATAAAAATACTAAACTAAGCCTTAAAAAGATCATTGGCATCCCCACCAAAAACAAAGGAAAGAAAAAGAGAAAAGGCCTGGATGCCTCAGTTGAACTGCCAGATATTAGCTGTTTAAATTCTCAGAGATAGTGAGATCTGCATAGAAACTCGGAAAGAGCATTTGAAAGAGACTGAACATTTTCTCACATACCAGTGCTCTCACAGGCTGGCATGTCAGAAGAGGCTTTGAAGTTTTGTTTCCTAGGGTGTCATAAGCTAGCGCAAGTATGCAAGTCTTCTACATAGTATGAAATTGTAAGAAAAACTGATCTCCTCAGATAAGAATATGAAGGAAGTGTGTGAATTCTGCTGCTTTCCTTCCATCCATCCTCCATCTTACTCCCATTCAGAAGGTTACATTTATATGGAAAATTTAGACATCATACATTCTCTCCTGCATAAAATTTTTTAAAAGATCACTTTAGGATGGGATTGCATGATATGTTCTCATAGGCCTTTACCCATGAAGTGATATACCATTGAGAAGCTCTGCATCCACACACAGGTCTTTTTGGTGCCTGACTTCATTGTAAATCTGGGGCTTAAATGGGGTTTTTCAGCACAGATTGCTGCAGTGAAGATAACTTTTGCTATAGTTTTTATTGTACTTGAGCTTTTAGAAGGCTTTCCCCTTTCTCTGCCTCTGTGTTCACACAACAATTCATTGCTTCAGCTGGGATCAGCAAAAATAAGTATTAAGTTGGATGACTGGATGAATGGAAGGAGTGAAGCTCTCAAAGCTAGGGGTGAATCTTTAACGTACAATTACATGCTTCTTCCTTCACCCTGTCGAACTATTTTGCTGCCCCTGACAAGAGCTCATTGATGGGCTGGCATATCTCTGTTTAGAGTGAAACAATTTTTGGAGAATGTCCTAATCTGCCTGCCTAGGATCTTGTATTAACACTCATTGCCATTGTATCTGAGCACTTCCCAAGTGTCAGAACAACAATGATATCTCTCTCTTCCTTCCCCACCAGGGATGGAAACAGTTAGTTTGTTCTTTCCTTGTAAGGGAATTTAAATGGGGTCAGAGAGCCAGGATGGTTAATAATATGGTTTTGTGACTTAGCTGGATGGGTGGATTTCATACCCATTGTTGCTTTCTTCCTGCTTTGTGGTGGTTGCACGCTTGCTTGCCAGCTTCCCTTCCTGGTCATTGGCACAACTCAAAAGAGGAAAGGAAAGCTCTAAGTGGCTGGCCACAGAAGTGAGCCTGGGAAGAGGTGAGGTGTTGGGTGAAGCAGACTGATAAGGAAGAGGCTTGATGACATGGTCAGATAGAGGAGCTTTAAAAGGCTAAAGTCAGATCTGCTGAGAAGGATTTATTGCAGCACCAAGAGGTCATGTATTTTTCTCTTATGAAGCCCCATAGGAATGGGCTATAGTGCAGAGAACTATGTGAAAAGCCTAATAGCAAGGAAGGGGAGTTAGTTCTGTCTCACAAACCAGTGGAGACAGAGTCGTACACTGAACTGTATGGGCAAATGTGCATGGTGGAGGTCATATAGCTGGGGGCGAGCCCCAGCTTTTGCTGCAGTTGGGTGCTATCTAGTAACTTCTTCCCAGAGGCAGTGATTTTAGCAGGGTCCTTCTAGTAGGCAGATCATGCTGACAGAAGGGACTCTGAAAATATTTGTGGGGAAAAAAAATGAAAAAATCCACTGCTGAGAATATGCTCCTGGACAAAGGTTTAATTAATTAATTAATTAATTTAGCTCGGAAACATTTTAGCAGTGACCATGTACCCTTTGCATGAGAGCTTTGACAGATTTCATCCTTTACTCTGCTGAGACGGGCTTGATGGCAGAAGGGAAGTAGCAGAGGAAAGACAGGGTGGTGCTGAGAGGCTCAGAGCTGGAGAACTGCAGGGCACAGGGTGGATTTGACTCGTAAAGGCAGGATACAACATTGGCTCAGACGTGTCAGATCAGAGGAATGCCACATCCTCAAGCACTAAATTCTGTTAGGCTTTTCAGAATGTGTGAAATGCAGGGGGTTTGCATTTCTTCTTTGAGAAGATCGATAATATTTCCATGCACTATGTGTCCACTCAGACCCTCCATGCAAACAGCGAGAGTGGCATGGCTAAGCGTAACAGCGCCCCATGAGGCATGATGGTTCCACCATGGTCAGTAACTCTGCAGGATTCTTAATGCCCTGAGTATCTACAGTATGAATTACTGCCAGAACTAGAGGCACATTGTTTCTAGAACAGCAAACAGCAGAGAGCTAAAAATACTAAGGGTCAAAATTTACTATTGGGTTAAATCTGAGAACTGTGTTATTTTTTTGAGGGACTCCCTCATGCATAACCAGTTGACCAGCATATGCTGCTTGATGTCTGGCCATATGAGCCCTTTGCTTTCTCAGTTTTTGTAGTAAACGATTCCTCCAGATCTACCTTATTTCTTTTTGGAAGGCAAGTGCCTGGCCTTTAAGAGCTCGCTCTTTCCCTCTTGTTTCTCCATTTATTTTTTAATCCTTCCTTGGCTTCTCTCACCATTGGTTCACAAAAGCTGATGGCCTTAGTAGCTGTCAATGCACAGGATGCCCCAGTGCTAGCTGGTGATTGATAGGTCCTTTACTGAAGCCGTGTTGTCTTTCTACATCCCCTTCCCTTTCCGTGTTTCATTTCCTTTCCCCTTGACTACACAGTGGTTTCCAAACTGGATGTCTTTGGCACTGCTTTAGCTTTAAAAATACTTCAAAGGTACATGTTTTGGGAGTTCTGGGAAAGAAAAGAGAGTGGTTAAGGGCTTTTGTGTTCTTCTTATTTTCTGCTAGAGTTTGAATTTCCTTGAATTCCCATGGGAAAGAGAACAATTTTCACAAGGAACAGCTTTGCCAGACTGACTGGGAGTTAGATCCTGGGAACTTGCACAGCTATTCACCTGTACTATGAATGCAGCAGTCAGAATATCTCCTGTAATCTCCTTCATCTTGCAATTCAGAGCTTTCGATTCAGACTGCAAAAAATGTTTAGTTCCATATCAAAAGAGATGAGAAAATATAGGTATCCACCTCTTACTGGGCTTCTAAAGCTGCTGGAGACTGAAAAGCCTTCCTTCTTGCAGCTGCCCATGCAGTGGTATCATCTCTTGCCTTTGGTGAGATTTGTACTATTCTGGAGAGCTCTGCCCAGCATATGTTAGAGATATTTTTCTGTAGGTATCTTCTGTCTCAGTTTTGTTAGCGAGACTCAACTCCTTTCTCCCATTTTCCTTTTGACTTTGGATTTGGTTCATGTATTTGTTCTTCCATAAAGTGTAGCCAGAATATCAGAGGCAATTCTTTCCACATCACTCTCTATGATAGCCTCCCCTCAATGGCCGTAACAGCCTGGGTGGCTGGCAAAACCCCTCATCTGACAATCATTTGCAGTTGTTTGATTTATCTTATTGCAACTTTCAACAGTTTCCACAAACCCAAACTTTGGTTATATTTTCTGCATTTTCTATTGAACTCTGCACTGTTCAAACTTGAAAATCCCTGGTGCCGATGAGACACCCCTGGGAATGGAGGGTTTTTAAGCCAGCCCTTCTCCACCTCCATAACTCTTAAGTGATAGCATGAAAGAAACAGAAAGCTCATTTATACATCTCGCGAATGATTTATCTTTGTATATAAATCTGTGTGTGGCCATGATAGCAGAGAATTTTTATGGGAATGTGAACTAACCTGTGCGGTATTTTGGGCAAAACTGCTGATGGCAGAAAAAAGAAGTGTCTCCTGACCACCCTGTTTTCATGTGGTGGAAAACATTGGCCATTACTTGTTGACTGAGGTGCTGCCTTGATCCTTTTGGCCTTAGAGACCAAGAATAGAAGTACCAAGAACTTAACATGATTCAGTTATAGGCAGTTACTTGCTACACTGAATAACATAATCTAGACAGCTTTTTTCTTCCTATCTATATATTAGCTTTGGCTTAATAGTTCAGGAGGATGATCCAGAAAATAGCTCTCATGCTTTAGTAATTTCGGCAAACATCTATTTATGTTCACAGAATTGAATGCAGACTGAAGCTCACGCAAATAATAAATCTAATTCCCTCGCACATACACACGTCTTTTACAGTCTATTGTATTTGTTAGCATGTGTATTTAAAATAACACTACACAGAAATGTTAGTCCAAGCTTTTTTTCTTGGGCATGATCCAGCTTAACCCTTCTTCCTGTGGTGGGCTGTTCCTACACTCCATTCCCACAGGACTTTCCTCTCTTGAGGGCTGTCATTATCTCCATAAATATTAGGGTAAACTAGCCCGGTCACTAGTCATCACTCAGCGTTTTCCAGGTGGAACAACCCCTGCTCATTTGGATGTGGGGAATACCAGCAAAACCATTCCTGCTAGCCTGTGACAATAAATAATGTTTTGTTAGTTTTAAAATTAGTCTCCTAAAACATACAAAGAACTGAGGAAAATTCTGGGTGTATGGCTATTAAATACGCTTGTCTTAGTCTGCATCAACAGGGTTGATAAATGCTGATGCTACGCTTGTATGATTAAATAGGGAATACATAGCTGACCGATTGAAAAAAGAAAAGGACCTGCCTCACAGCAGCGTTTTGAATTCAGCTTCGTCCTTTAGGACTGAATGGCAGCTTTAGCAGACAGAGAGCTTAGACAAGCTCACGACTGACCCTGCATACTCTTAACCCACAGAACATGGAATAAAATGCATCAGCTTAACTGCTTTGTGTTAGCAGTTTCTATAATGTGCCTTACTTGAATTTGTGGTAGGCTAGCAGCATGCACCCCATCAGTTACTGTCTGACTGATGTAGAGACACACGCTAGATGGTGGTAACTCGTTGTTGGTGTCTGAACCCCAGGTAATGTAGGAAGAATGACCTATGTTTAGATGACTGGGTTTGAAAACAGGGTTCCTTAAAGGGATTTCTTACAGGCACTTCTGCTATAAGAGCTCTCTAAGACGAGGGGTCCCTAGCACTATGATGAACAGACGTTAGTTGACAAAAAATAAGAAAACATCTTTATAAAGAGGTAACAATCCATTAGCTAGAAAGCACTGCTTTGGAACCTGGAGAAAAATACATACACCTGATAATCCTTGTTGCTCTCATGGCTCTATTTTTCACTCTTAAGATTCAGTCTGAGATTTCCAGACCATAACTGATTTTTCCAAGTCTAACTAATATCTCCCCAAATACATATTATGTAAGTTATATATAAATAAATATAGTAAGAGCATATTTTATTCTAACTTTGTCTGATTTTGTTGTTACCCTCCCTTCAAATGAGAGAACATGGGGGAGATGACATAACATCGCCCATGTAATCCTGCCATGATCCTTCATTAAGCAATCCAGAATGCTGAAGAAAAAGCAGGAGGAAACTGTGTTTTGTAGAAATTTTATCCCAGTGTTCACCCTCAGGCATCCCTACTTAAGTCTTCAGCCTGTTGATCAGGGTTGGAGATCTGTTGCTCTGTGTGCTGCTTGGCTTTTGCCCTCCTCCCCTAGGCCACCTCTGGATCATGCTAATTGGTTTTGTCAGTGTTCTGTTGTGGTTTCTGTGTGGTTTGTTTTTTTTTTTAAATCAGTCTACTTTCATTTGAAGTGTCTAATTCAGATTTAGTAATGTAAGTATCGGCAGTCAGATTTAAATATCTTGGCCATAATGTTCATACTGCACTGAAATATTGAATCTGTTCTCACTAACAAGGCAGTTTTTCACACATTAAAGGAATATGTCGAATGTTGGATCTGTTATATTCTTGAAGTGTTGGATCTCTTCCCTACTCAGAGCAGCAGTCCTCGTCATATATTGCAATTCAACAGTAAAATATTGAAACACTATTGAATCACAGAGATTCTTCCCATGCTTCAGTCCTATAAAACAAGAAGCAAAGCTCAACTGTCTCCTTGAGCCCGAGACAATAATTCATCAACACTGTTAAAAGAGAATGTGTCTTAAAGTGCTAACATAATTTTTTAGCTTTATATGTCCTCTACAAATAATTGGTGGGAAAAAACCCCAGCACCACCCAAAATAAGTGTCTGTAACATGCACTGCCTATTTGTTTCCTTTATCTTTTCAGGTTTCACGTATGGCACCATCCGTGTCTCTGTTTGGAGCTTGTTTAAAACCAATATGCCTATTAGGTTTCTGTGAACTCTGTTTATACAGCCTCCTGGACCTCTACAGAAGGCATTTAATTCACTGATAAATACCTCAGCTCTTTTGTAGTTAAATGACAGAATTCTGTGCTTCAGTAAAACTGAGGTAATAACATACATCTTGACTAAATAGTGGAATAGTTGGTACTTTAAGATACTATTTAGAAAAAATAAAACTATATAAAATAGAATTTCTAGTGAAACAGTAGAAAATGCTGTACCAGAAGCATCTCTAAAAAGCAACATTACTGGGTGATTAGACTTTGTTTTTTAGAGTTAATAGTACGGAGTTGCACGTGTATATTGATGCAGTTTTCAAAGTCAATAAATAGTGCATCAGCTCCTGTATGGAAAGAGGATGTTGCAGAAATAATTATGACATGATGCGATAACCCCTTCTTAAAAAAAAAAAAAAAAAAAAAAAAGAAAGGAAAAAAGCAAAGCAAAACAATACTGTAGTGTTCTGGCCATCAGGAAACCACGACAATGCTCCCACCTTTTTCCTGTGACTTACCCAGAGTTCCTTCCAGGCGACACAGATAACTGATAATGCTGTGGACTGGATCCTGTGCCAAATGAAAATAGAGTAATTTTTTTGTTAAATTTATATCTGATTAAAAATGAATCTTAACAACACCCTTTCCACTCAGCTTTACAGCGCTTCTGGTTAAAATAGTTCTTTGTAACTTTAAACACTGCTTCATTTCCTAGTGCAAGTGTTGCTTCAGCAGGACAAGCACAAAAAATTACTTTACTTTGTAAATTCATATCTCATAAGCTAACTGTGATTGAATAAGGAGGTTGTTCTTCTCTGTTTCTACTGAAGAAAAAAATCTTTGGAGTTAGGTTTTGTGATTCTCTTGGATTTGAGTATTGCTGAAACAGCTAGATTTACCAAAAATGCTTCTCAAAGTGTGTGTGATTTAGGGAAACCACTTCATCTCACAGTATTTGAAATGCAGATGTAGTCCTCTATGTGTGAAAGTTTGGGGTTGTATGTGTGTCTTTATGGGCACCCCCCTATTCTCCGCTCATCCATGGATGTGAGTTTTACTGTCTCCCTCTGTGCTCTGGGCACTGTGGAACTGGAGCAGCTCTGCAGCCAAGGCTGCAGCAGCACATGGGGTTTAGCCTTAGAGGTCCTTAGTGTCTCACCTAGAACAGGGCCACTGTTTTATCTGTTCAGGTAAAATCCCCCATCAGTGCAGGGCTCTGTAAGCATGTCTTCAGGGAGCGCAGTGTGGATTAGGAGTTGGCTGCGGCATCAGGGTGCAAAGAAACTCTTTGTCTCCTGCTTGCTGGGTGAGAAGGAGCCTCTCCAGTGTGGGTGAGTGATGCTGGGGTCCATGAGGACTCACTGTGGCTCCCATCAGCACACATCCGTGGTTATCTCATGCTCTCCTTACAGGTAGGGAACTCTTTATGGTCCCTTGTTTTTAGCTTTGCTCACTCAGTTAATTTCCTCAGGCATTTTGCAGCGTTATTTGTGCTTCAGTCTGTACTTAGCAGCCAAGTTATTTTTTTCTGACTGGCTATTAATGAAGAATAAGTCAATTTATCCTCATCAGTTAAATTATAAATACAGAGAAAACAGAGTAAAAATGTCACCACATGGAGATGGCTTTGCTTTTTTCCATTCCCTAAATCCTGGTTTATGTAAACTGAGATAAATATTTATAAAAAATGCTGGGCACAGTAACCCTCTTTTTTAAACTATTTGGATTAGCTTGTGAGATGTAACTATTGATAACACAGTTTGGTACCATTGTAAACAGATTTACTCTGTACAGCCATGTCTTCCACTAGGTTTTAAACCAAATGTGTTTTATTTGAGCTGTGTAAGAAAGGAACTTGTGAACCACCAAAAAAATAAAAGACGTCAAAGGAAGGTTAATTTTCATAGTATATATTGTGATTAAAAAAAAAAAGAAGAAACTGCCTTCCTTACAGGCCAAAACTGGGCCCCAGACCAAATGGGATTAGAGGGGACAGACACAAGGGACTTCCATGGACTGCATGGAGGTCTTCTGTGCACCCAGAACAAGTGCAGGATGCAAACAGGTGTCAACACAGGTGTCCCAGTCTCCCCCCTCCTCGGCACGTGGGGCTGTGGGGAATGAGGCAGCCGATCGGCTCAGTCAAAGCTTTTCTCAGAGGGGCTGATCCTGCTCCCGTTGAAATCAATGCCAGGGCTTCCCTGTATTTCAAAGGAGCTGTGTTAAACCCTCTATTAGATGCCCTAGAGGTTGTCCTCTGGTGTGACCGCCTTGTGTCAACCCAACCTCACAATTACAACTTCTGTTCTATTAAGTATGCAAGCCGGAGGAGTTTGTATAATTTTTTTTTTTTCCTAAAAAATTACAGTGAGGGATTTCAGCATTTTATGATGTTTTTAATAATTAATTGTCAAAAAACACAACAAAAATAGATGGAGCATTAAAGCAAATTTGCAAGGCATTAAAGTAAAGAGCTGCAAATAGAAGCAATGCCTGTATTCTACCTTCAGCTATCAGTATAAAACTCATCAAAGTAAACCAGTTTTATTTAGACATCTGGAAAATGTACTTTGACAAACATCCACTTGATGACTGTCAGTGTCTTATAAAGAGACTTTGATATCAAAGATCCTCAGAAACTGTCAGAATAAATTGTATTTTTTTTATGACAGAAGGATGTTTCCTAGCTATGATTTGTATTGTCTGGTTGATATGTTTTTAGTATCTTAATACAAAGGATTATTTTTACAAATGTTTTTGTATCTACTTGTGCAAAATGACGTGACGTTAGGAAGATATTTTTCAGAAGTTAAGCAAACTAGTAAAGCAGAATCTGTATTCTTGCTCTTTTCAGCACTCTTAATTGTTCTGTCCCTGAGGTTAATGGATAGCAACTTTAAGACTTTGTATTTTTGATAGGCTCACAGAGTTTAGGTAATCTACCAAAAACCCTTTTCAAGCAGATGAAGAGAATATGCACTTTGTACTTTGAATGATATTGTTTCCTTGCATTTATGCTGCTGAAATATACAGGAACAGGGCAAAATACAGTTGATTCTGTTACATATTTTCACCTTTCTACAAATGGCTTTTCATCAGCCATATCCAGCATACCTCACCTTAGATACAAAGAAGATAATCAGTCACTGAACTGATCGAGGCTGTAGGTATGACTGCAGATGACCAAACCCGTTTTTTCTCTTGGCTTTTTTTTTTTTTTTTTAAATCCAGAGGAAAGATGTTGCCTTGCAGTGTTATTGGAGATGCTGAATACATTAAAATAGGAAGATGAGAGAAATGCCTTGTGGGTACTTCTTGTAAACATGCAGCATGATTGCTTTTTATTGGAGAAGGCATTTCTGCGATGTTCTGTGCAGCTCTGTAGTGCCATAGATATGTTGAAAATGCTATGAAAGCCTTAACTATTTAATTCTCACAATCCATCTGCGAGCACTAAGTGATTAGTTGCAGTTTATCCGAGTGCAGAAGCTGGTCTTGGTACTTGCATAAACCTGCCCTGCAAGGCCCTGCCGGAGACAGCAATGCCCACGCTCGGTGGGGCTGGCAAAACTTCTCTAGGAGATTAAGAAGAGGCCTGGCAAGGTGGTCCTGGGTAAACAGAAAACTGCAGGAGATGAGCAGTTTAACCTGGCTGGAGGAATAACAGTGTAGTGGCTCGATGGCTACAAGGGTGCTCACACTGCTTAATTTTAAGCACCAAATTTACAGAATCACAGAATCACAGAATGTTAGGGATTGGAAGGGACCTCGAAAGATCAAATTTAGGAGTATAATTCCCTGTTTTGTCAATAGGAAATGGAGGCTCCTCACGTGGGTGAATCAGAGCAACAGACCAACTGCATTTTAGGTTTATATATACGTCTCTAGGCTCTCCTTTTCAGCCTCACTTGGATAGTCTGGTATTTGCTTAAATGTTGGTTTCTGCACATGTCTCTTTCTGGTACCAAAGAGATGCCATGGTGTACCTCAGTGTCCCTGCCTTGGGAGAGTACATTGTTTGCAGAAAGGCATTTTATAGGCAGATAAAAGAAATCCAAGAATCTTGAAACAGTTTGTTTTAGGAAAGCAGGCTGCCTTGGGGTGGATATCCTGTATGGAGTCAGGAAGGTACAGGAGGGGACAGGAGATGCATTGCTTGCAGTGGCTGTAGATCTAGAAATGGATAACAGAGGGGCGGGGGGGAAGTTAGTCGCTCGTTCTCTCGTTCTCTTTCACACACAGGCTATTTTTGTCTAAAATATCAATTCATCAGTATTATAAAGCAGTCCTGCTAAGGAAATACCCTATTTTCACATTTTTGTTTGCTGCAGAGTTTCAGAAAGTTCGGCCAACTTTATCCCAAAATGAAGTGACTGAATTATTTCATTATTTACCTTCAGGATGGTTAAACAAGGATTCAGTTCACTTCTAGAACACTACGCTATTTCAGAGCAATTGCTTGTGATACAGGTAATTACATGATACAAATCCCTCATTTAAGGATGGCTTTCAGGGAATCACAGGTATCAGGCTACTGACACACCTAGCATTGGCTGCAGCCTGAACGTTGGACTAAGCGAGTTAGGAGAAGACTATTTCTACCTTTCAAAATCTGTTTTTCTTAGATAGTTTTTTGAGTATTCTTCCATGTTTTGGGTCAACCTCAGATGGTGCTCCAGAACTAACTTCAACTCTCAGTCTGAACCGAAGGGCAGCTGGAGCCTGCTTTTTTCCTGGAGGCTAAAAGCTCATATGCTCAGTTGTCTCTGCTATTACTTAGTGTATATGGATTTTTACAGGTGTGCACAACACCCATGTATAGAATTGCTTGAGGAAATGGAAAGGAGTCATCAGTAACGTAAATTTTAACTGGAATGAGGCAAAGCTCGTTTAGAAAGGGGCTGGAGAATCACTGGAAATAAATTTATAACTTTGTCCTGCAAGGCAAGACTACGAGCTACTCTGACTAGGTGGAAAAGTTTTTGATGCTGTAGGTAAGGTTCTGCAAAAATAGCTTATATCTTTGTGATAGTTGTGTTACCACCTTGATAGCTCACCACCTTGTATTTCTAGCAAGGAACTCCTTTCAGCTGATTCAGGTATGTTACTTTCCTTGACTTAGGAGTGGTGTTCTTCCTCCCTACCTGCACATGTCTTTCTTGAGGGAAGTGGCCTCCTCTGCTGGTCATTTTATTTTTCCTTCAGATGTGGGGGACAGAGAACTAGTATCCTCATTTCCTTTTTTTCTTTTTTTTTATCCCCAGAAATGATCTTCAGTTGTTTGTTTTGGCAAATGATTTGTGAGAAAGGATCCGTGAGAGCAATTGCTACTATTATATTAGCTTCCTCTACTCATTTCTATCCGCACCCCAAAGTCACCTCCTCTCCCTGCTTTTCCTCTTTTTGACTCTTCCCCCTCTGGTTTCCTTTGGGGTTTTTTTTTGTTGCCTGTTTATATATTCTTGTTATCCTTTCAGTTACAATTTTTTATCTGTCAACTCACTGCTTTTCTAAGCCAAGCCAAGAAACTGCAATAATTTGCACCCACGCACATTTAGCCACACAGAGATTTAAATCTTCAAGCTTCTGACTGTAATTTGTCAGACAGTTCTCACCTTCCTTTCCCTTTCTGTATCAACAGCCTGTATCCTTCCAAATTCTGATTTTTGGATACTCTTTCCTCCCCCCCCCGCTTTATGTTTAATTCCTAGGAGACAGGCTGAATTAGGCAGAATAAAATGCTGGCTTCACTGCATTCTCTTTGCTACAGAGCAGTGCCCACACTTTTCATCTCTGTGACTCATAACGTACCAAATTAGTGTTTGCGAAGCTCGAAGAGCAGGGAGAAGCTGCAGTTCCACAGAAACACTGTTAGCAGGCGTAAGCCACTTCTGTCACGGAAGAGGGTGACTTCTTTGGGCTTATCCCTGTTGCCCACCCTGCCTTTTTTTCCTTATGCCAGAAAAATCATTTGCGTAACTTTCCAGATCAGGGAAAGATTTCGGGTAAAGCAACTGGGGAAAATAGAAGGCTAGCTTGATTTTTTTGTGTGTCAAATGCAAAGATTTTTTAGTTGCTTTGTTCCTTCTTTTTAAGGATTTTCCATTTTGTTTTTAATTTTTCTTTTCATGGATTCTGTGATGATAGAGAATGCTTGAATCCTGTGTACACTGCCAGAGAAAATGTGCAAAATTTTGCATTATAAATCTGTCCTGGCTTTCCTGTGGTAGCCAGAGACCTGCCAAAACATATAGATTCCCTGGGAATTTCCCAGGCCTCCAATGAAATCTCACATCAGCTACAAATTTGTAAGAAAAGAAAAATTTTTTTTTTTCTTTTACCACACCATTTAAGAAACAAAAGTTACTATCCCACAGAAGGATTCCCAGTTGGAAACTAGTTCAGTCTTCAGTGAAAGATGAGAAACTTGGTGTACTCAGAGCGTTACATCAGTAACTGTAGCTAACAATGTAGTTTAAAAAATATTTTAAAACAGAGAACAAAAGTTACCATGGTTGTTTACATCTACATCCAAACTTATCTCCTTATTTGAGTAAACTTTCAAAACTGTTATGCTTTCTAATAATTGTGTATCTGATACACAATGAGTTCATGCATTAAGTGTTCAATTGTCATCCAGACAAGAGAAGCTTTACAGTTGGTACAACTACAAATATTTAGAAGTCCAAGAGTTAAATTTTCAGTTTTTTGATTGAGCAATGTGTATACATATGCATGGATGTATATATGTATATGTATACACCCTTTAATAAATATAGCTAACAATATGTTTTTATGCTAGGTAAAAAAAATAGCAGTAAAGCAGAGTGTAAGTAGTCTGTAATAATCTAAAATAAATCATCCAGGAAAGCTGAGGTGACCATATTTCATTCAAAGCTGTGTAATTCTGCCAATTTCAGAATCGTGATGTAACAGAAATTTATATTTATCAGCACAGTTTTTTTAATTCAACCATATTTTTTAACATTTGAAACAGCACCTAATATTCTTCTCTGTTTAGAGACGCTTTCCTGAAAATATAAGTCTGCTCCTAAATGCTAATGCAAGAGCTAGATATAGTTCAGTTGAGTTTTAACAAGCGTATGGATGGCACATTCCTGTGAAATGAAAATCACTGTAGCTTTCCAGGGTACTTGCTCTGCCAAGAAGTATTTAACTTCCCATGCTAACTGTATCTAGTTGTTGGAGGGTATCTTGTGGTTTCTAGTGGTAGAGATGGAAAGAGATGCCAAAATTGGTCAGCCTAAGTAATGTTATTTTGAGCTCAATTCTACATAGCACTGAGCATCTCCATCGCTTCTTCTTCCTTGCGGGAGACAGCCAAGAGGGAGGCACAGTGACGCCCAGTTTTCTTCTGTCGCACTTGGGACTGCAGCGCAGATCCAGAGCAAATGGATCACTCTTTAACCCCAGCTGGAGGTTGTGCCCGTTTAACTCTCTGTTTGCTGTCTAACCCCGTGCTGTGAAACCATTGCCTCTTACAAAAAGGCTTTTGGTTTTAACTGGAATCCGTTCACAGAACTGGGTCAGAAAGTGGGCAGACAAACAGTTCAGCTGGCTGTAATGGTTGTGTGGTGTCTCTGTGGTGCTGAGTGGGCAGAGAGAGGGGACTGACTGAGGACTGAGGGGGCATGTGAAGGAATGAGGGAGGGCTGAATGATGGCGCAAACTCGCGTCTCCTGCCATCCAGGTTGTTTGGTCAATGACCTCTTAAGCTGCTGATTCTTGTCAAGGTGGTCTCCCTCCAGTCATGCCCTCTCTTGTAGTTGCAGTGTCACGTTTTGAACCCCTCCATGAACTGATTTGGCTTGCTAAAGAAACAGAAAGCTACCCCAGACAAACCAACAGGCAAACCCCTCCAGTGTTTTGCCAGGTGAGTGACCTGACCTGGCTCACAGAGGAGTCAGATGAGCTCAAGCGCGGGAGGTGGAGGGCCTGCAGAGCCGGGAGAGGACGAGGTAGGACGGGAAGGAGCCCAAGAGGCTGCTCATTCTGACATGATGAGCTCTAGGACAGGCCCAACTGTGCTGCTTAATGACACTCTCAAGATGGGATTTGCAGCAGCCAGACACTGTGCAGGGAACCCCCCAGCCTAGCCACGAGGTAATGCAGGAGAAAAACCAGGAGCTATAAATCCTGCCTTTGCTTTGGTCTGCAGGGAAAGACTTACTTCCGTTTGGGACTGTCAGCTCGACTGCTTCCTGGAGCAGCCTCGTATCCCATTCTGACCCCAATTTATTTCCTCCTCTTTGCGTAGGGTGCTGGTGATGAAGCTCTCTCCTCAGCTCTCTTGCTTATGGTGGGCAAATGGGCCCAGAGAGCCACATCTATGCTTACCGGGCAGGATGGGGTTGGAGAAGGGACTCAAGACCACAGGTTAGGGAATAGGGCACTCACCTGGAAGCAGGGAAATCTGGGATCCAGCCCTGCTACCAGCACACTGGCCACAGTTCTGATTATGTGCAGAAGAGGAGACTTCTGCAAACATGAGGGATGGGATTCACCTGACCAAATGTGCATGGCTACCTCTGAGTCACATTTCTAGACTCCATTTATAATCACTGGAGGGGAACATATTTGCATAGGAAACAGTTTATCTCCCTTCAATCTGGACATTTAAAACAGATCAGATGAATTGCAGCCTCAGAGCATCTCTTTCTCTCCGCCAACTACAGGGAATTTAGAGAAGCAGCTCGAATGTAGATGGCTACACCGAAGGAGTGTGGTTGAGATAAATCTTACAAAAGGTAACTGAGGAATTCAGGGGTGTTTTGAGAACAGCACTTTACAATTCTATTGCCTGAATTTTCCTATTGGCATCTAAGTCATTTAGTGGATCTGGGTCATGTTACCTTACAGGATAGGACCTTTGTTTCCCAGAGTACAATGATTTTCATGTCCAGAAGTGCACTTGATATTGCACATTCTGATGGAATTTATAGCAAAAAGCCTAGCATGGAGGAGACATAAAACATCAGAGAATAATTGTCTACTGACTTAAACAGTGAGGAGAATTTTTGTGCAACTCTTTGTCAACCTGAGCCTTTTTCATATCATTAAGATGCATACATTATTTAGATTGGGAAAAAAAAAGCATATTGAATAATAGTCTGGTAGCCACAAAGCTGGGAAAATGTTTGCAATGTTTATCAAGTAATTTCCTTTGAAATATTGCAGCCTGATCCTGCCAATTACAAAACCGATTTTGTTTCCAGGCTCGGAAGATAATGGCTGACCATAGTACACAAGCCTTTCCACCAACAGAAAGGTGGCCATAGCACACCGGGAGCAAGTTCTTTCCCTCCAAGCTGGTGTGTTACTGCATACTGGGTCATATACATGTGTACGTAGACCAAAAAAAAAACCCATAAGGAAAGAGAGAAAGAATAACTCCCTGCTATCCAAAGGGCTTGGCTGTATCTCTAAAAGTAAAGGTGTAGTGAAGAGAAGTTATTGTGCTATTTTCTTAAATAGTATCTGAGTTTACTTCTGGTTTTATTTGCTCAGTATAGACCTCTTATGGAAATTATGAGAGAATTAGAATATTGAAAAAGTGAGCTTGGGGAAAAAAAGTAACATTGCTGATTGTAGCACAGCCCTGTTCCCCTTGTCTGGCTGTGCTGCTGCTGCTGCTTTCCTATATGAAAACCACCAAATTTCAACCTGTAAAATAAGTGTCAGGATACTTGTTTTTCTAAAATTTGTGAAGTGACATGACTCTTGAAAGTCTGTGAAGGTTTCTTTTCACTGGAACAAATCTAATAAATGCTAATTCGTCTGCAGAAAGAAATAAACATTTCACTCTGTTAAAAACATATCCATATCCATATAACAGGTGTGGTCATGATCTGAAAGGGTTGGTGTCAAGGATTGTGGCATATGAGTAAGGTCTACACAAGGCCAAATAGGACTGGCAAGTAAAGACCCCTCTTTCCTCCATAGATTATCCATAGGCAATGACATCTACTGTGACACGCGGTGGCATTGCTGTGATGTATTCCCATCAATGCCATTCTCAAATTCAGAATTTAGGTCTAAAATCGACATTTTTATTTTTCGTTGAAACAGTAATAGCTCAGTAAAAATGGGATGGGAGTTTTAAGAAAGACAGATATCAGTTATTACAAGCATCTGAATAAAATGAATTCATGAACAAGTAATCAAATTTCAGTATTCTGTATTTATATATCACAGTGTCATGGACTGCAGTCCCCTTCAATCAAATGACAGTTGCTTTATAGTGACTGCAGTACTAATCATAATGAAGCAACAGGTGGAAAACACAGTAATTTAATTAATTAAACCTCAAACATTAATTTTCTCTGTATTTGAGCCATAGTTTTGGGAAAGAATAACAGAAAAGTTACGTTTGTTATTGGAAGTTGCTCCTGCATAGCAGCTTTGTTTTACCTATTTTTTTATTTTCTAAGCTTCTCACAGTGGTTGGATTCTGATTTAGTTAATGTTCAGCCTATTCAGAAGGGTAAAATTACTGGGATGAGCTTTATTGCTGTAATGGAGGTCTTGAGAAATTTAAATTGAGAAGCATTCTAATGCATCTCTGTAGGATATTATCTGCCTCACTTGTGAATGCTTTGCTGCTGTGTGCTTTTGGGGCTTGATGCATTTATGCAAGTGTTTTTCCTTGCTGTCTCCGAACATAACAAAAAGACACTTGAAGCCTCTTCTTGGGGCTTATTTTTGTTGCTAACTTAAATGTAAAGAGACTAAAGTCCACTACAATGTGCCTGTAGGCTTTTTTTTTCAAATGTAGACATTGTGATGGTTTTTCAATGAAAAATTGTGTTGCTGAGGAATTGTTGAAGTGAAGGTTTGTAAAAATCTAGTGTTGAAGATGGAGCCAAGATGAAATTAAACAAAATTATTTTTGTAACTTGTTGTAGATAGAAATTGTTTATAAGCTTATATTAGCCAGTCAGAAAACATAAACTTTATCCTGTGCTTTAGCCAGCCGGTTCTACAGTGCAAATGTTGAACTGCATCTAACGAATTATCTAAGGAATATGCTCTGTGAACAGTTGCAAACATTATATGCTGAGATGTGTTCAATACACTGTTCATTGAGCAGCTCTGAAGAGTGATAGTAATAATAATAATAATAGGAGCCTATTTGCAGACAGTTGCAAGCAGGAGAAATGGCTAAATGCTTCAGTTAAATTATTCCTTATTTGCCTTGTCATACTATGTGGTAACAGTTAATAATATAATGCATTTTAGTAATGGGTTGGGTTGGGGTATTTTTCTGTATTACTTCCTCTGGCCAGATTATTCTCTTCCATTAGCCCATTCTCAGTGGTTTATTTGTTTGCAAAGTCTGTCCAATGATGGTAGGCTGAATTCAAACTTGGCTTTCCTACTACATCCAGGCGATGAAATAATGTCTTTTTGTGGACACTTTTCCAGCAGATCTGCTAGTGGAGGGTTTTGTTGCTGTTTTATTGAAATTCTTCCGGGAGGCTTGGTAGTAGTTGTGTTGAGTATCAAAGCTGGAGGTGGATATGGATCTCCTTTACACATTTTTCAGAGAATTTCTAACCCCATTTTCTGACCTTTAATGCTATAAGATACTTTAACAAATATTATGATTGAGACTTTCAAACAATCAGACTTAGGAAAGTATTAAGTCAGTTTAAAATTACATCAGTTTTGTAGTTCAAATACGAGACTTTACACCTCACTAATCTTTCTTATTTGTTTTTAACTCATCTATTACTTTCTGCAGAGGAAAGTATTCAAACTTGTAGAAAACTGTGTCTTCTCTTAGCCATTTGTAACAAGCTGATTAATGTAATATATTACAAATAATGTGGTATTCAGTTTTTTTTTTTAACTAAATCAGTTCACGTCAGACTTTACAAAAATGCTAAAGACACAAAGTATATTCAGACACATCCATCTAAAAGCAGGGGAACATTGTACATTAGAGTGAAGCAAGAGGAATTTTAGTGTATGCAATGGATATTGCCACTTGCATAACAATTCACCTCCTTCCGTTGTTAGTGAATATTCATATTCCCGGAGTAGGGCTCTATGTATTTACTGTTCAGCCGAGGTGCGAGATGGCATCCAAGCCCTCTAGCGTTTTATCGGAGTAGACGTGTCATTTGAAATGTTATTCTAAGCCTTCCTAAATAGAACGAGCTGAAATGAACAATACTCTTGTGTACCTCTCCTAAAACTCCTTAAAATCTAAATGTAACATATCTTGACTCCTATATAATTCCTTATTTTGTAAAATCACTTGTACTGGCTTGACTTGGAACAGGAAACAAAGGTGGGGAGAAGGGTGAGAGGGTGGTTCTCTGGATCCTGAGCAGAATGTATTTGTAGTCCAGAAAGCAAACTCCAAGAATTACCTGCATTAGAAGAAATAGTTTCTAGTATAATAGCATGCAGGAGAGAATATTACACAGAAAACAAATTATATAAGTTATAGATGATTCCATTCATGGGTCCTCATTACTGTATAACTGGAGTACAAACTTCCCAGTAGCCATCACTGCCTGCCTGTAGAAGCACAGCCTGTAACTATGAACCATAGCCTGCTAATCAGCGTGACTCCTGGCAGTCTTCCCTCTCTGGCTACCCTTGCCTTCATGGCCCCTGCCTTTCTCCTTATACCATCCTTCCTGCCTGTGCTCTCCCCCTCAGGCCCTTTTCTTCCCGCTCTTACCCCACTTTTCATGTGCTGCATTCTTCAATGTTCAGCCCTGGAGCTGCTCAAACCATCCACTCTGGCAGCTGCATCTTTTCCAGGAGGGCACCCCTCACCCCCTGCTCTAACAGCCCCCTTTCCCTGGGGGGTATCAGTTTGCCTCCCTTTCCTCCCCTCCCTTCTGCTGCCTTCCCACTCCAGCAGCTCATTACCTCGGCAGGTTAAGTAACACCCAAGAGTTGCATGCAAATTTTCGCACACTTTATTTACAGCTGCATTGGCTACGTTTCGCTAACAGAGTCTCACCAGAGTGCTCTGGACCCAAACCCCTGGCTTTGAGGGGGCTGTTCTCTCTCTGGGATGGAGGGACTGCTCCCTGAGCAGTCTGAGACACAGCCGAATTTCGCGCAAAGCCTGGTATCTGGACTCTCCAGGTTAGGCCCAGACATGAGGCCAGTATACAGCACTGCCTCAGGTGCCATGTTTCAAAAACAGTTGTAAGTAACAACTTCTGTCTTGAAAGGGATTCAGACCCACCTGCGTAGCTTCCCTTATCAGCTAGCTTGTTCTCATACAGTTAGCTTCTACAATGTTTGTGTGCAAACAGTGCTTTAAAGTGATCAGGCAGTGTAATTAAGCAAAACTGCACTTTAGAAGCACTGCCTTTCCTCTTTGTCTTGGTGGGAAAAGCGGAAACATCCATCAGGCCTCACACTTCAACATGCTAGAGTCGTATGACTCCTGTTGCTGCTCTTCAGTGCCTCTCTAATCCAGGTGCTTCGTTCCAGATCACAGTTAATGCTTTGTCAAACCCTCATCGGCCTCCAGTGCACTGCAAGGACTGGGAATGCAAACATGGAAGCAACAGCCTGTTGTTCTGATGGGTTGTTCTGTGCTGTGCTGACAGCCTACCTGCAGGAGCAGGGCTGGTGATCATGCGAAATCAGAGATGGGTGCTGGAAAGTTTGTTTTTAACAGTGCTAGAAAGGGCTGAACCTTCAGTGTGTTTGAGCAGGAGATGCTCGATCCCTGGCAGCAGCTCTGCAGCTGAGGGGCTGCCAGCCCAGCTCCATGATGCAGCCCTGCAAACTGCTGAGGGCTTCTCCGGGTGCCACGGGACAGGCGTTCAAAGCCTGCAGACAGAGCCCACTAGGTAGCGTAAGGAAACTACTTGGCTGCTTTTATCCACTGTCCTTGTTATATATTAATATTCCCAAATAAATGAAGGCAGAGGTTCTCTTCTCAGATTATACAGTGACTTTTGTGCACCATCTGTATTCTCTAGAAATAAGCCGTCAGCACGCTCTGGCCGCAGCCTGCCATTACAGGTAGGCCATATTTATCCAGGTCGTTATCCAGTACCTGTTCCCTAATGAAAACCTCATTGCCACAGGTTTCTGTCAGGACAGGGGACATTCAGAGCAGCAGATAGGAACCGGGTGTCCCATTTCAGTTGGATTTCTTTGGCTTTTGGGTATTCAAACTGTGGTCCTGATGGGTGTTCTTTTTGCTAGTGTAGTTGTCATATGGGGTTTAAAGGACTGATTTTATTTAGCGAGTGCTGTTATCAATAAAGATAATTTTAATCATTCTCTTTCTATAATCTTTTAGTTTTTCAGCATGACAGGGTTATATTTGCTACTTGATTTTATTGCAGTCTCTGTGAATTTGAATCTGATTTTTGTTACTTTATTACGGTATTCAGCAGCCACTGTGTTTTATCAATATAAATGACTTATGACTTGAAACACTTGCGTGGGACATTATAACTTGTCATTCTGTATTTTGGAAAACAGATTTTCATTATTTTGTCAGGCAAACTTTAAGCTAATGCCTCTACCAGTAAATGAACAGCATGACTTACCTTGGCTGGGAGTTCTAAAGTAATTCGAGTGAGCCAACTGCAATGCTTGCTTTGTGCATCTTACACAGGCGACACTTCCATCAAAAATAATGATTCTTAGAACCACCTTTTCATTAAGGTTTTTCTTTACCCTCAACACATCAGTTGATAGAAGAACTCATTTTACAGACGTATATGTGCGTGCAGATATGGCGTAGGGATGGGGTATATTTCAGATAGCACCAGCTGCCTCTGATGCAAGAGGAGGGGAATGCAATTACTTCTGTGGAAGTCTGTACATATTTGCCAGAATTTATAAATGTTTACAAGTAACTGGTCTTCACATAAGCAGGGCCCTCAGGGAGTGCTAGGCCCCCATCTGCTGGAGAGTTTTATGTCAATTCTGGTGATTTTTAGGTTATTTTCCCTGCATTTTTCTCTAAGAATTATCATCACTTGGCTTTCTTATTTAAATGTTGATAGTGCCTGGAGAGGCAAAGGCCTGATTGTTCAGAGTACTCTATGTACATATGGTGAGAGACAGTTCCTCTCCCAACAAGTTTTCTATCTAAATAAACAAGGTTAACAGGGCTGGGAAGAAGCAGTAACTCCCCGTTTCACGGAGGAAGCACCAGAAAGTGAGAGGAGCTGAGCACTGAGCCCCAATCCTGACAGGCACCAAAACGCTTGCTCCTGGCAAGGGCAGAGGTTTTTGGAAAATATTTTCAAGTTGAAAGCAGTTGGAAGCATACTTCAAGGAAAATAAACATTGCAATCTGCTTGGATAGCTAAGGAGGAGTGGCACAGAACTTGGCATCCCAGAGGTTGTGGGGATTAACGGCTTTCAGCTACTTTTACGCCCTTTTGGGGATATTCTGTGGCCTCCTGAGTAAGTTTGGTAGCTTAATTTGCAGCTCTTCCGTGTTGTAGTGCTGCCTAGAGCTGTGCTTCTCGACTGTACTCACACAGCAAAACCCTTGATGTGTCCAAACTCTGACTATGAAGTGATCCCCTCCTCGGTGGATTCGAGGAGCCTGAGAAGGTAGCTGAGATGTCTGCCTCCATGTTTGCAGGGAAGGCTTGCTCAAGGAGCTTCTCACATGGCTGGCAGCAAAACAAATGGGGAGTCTTTCTAGGATGCAGCTTGTTTTCTATGTGCTGTTAGTTGGGATGTAGGAGGATGTAACCAAGACATACAGAACAGTCAGGCTTGTATAGAAATTCCCTCCTTTGCTCCATCTTTCCTGCGGCATGGCCACTGCGGAAAGCAGCAGTGAGAGTGTTCCTGGGACCTGCCTTACAGCTCCTGCCAGCAACATCATGGCAGTGTCTGGAGTAAGATGAATTGCACACTTGAATTTCGCACACATCTCTAAGGACACCTCTAATTATGAATGCATTACAGGTTACAGTTAAAAATTGTTAAAAACATGGGTAAAAAAGATTAACACTTGAAATTGTAACATTGGGAATGTTTAAAAACAGACATTTGTCATCAGTAGGGAAGTATTTAAGGAGGTAAATCTTACATTATCATTTCCCTCTTCTCCTGGGTAAGAACAGGAGTGGATGAAGAGGGAAGGTCCCTGGTTCTGTAGAGGAAAAGCCCCTCTGTTCAGTGGAGACACCATTCCCAGGGGAAAGCATCCAGGTTTTGGGATTCTTTGGGAAATTTGCTGTTTCTCCTCTATAAAATCTAAGAAATCCTTCACAGGCCTGCCCAAAGAAACTAGCGTGAAGCTGGTCCCAAATTGTGCCAGCAAAGAGTAGTTGCACTTCATCACACGATGCAGTTTGAAGAGACCATCATGGCTATAAATACAGCTGCCTGGTTATAACATTAGACTGATTTACAAGAGAAATTAATGGTATTTAGGTAGAATCCCATTTATTGCTGCAAATTAAATTTGAAAGTGACTGGATTCACCTAATTCCTCTGAAGTCCTGCTTTCACTCTGTGACTCTGTGTGGGGTAGAATGGATCAAACAATCTCTACATTAAAAAAAATAGAGGGAAACTGTACTCAAACTATAAAAAGGTTTTTGCTTTCTTCAAAAGAAGCAAGGCAGTCTTGCCATAAGTTCGGTGAACTGCATTTATAGTGCTTATGCCCACAGATTTAGCTTGTAACAGGGAAATGTGCTATGTTTAAACACCCAGAAGGAGTCTGGAAGACAGATTTGTCCTGATAGCTTGTCATTTACCAAAATGGGTAGTGATAATTGGACACAGGAGACGCTTGCGGATCAGCCTTTAGTGACAGTGCTGATAGTTACTGAAAACATAAAATATCTCATGGAGGAGCTTCTGTGCCTCTTCTCTGATCAGCCCGGGTGATGTCCCCAGCAAACACCATATGCACCATTGCCAACTGCATTTTATCAAGATATTCTCAGTTCGATCCCTTTCCCATTCTTTAAAATATTGTACAGCTGTGCATATTAAAATTTACAGAATATTAACGAAATTGGAGAAGTGTAAGATAGGGATGGATAAACCCATCCTTCTGAGGTTGCCTTTGGCTCTGATGGCTGTGGCCTGGAGTGCAGCAGGCATATTAATTATCTGCCAGGTTTAAACCTGTTTTCCAAACCTTTGTATCCTTGATCAGCATTATACCACTAATCCTCACCTTTTAGCCACCCCTTTGGTATTCTGTGCCACAGGGCTGAATGCTGCTCTGGTGGAGTGGAACAAGATGAATAAGAAAATAAATTCTTGAAAGAGTGAAAAAATCACAATTAACAGGGAATTCAGGTATCAAAGAGTCTCCCAGTCTTTCTTAAGTAGAACCTTTTCTTTTGCATTGCTTTTAGGTATCACTTGCTGCAACTTCCTTTTTATTTAGTTTATGCTTATTAAAAAATATGTATTTTTTTTTGTAGGGCACTGTACCCAACTATGATATAATGGTAGAAATCTCAGGAAAAGTTCATATATCATTCTGACTTCTCTGACTACGCTTCTGCCCGTCAAGTAACTTATAAGAACTGAGGGTTTTTTTTACTGTTTTTTACGTACTTGAGTGCCAGATCTTAGATGCAGGACACTTATCCCCTTGCTCTGTACTGCCTTTTCTGCACTTTTAACTAGTCCCTTTCCTGCTTCTCGCATAGGACATACAACTGCCTGCAATGGGTGCTTAGATTGCTTAGTTGTAACGTATGGCTGTCTAAAGAGCTGCTGAAAACTATATTCAGATGAAGCTAAATTGCCAGCTAAATATTGAATTGAGCACTGGATGATGAAGTCCCATATGGTATTTTATTATTAATCTCATCAGGAGGTTGTAAAGAACAATACCAATAATTAGTCAGCCTTCTAACCCTGCAAAACAGAACCTATTAGTTATATTACCCTTCGTAGTGTATTTTATTAATAACTTCTTATTGTCCTCGTCATATATTATGACGTGAGAAGGATTGCTGGATCTTAATGAAGGTATTGTATGAATTAAATAATACAATTTGACTGAACAGGTTAACAACTTATTTATTCAGATCTAAACCAGTACTCAGTTAGGTTAGTGTGTGTGATATGAAAGGTAACTTTTTGTTTCTGAAATGAGACCTTGGATTGATGGATGCTGGCAAGATTTAGGAACTTGCTTTGCTGCCCTTCTGCTTATGTTGTTACCCTAGATATAAGATAGTCAGGCTGTATGTTATATTCATATCCACTGCTTCTAAGACAGATGACCTGAATGTAGCAAAAAGATAATTTTATAATATAATGGTAAGAATTTATAAGGATAAGAAATGAGGCCAGTAGCTAGCCTATAATGAAGGTTCTTTTTGAGGAAAGGATCCCTGTACAGGAGAGCTGTTAAGATCTGCTAAAGTAAATGGGATTTAGGCACATACATAGTTAAACACATACCTCAGTGTTATTATTAATCAGGATCAGAAAGTTTGTTGAAGTTTGTAATTGAGAAAATGTTTGAGTATGTTTCCCTTGACTTGTTATGGCTTCGGTAAACTGTATGCTGCAGTCGCATCATTTTACACAAAAGTTATTGGGAATAAAAGATCCAAGGGAGTTCAGTAACACAGACTGGCTCAAGTTCTCAAGAGAGCACAAATGCTAAATACATTTATAAATTTAACTTTAAAGCATTTTGATAAAAATTACTTAATTTGAAATTTGTTGCTATGTGCAAGAAATGGTTTCCCTGACCATACATTCGATGTATGTATGAGTACCAAGTTGGCTCCATGCTTTGAACTGATAAATATTAGAATATTGTTGTTTTTTTCTCTAGTTATTAAGCTGATGACTGGCTATCATAGGTCTGGTATGAAGAAAAGTGCCATCTCAAGCAACCCTCCTTAAAGTAACCTAGATGCTGAGAGACTGTCTGTTTTACTGCTGTCCCCTCAAATGCTCACCACAAGCCACACTCTGCCCTTTTAGCTAAGCGCAGCAACCTGAAGGCAATGGTAATCAGCGGTGCCCAGGCAAAAGCACTTTTTAAAGGGCTTGCAAACATTGCTGTAGAAACACACAGAGGCAATTAAAGCTTCAAATAAAGAAAAAGAAACAAAGGTGGTAGTGTTGAATGTCCAGTATGATCTGTCAGTAATTAAACTCAAGGTTGAAATCCCATCCCTATCTTTCCTCTTACAGATTGCTTTGGATAAACATGTAAAAGAGAGAACCCTGCTTTTGCTCTTGGGTATCTTCAGTTTTTAATTTATTCTTCTGTCTTTGGCCCAAATTAATCCAACTCTGATAAGCTTAATGTTATCATCTTTTTTTTGAACTTTTGAGGAGAAAGGGGTGTACTGAAGAGCAGTTTTGAAGCTTTAGGGCTTGCTTTCTTTTCTTGTTTGTTTTGTTTTGAGGTGTTGGGTTTTTTAAATTAAAGTCTTTTTTTCCATGTGTCTAAGATGCTGAGGGCCAGGCTAGTGGGTCTCTGAGGTGTCTGATAGACAGTCAGGAACATTGTAAACTGCATTTATTACTCTGTGTAAGATGCAAGGCTAATGGAATGAATCGATAAAGCTCTGCATACACACACAGTGTTTACTGAGTTCTGCATAAGTATGAATGGAAATTTTACTTATTGTTTATCTAATAATTAATTAACCAGCTATGTTAGTTCTGGGTATTGATTTTACACTAGCAGTAAATTTGGTAAATCTTTTTACAACTATTTAATTGTTTATTTTTTTGTTCACAGATAATAAAATTAAAAGTCATGGCTGGGACATTCAGCTGCCAGGAATGAGCACACATCGATACGAACCCAATAATAATTCTTCTCTCCTGAAATTCTTTGCAGACATCAAATCAGAGTCTGATCTATGTACACACATGTATCTAAATGTTTAATTCTTTAAAAGTTAAAAAGAATAAACCTCTAATAGTACAGGCAAGTGTCTGAATTTGGAGTAAGATGCCCACTTAAAGGTCCTAATAAGGAATAATAATCCCCGTGAAAGTTGGCAGCCACAGTTAACTGTCCTCTGACTACTTTAAATTGAGCTGAAGATGCTTAAAGGCGTGTGGAACCACTGGAGGGTAGAGGATGGGGATCTGAATGCTAAGAGCCTATGCAGGCTCCACGTGAAGTTAGTAAGTCAGAGTTTTGACGTATACTTCTGTGAGTACGCATTTGTTCCTGGGAGGTAAATGGTGAAGAAAAGCGCGTTTGGAGCAATGCTGGTTAGGAATGATGTCCTGCTGCTCATTTAGATCATGAACTGTTCATCAATACTAACAATTAGTGGGCTAAAGACTCCATTGATCACATGACAAGAATCAATATACACAGTACTTGTTAGTTATTTACCACAGAGTGTATTAAAGCCTATAGATTCGCCATAAATCCTTTAAAGCTATCCTGCTATGATCCTTGCCACAACATGCATTGACACATCAATAAATCCTTTTGACAAGGGCAATATGTGAAAATCAATACCAGTTTATCAACTATTTCCATGTACTCATTTCTACAAAGGTTTAAAGATCTTTTCCCAGAGCTCTGTAACTGATATGGTGTAGGGACAGATCTTGTATCAAATAGTGACCTTGATTAATGCCGTTCACTCAAAGAATTTTTTAAATCCCATACAAGGGACATAAACCCATTTCTGATGAGGTTCACCGTTTGGAAAGTACTTTTTGAAGCTTTTACTGAAACTATTTTTTTTTTTTGTGAAAGTGAATGAACTTTCTGTATGCGCACAGAGTGAGTTAGGCTTTTTTTCTCACGAAGAAAAAGAAATTTCTTCTCCTGATAGAAAATTGCCAGGTGTTTCCTTTTCACAAAGCTATTTTCTACAATGTAAGGGACATCACCAAAGGCTGTGATGTGTACTTATTCTGCTATACAAACTTTATTGCATTATAAAAATAGATTTAAAACACATATGTATAATGCAAAAGTATACAATTTAGGCAGAGTAGACCTTTTTTTTAGCTGGTTCTTATTTAGCGCTTGAGGAATTTTGAGCTGATCCCATCTGATTTCAAGTGTTGGGCAATCTTTTAAAAATCTAGGCTCCTTAGGCTTCCAGTGGTTGGTTGTCTTTCATGTCTAAGTAACAGATTATTTAGATTTTTACAGTGATTCCTTCTATGCACACTTTCCTCCAAATGCATGCAGTAGTTTTATCCTGGAGTTGTATACATGTCTTGTTTTACTGGCAAGTTCTAATTGTCCTGGAGCGTGTAATAACCTTGGGGGCTAATGAAAAAAAAGAAATCTCCCTAAAATACAGAAACATATCTGAAGCAAAACTTAAACAGAAAATAATAGCTACATTAATAACATTAATTGTTATTCTTTTCAGATTAAACTTTTTTCCCCCTTTCTTGCACAACAAATGAACAGTTTGAATTCCAAAGTAGGCAAAATATTTAATTAGTTCCGTATCTTGCATTCAGGGGCATGTAAGTCACACAGCAGCTTAAACACCATCTCAAACCCCACAGAGAGGAAGGGATAAGGAAGCCTATTACATGGCTCTTTGGGAGTACCTCTGCCAAAGTCAGCTTTGATAGAAGCAAATCCAGCTCCCACTTCAGTCAAGGGGAGCTAGCGTTGCTAACGGTAGGGTTTGATTCTGCCCCTTTCGTATGATTTTTCCTGTGACAGCTGAATGTATTGTGTGTTACAACTCAGTGCAAATCTTTCCTGTAGAATTTTCTACAGATATTGACCCTAAAGGAAGGAATCAGAAAGCTTTGGCATACCTTGCGATGGTTTTAAATGAATTGATGCAAAAGATAACTGTAACACTCATGATGGGGCATTCTGGTCTCTCAGTCTCCCCCTGCTCCATGCTATACAACATTTTACTGGAAAAATCTTACCTAAAACCTCCACTCTAAAATTTCAGTTACTCTGCTATGCATATGATATCATATTATATATTGCGTTATCTGCCTTTCTCTCTCTCCTTTATTTTCCTCACCTCTCCTTCATTTCTCCTTTATGTTGTTCCCTCTGATGAATCTCTAAGTACTGATAAATGTAATGTATTAAATGGCAGTAACATACAGGGAAAATTGTGTGTTGTTTAACTACCTTGTTTATGGTGGTAGAGATATTTAGATGGCATCCCCTCCCTGGTTTAGATACATGAACTATACTTAAAACTAATTAGTGAATTTTTCACTTTTCACAAAGGATTTGTAAATACCTTCTCTCTGTTTCTCTCCTTTAAAGAGGAAAACTCTATTTTCACTCAGACCTGCTCTTTCCCATTAGAGTAGTCTGGATTCCTCTGTGCACAACCAGGATGGGCTTCTGGTATGTCCTGTAGGGACTGCAAGCTGAAAAGGGAGAAAAGCATGAAGAAAAGGGTGGAATAAAATCCACATAAACAACCGAAGAACAATGATCCCTGAATGAAAAACAAGGTAGAGCAGTCTCGGGCAACAGATAACCCAAGCTCCAGCTGACCTTGGCAGCATGGCAGGGTCTTTATATAAGGACAGGATCCTCCAGCAATTTCATCAGTTTTGCCCTAGTGTCAACCTTGCATCTATTGTTATTTTATGTCTTCTTTTCTTTTTTTTATCTCTGCTCAAATGTGTTTATTGCTAAAGTGTATTTATTATGGCTAATAGAAGGAAACTCTCTAAGTGTGCTTGAGCTCTCACAAGTCTCTCAGACTCTAGAGAACTGATGAAATTCAGGACTGTTGGTTTTTTTTTGTTTCAAAACTCTTGAGCCAGGGAAAATTAGATACTAGTTCTGCACCAGCGGGGTTGAATTTTGGGCATAAAGAGCGGTCTTGCTTTTTATTTTGGCATAGTTGTAGAGTATATCTTTTGCCCTTTCTGCTGTGAATGTGCAGTTAAACTAACAGCAGAGGATGGAAAGGCAGCCGTTTCAAGCACGTCAGTTGGCAGCGACAAGACCTTAAGCATGAACAGATTTGTTGAGGCAGCTTTCCCAGCCTATTCAGTAAAGGCAACCAATTCTGAGCCTTGTGTACTATGAGCTGATGGGGTCTATTAAACATCCTCACACGAAACACGCCAGGGACAGGTGTACAGGAAATAAAGGAGTATTCATTTGGAGACCTAAGTTCAAAACGGTCAACAGTTCTGTCTCACCAAGGCTATTTATTTGACTATTCCTTTGCAAAGGATGTGTAAATGCGTCTTACTTTAAAATGGTAAAGTCTGCATGATTTTTTTATCATATAATAATTTTTCCATTTCTTTGGCTATAATAAATGATCAGGCTGCTGCACCCGCAGCTGGTATATACGAATGAAGCTCTGGCCAGGTGAGAGGGGAAGATTTCGTGGTGGTGTTTTTGTTACAGACTACCATGTAACCTATGCACCTGTGTCATTGCATGAGAAGAACTTTTCAAAGTGACAATATATCAACAAGAGTCAAACGCTTGTGAAATAAGCTGTACAGGATAAAAATGGGTTACCGTGGTGTTTTGATATTTTAGCAGTTTTAAATGTTAATATCACTTAAAAGAGTGAATTGCAGGTTTTAATTGATGATTGCAAAAAGATCATTTCTACTATTTGAAACATTTTGTGTATATCTTCATTTAAGACTGATCAACTAATTTCCAATGTGTTTATTTTTAAAAGAATGAGTCCTATAGCTTCAAAAAGGACAGTAGTAAAAATACTGTTAATTTGTAATGCTGCTGAAAATAAAGGGGTCTCCTGGTCGCATAGTTAAAAAAGAGGCGGTTGTCATATGACTAGACTGATAATTTGTTACACGGAGCACTGTTTGCTGTTTTCAAAAGCAGAAAGAAATTATGTCAGTCTTCTGCTGATTGTGTCCATCTTGATCAGATGTTGCTGCAGAGGAGGTGCGGTGGCAGAAATCTGTGCTAAAAACTCCTCTAGGAAGTATTGCTGCACACCCGTGAGGTCTCTTCAGAAAATGATTATCCCTACAGTTGACAATTTGGGATAGGAGCAAAGTTAGAAGTTTGAACAAAAAAAATGGCAAGGAGCAAGAGAGAGGATTTCAGAGGCAGGGATTTGTTTGGTAGTCAGGAAGATGGTTTTATTCCTGCTCTACAATTTGACCTACTTTGCTGTGGTTGTTTCATTGTTTTACATGAACAGTGATGTAGCATGTGTGTTAAATAAGTAGCAGTGTATTGGCAAGAAGAGGTTATATTTCAGTAGAAAGACTATATCAATTGCTTTAGAGAGTTTGTAAATCCACTAGTAGAAATACCTGAAGTCTGACAATGCTGCATAGATATTTCACTAAATTAATGATAAGGTGTAAAATCATACCAGAGTCTGTTAGATGGGGAAGCAACAAGCACGTTTTGGTTTCACCTTCAGTTGTTGTGTGACAAAACCAAACCACCCATTTTTCAGTTTGTGCCTTGCACAGTGGGGATGACGGAATATTTTACTTCTTTCCAAGTATATGATGGTAGTGTGCTAAAATCCTCAGAGCTTTTTTCTTCTAGAAATAATATTTCCTCAGCTTCTAAGATAATAAAGAGAACAGACTTTTAAAAAAAACCAAAACCAACACCAAAAATCTTGTGGAAGCCTAGGCTGTGTAGTCAGTCTGCCCATTATATGTGTTTGTTTCTGGGAATTTCTGAATTCCTGGTATTCAGAGACCCCTTCCGTACTCCGACTGAGACTGGGGCCTGTGCTGGAGACCAGTTGGAAGAGGAAGGGCTTTCTTTTAAAGATGTCTCAGCATGCATTTTGGCTGAGGTCCTCTCAGGAGTCCTAAAGAAATTTGTGAGGTGAAATGCAGGAGTCCTTTGCAAAGATGTTTCCTTGTGTTTGAATAGCTCTGATGGCTGGTGCCGAGGAGGGAAAGCTGCCAATCACTCCTAAACTCTTCCCAGCCCTTTTTGGGAGAAACTGATGTCATGATTCATCTCCTCATGAGGCAGTGCTCATGTTCCCCTGCTGTTTTATGCCTCGGCACAGGAGGAGGTTCTTTGTTTTCTCTCCCCTCGCGCTCGTTCCTTGCAGTCCCATGCAGGGCTAAATACAATCTGGCCCATGGTAGAGATTTGGAATCCATTTGCTTGCTCTTCTACAGCTTTCAAGGCTTGCCAGCAATACTGTGGGAAGCCTGGAAAAAATTAAAGCGTTATTCTACCCTGAAACTTGTCTCTGCAAAAATGCTATTCTAGGCTCCCATGTTTATTGTTTCTCCATGATTCTGTGTATGAAATTTCATCAATTTTAAAAGGGGGATCAAAAAAGAAAAAAAAAATATCCTTGATTACCTGCCCAGGAGACTCCTTCTGTGAGCAGCCAACCTGAATTATCTCTCCCCAGTCTGAGAAAAAAAGATTCTTCAAATGGAATTTAGCGCTGGTGGTACGCACCGCTGGTAAAAGGAGTCAAACCCAGCTGAGAATGGCTCTGCTGTGTTTGAGTTTAAAATTCTTTTCAGCTGAAAAAAACGAAGCTACTTGATAGCAAATTCACAGTGCAAGGCTATTTTTAAAGGTTAGTGTATTGACTGGTTCATAGGGAAAACTGAGGACTGTAAACTGGGTCCGGAGAAGGGGTTTCCTTCGCACAGTAGTTTCGTCACCTGTATTCCAGCGTCGTTTATTCAGCCTGCACAGTAACTTCTCATGTTTCAAATGCAAATCACAGATCAGTTCTCTGCTGAGCCCTCTTATGGCAGCCCATATCACCCCTGTACTTAGTTCAACTGGAATAAGTCCTTGGAGATTTGAATATTTTATCTCCAGAAAATTCATTCAAGTTCATTGCAAACTTTCCTTTAGAAGCTTTATGTATACTCGGAGGAAAAGCACATGGCACATGGCTTGGCTTTACCTTTAGGCTAGTGGCAAAGTTGTGCTCTACTGAAAGGGTCACTGTGCCATAAATACAGGGAGATACATCACACGCCCTGATGTGAAGAAGATCTGCAAGAATTCTGGATTAAAACCAGCATGTTTATTAATAGTCAGATCTTGTAAACTGGTGAATAGCTTTTCTTGTCTCTGGAAACTGTTCTTTTTCTGTTTACATACAGAAAGCAAAAAAGTGAGCTCAATCAAGTCGTCTTCATCTGTGAAAAATAAAGCTCTTTTGGCCTACAGAGCCATAAAGAAGACACTTGAACTGCTCTCCAGGGAGCTAAAAGCTTGGCCATTATTGGGAATGAGCTTGGGAGTGTACTTATCTCCTTAAATATAATTAATAAAGAAGATCAAGCTTAATGGACCACTACTTATTTAAGCATAGAAAAGCCAGGAAACTCAGAAGTCACACATGCAAATCTATCTTTTATTCTTTTGGTTATTCCTATATAGCATCTCTTGATAGTCACGTATGACAGGCCAGAGAAAAGGGAGGGACTTTGTGCACGGCCTTGCGGCTGGCATCCCCTCGAACCTGGCTTCACGTCCTGGCCTTAGAGGAGCCGCGGAGTCTGAGTGCCTCGAGTGGTGTGTGTCCGGCTTCGCCTCCGCAGTGCCAGCGCTGAGCCATGCGGGCGGCCTGGCACCGAAGGCTGAAAGCTGGTGCTTGGTGCTTGGCACCAGGAAGGTGAAGCTGGGCTTCACTGCGCACACTGGGGTAAATTACTGCCTCAAGCCTCAGCCTTAGCTGTGAATCTCTTCACTTATCTGCATTTAAAACTGTCTCTTACGGTTTGTAAGGCACATTTTAAACACAGCTGTTTTCCCATTTTTGAAAATCAATCATAATATAGCCATTAAAAAAAATGTGGATACTTGCAAACAAAGAGAATTGCAAGGCATTATTTGTTGCAGCCATTGCCAGGGCTGATGTTCTCATTACTTCTAGTTTTAAAAGTCCTCTTGGCCCATGACAAAAAGGATTTTTTCAATTTGATGACATCTTGCAAAATAAAATAATGCACTCTTAAAATAATGTGCAGTGAAATGATTGCCAAAATCTATCACGGAAGGCTGTGTTTTCATTACATCAGAAGCATCAGTAATCACATGTTTTATAGTACGTTTTGTGCTCTTTGGTGGTGTAATAGTTGAGGTTTTGCTAAGATTGCCTAACGTTCTCCATGATAACTCCCTGTTTGCAGTGGCTGATAACTTTGCCAAACTTGGACTGTTTGGCATCTCTGTGGGGCAAAGCTTTCCATGCTGGGTTTCTTCTTAGTTGAATCTGTTTTGGAAAATTTCAGCAAAAATGATTCAATCATCTCCAGGCATTAAGCAAGGGGAAAATATATTTGTTTTTACCACACTGAAAAGTCCTGGCAAACCTTGGTCTGAATAGCTGTAGCTTCCTCTCCCTCCCTCTGTCCCCCATCCTATTGTTTTGGAATAAGGATCTGAAATTTGGCAGGAAGGTGATCTTTGTCTTATAACATTTTTATGAAAGGCATCACATTGGGTGAAGTTATAAATCTTTGAGAAACTTTAGTGAAGGCAGGTGGGAGAATGGAATTAGCTGAGAAAAGAAATAGTGCTATCTCTGGTTAGTGCCATTAGAAAGTAATGGGGGGAAGCAAGGGGGAAAGGGATATGAAGAGAGAAACAGTTAATCGTGGATGAGACACTGATGGGAAACTGGAAACCAAAGGGAGCTACAGGGTTTGGTATTTCCTACATGAAAGATCAGGCCTGGAATCAGCCTTTGCAGAAGAAAAGATTTGTGGGGAAGAGGGGTCAGATGTCCACTGTCCTGCCACCAGCAGCGGATGGTTTGGGAAAGTGTAAGTAAGTGAGCAAAACTGGGAAAGGACCAAACGTTTTTTACTGATATATCAGCTCATCACAAATGGGAGGTTGCGCCTGGAGCACTGTGTTCAGGAATTACCACCTAATACACCTAATATGTTTTAAAATTTGTTTATGCTTGTGACTTCTATGAAGCCCGGCAGCAATGAGTTCTGCAGCTTGTGCATTGTATGAAAAATTACTTCCTCTTACTGGGTTTAAAACTGCGAGCTAATTTTATTAGGTGTCCTCAGATTTTTTTTGTGATTTATTTATTACAATGATGATTATTAGACTGAATAATCATTCCCTAATCACATACGAAAAAGTCCAGAACTTTTATGACTTGCAAACCTCTGTTGTACCCATCCCCATTTGCCTCTTTTCTGAGCTGAAAGCATGCAGTTGGCCTTTTTTATCACTAAATATTATTAAACCAACATTTCCATGGAATTATCCATAATGGTTCCGAGATTTTTGTGCTGAGTGATAATAGCTAGGGTCCATTGTGGTTTAGATCTAATTAGGATTGTTTTCCCTCATATGCATTACTTTGCATTCATCAATACCCTCTGCTGTTTTATTGTTTTTAGTATTTTAAGCCTCCCACAACTCTTCGCATTCAGATCAGCTAGCCAGAGTGACTCGGTGCCTGGTAAACTTTCATGTTGTTATCCATCTTCTTTTCGCAGTCCTACACAATTATAGCTAACATCTCAGGTCCTTGGAAGATGGACTGGTACATTTCCTCTTTTGTGAAAGCTTGACAGTTATTTCTACCCATTGTTTGGTATCTTTTAATGATTTATTAACCAAGTCTTTGGTTTTCCTTTATTAAAACTTAGAATAAGATAAAAACTGTCTGACTTTCATAAAAAACTTCTATGCCATCACTTGAGGATGCAGGAATTCAATTTGCCTATGAAACTTTAACAGGCATCTTTTAGCTTATAGTAAGTTCTCTAATTAACTGATCACTCAGTATCTGATCGTGTGATTCCTGCTTTCTTCAGTGCACAGCATGGCCCTGTAATGGGGAAGAATCAAGATCTCATAGGGGAAGAGACTGTTGTCTGCAGAGTATTTGTTCTAGAACTTGGCAACTGTACTGTGAATAAAACAGGGGGAAAAATGTCCCCCAGTTAACATGATTAAACACTAAGCTGAGCAACTAGTTGCATTTTGACATGTTACTTCAAGGTACTCACACATGCAAATAACACACAGGTTCTCATAGGGACCAAGGCCTTTGCCTGGCTGTTTACAACAGGCTACAATAATTTTACAAGACATTGGAGCAGTGAATGTTGTGGCGTTCTCTAAGAAGAAATTCTGGATGAGAGAAGACACTCAAACACAGATATATTGACAGATAGATCTATGCACATAAGATCCTTCTTCTAGGTGTAATTCAGAATTACATTATTAGTATTACTATTAGAAAATGTCTTTGTCTCCAGGCAGCAGAAGAACCACTGTCCACTATGGTGCTGAACAATTGCTTGCAAATGCTTAGGCTTAAATGTTGGCGAAATAATATCTAAACTCTCAAGACAACTCTGGTGTTTATAAATCAACACCAGCTGTTCCTGTTTGTGCAATACTTTGTAAAAATAAAAGAATAAAATATAATCTGATATGACAGCTCATACACCAAGATTCAGCTTTCTGCAAAAACAAACCAGGCCATTAAAAAATGTGGGGTCTATTTCAGATACTCTAACAGAGACAACTGATCTCGTGATAATAAATGTAACCATGTTTCTCTAACGCCTTTAGGCGTATGGCAGGTACTCGGCAAAGACAGTCCTAAAGTTAAGCCATCAGAGAGGTTTTCTTGCTGTCCCCCTGGAAGGAATGAAGAGGAAGACCCTCTCATAGGCAGCACCTGTCAAGCATTTCTGAGCCATGTCAGGCTCAAATTTGCCTGAAGTGCCAAATTCTGATTTCTGTCACACAGATTCTGTCACAGAAAGGGAAAGGATCTCTCAGAAGTTGGTGGGGTTTGCTTTAGCGTCATGGCCCTCGGAATATAGCTCCAGATCTCTCTTATGAGCTGGGTGTGTAGTACTGTCGGAGTATTACTCCTTGCATAATTAAAAGCTCTTGGGTTGCTTATTCTGGTGGTTATTTCTCACGTGCAGAGTGGCCTAGCTGACACAGTTAGCTAAAACCAGTTAAGTGGGAAAAAAAGTAAGATTTAGTCATTTCACAGCTAGGTGCCTGGCCCCTAGAATGGAATAAAACCACAGGCTGATTCCATGTAAAGCGTAGGGTGAAAGCCAGGCACCTCAGAGCAGAGTTTTGAACAAGCCATTTGCTAAGCTCAACACTAAGCATTAGTGCAAGGACAAGGCATTAAATTGAATACTTGAGAAGTAGGATGTACTTTCTCTGGCTGAATTTTATGGGCCTTCCCTTGACAGAAATGTTCTCAGAATATTTACTGTTCAAAAGCCACTTTTATTTCTAAATAGTATATAGCAATAACTGTATACAAAGAGCACCATAATTTTTGAGGGTGGGGTTCAGGTGATGTTTGTCACAGTGATTTAAAGCTAATCCAAATGGCTGGATAAAATAAAAAATGCAGTCCTGTTAACAGAAGCTTGGCCCCAGAGTGGAGTAGAAATGCTTACCTGGGAAGGGAGTTGTTATGTGTTGTTCTGCTACTAAATACTGTGATCAGTGCTTTCCAGAAGCCTACCACCTTCAAGGTGTCTATCGTAGGATCATAGAATCGTTTGGGTTGGAAGGGACCTCTAAAGGTCATCTAATCCACCCCCCCTGCAGTGAGCAGGGACATCTTCAACTAGATCAGGTTGCTCAAAGCCCCGTCCAACCTGACCCGGAATGTTTCCAGGGATGGGACATCTACCACCTGTCTGGGCAACCTGTGCCAGTGTTTCACCACCATCATCGTAAAAAATTTCTTCCTTATGTCTGGTCTGAATCTACCCTCTTTCAGTTTAAAACCATTACCCCTTGTCCTATCGTTACAGGCCCTGCTAAAAAGTCTGTCCCCCCCCATCTTTCTTATAAGCCCCCTTTAAGTACTGAAAGATCGCAATAACGTCTTCCCGGAGCCTTCTCTTCTCCAGGCTGAACAACCCCAGCTCTCTCAGCCTTTCCTCATAGGAGAGGTGCTCCAGCCCTTTGATCATTTTTGTGGCCCTCCTCTGGACCCAGTCCAACAGGTCCATGTCTTTCCTTTGCTGAGGACTCCAGAGCTGGAGACAGTATTGCAGGTGGGGTCTCATGAGAGCGGAGTAAAGGGGCAGAACCACTTCATTCAACCTGCTGGCCACGCTTCTTTTGATGCAGCCCAGGATACGGCTGGCTTTCTGGGCTGCACATTGCTGACTCATGTCCTTCTCTGCAGGGCTGCTCTCAATCCCTTCATCCCCCAGCCTGTATTGATACTGGGCATTGCTACTCCCCAGGTGCAGGACCTTGCACTTGGCCTTTTGAACCTCAAGAGGTTCACATGGACCCGCTTCTCAAGCTTGTCCAGGTCCCTCTGGATGGCATCAGGTCCCTCAGGCATGACAACCGCACCACTCAGCTTGGTATCGTCTGCAAACTTGCTGAGGGTGCACTCAATCCCGCTGTCTATGTCATTGATGAAGATATTAAACACTACTGGTCCCAGTAGGGACCCCTGAGGGACACCACTCGTCACTGAAGAGATATATAGATGGCCTTCCTACTTACCACGTTTTGTGCAACATCTGGAAAGTAAAGACATGAAACTGTGAAATCTTAACTTTCCTGTTCGGAGATTTTCTGGGACATGACATTTTAGTGGCAGAATCTGCTAAATAGAACACATTCTTTTGGAACTCCATTTTTAGCTTATTTATTTACAACTTGGCAGACTCCTAGTCAAGAGGGGATAGCCCTGGCCCTAGTGATAAGTTTTAACAACTGCATGTTTATGCACCGGTAGGTATCAGGAGGTCAGTCATAAAAACCTGTCAGTTTGTATTACTTCTCTGTTGACTTTCTATCAAAGCATGAAGGAAGGGGAGCTGCCATCTTTCTCTTCCTACCAGTGGGTAGTATGTCATGAATTAGTTAAAATAAGCTGATTTTTTCTTATATTGGTGCAAAATGCTCTCCCTTTGAGAACTGGAGAAAAAAAAAAATCCATGTATTTATTCTGTCACTGAAGCAGAGATACTGCTTTTAGAGGTGAAGGCAGTGGAAATAATGTACAAGACATACTGCTTCTGGGCCTTTTTAAAAACACATTGGCAGCGCTCTCAGATGCTTGTGATGTCTAGTGTTGAATTCTGATCAGGTGTCCCCAAAGCAGATCTGCTTGGATATTAATGAACTGTTAATTTTTAAGTCATATGCAACAGGGAATAGTGAAACTTGCATTATCTTTAATATGTTCAGGTCACTTTCTTTTGATACCAGCACTCAAATCAAAGAAGCTGAATGAGAAAAGATAATATTAAAGATGATCATGGTTTCTTCTGCTCCAAATGAGAAATTTGCACTCTGTTTAACACCATGGCTCCAAGTGAGCTTCCAGTTGTCTGATACCAATGGCCATGAGAATGAACATACACAATTAAAATAGGCAAGCCGCTCAGTGCTTCTACCCAAAGCAGAGCCAGGCTCTGAAGGATCATGCAGTTGGCTTAAATGTCATCCTATTGACGAAGAAAAAGAGTTTGGAATTCCCTTTATTCTCTTGCTCATGTTTAAATGCATTTTGTCACACTTAAGCTTCTCTCTGCAACCATGGCTATCATCAGGATAGGCTTCTGTTCTTAAGAAAAAGAACACACTTTAATTTGTATCTAGAGGATCTGAGAGCTTTGATTTCAAGTTGATTTTTTGATAGGACAAGCTACAGACTGCACAGTCTACAGCAGAATAGAGGACCTAGTTATTCTAAGCTTGTAGCAAGAAAGTAGATACTAAAGACTGACAGTTTCACATGTTAAGCTACAAGGTCTATCTGTTTGCTCCCAGCACTACACCATGCAGCACAGACACTGCTGCATCTCACGTGGGGTAGACCCTGTAGATCAGGAAGATATCCAGAATTACTTTGATCATCATTTAGTGGGAAATTATTTTTTTTTTTATATTGAAACATGATATATAGTAGTTTCCTTAGAGGTATTTATGGTAGCAGTAGTCAAAGTGAACAAATTGTGTACCTGCTTCTATTTATTTCACCATGGGGTAAGTTACTTTTGGGTTTTGCTCTCTCAAAATCCAACAGATGGCCACCTTGGAAGTACAAAAGTACGTGATTAAATCTAAGAAGTGGACCTGGCAAGTGGACATTTTCTAGGAATGAAAAGGGAGTGTAGTCTTTCAAGTAGGAAACATCAATTCTTAGAGCTATGGTTGCTTCAAATAGTACCACCTTTTCACCTTACATTTCTTAGGAGACACTTATTATGCCTGACTTCTCTGCTTATTATCATAGGAACATTGTGGAACATCATGTCTTCTTTTATGTTTGCCAGGCACTGCTGCTGATGGTCCGATGATAGGTTAGATATTTCTATACGACATTCTTGATTGTGAGACTCATCCTGTACAACGTAGAGGACACTTCTGTTTTTATGTCTCATCCTGACCACTGTGTTCAGTTGGCATATATCAACTGGCAACCCACAGGAGCAGGCTGCTGTGGTCAAAGATAACAAAAAAAGTTTCTACAAATACATCAACAGCAAAAGGAGGGTGGAGGAGAGCCTCCACCACTTGCTGAATGAGGAGGGTAGTGTAGTGTCAGGGGATGAGGAAAAGGCAGAGGTGCTCAATGCCTTCTTTGCCTCGGTCTTTAATGTCAGGACCGGTTGTCCTCAGGAGACTCGGCCCCCAGAGCCTGATGTTAGGGACGGGGGGCTGTGTGAACCTCCCGTAATCCAGGAGGAGACAGTTAGTGACCTGCTGTGCCAATTGGACACGCACAAGGCTATGGGCCCGGATGGGATTCACCCCAGAGTAATGAAGAAACTGGCAAATGAACTTGTCAAACCACTCTCGATTATCTGCCGGCAGTCCTGGTTAACTGGAGAAGTTCCAGCTGACTGGAAATTAGCAAATGTAACGCCCATCTACAAGAAGGGTCGGAAGGATGATCCAGGGAACTATAGGCCTGTCAGCCTGACCTCGGTGCCAGGCAAGGTGATGGAACAGATCATCCTGAGTGCCATTACACGGCACATGCAGGACAATCGGGGCATCGGGGCCAGCCAACATGGATTCATGAAAGGCAAGTCCTGTTTGACCAACCTGGTCTCCTTCTATGACCAAGTGACCCGCTTAGTAGATGAGGGCAGGGCTGTGGATGTAGTCTATCTAGACTTCAGTAAGGCATTCGACATTGTCTCGCACAGCATCCTCCTAGACAAACTGGCTGCCTGGAGCTTGGATGGGTGGACTCTTTGATGGGTTAAAAACTGGCTGGATGGCCGAGCCCAGAGAGTGGTGGTGAATGGGGCAAGGTCCAACCGGCGGCCGGTCACTAGCAGTGTTCCCCAGGGCTCAGTTCTGGGGCCGGTGCTGTTCAATATCTTTATAGATGATCTAGACGTAGGGATTGAGTGCACCCTCAGTAAATTTGCAGGTGACATCAAGCTGGGTGGGAGTGTCGATCTGCTGGAGGGTAGGAAGGCCCTACAGAGGGATTTGGACAGGTTAGATAGATGGGCCGAGACCAACGGCACGAGGTTCAACAAGAACAAGTGCTGGGTCTTACACTTCAGCCACAACAACCCCCTGCAGCGCTACAGGCTGGGGGAAGAGTGGTTAGAAAGTGGCCCGGCGGAAAGAGACCCTGGGGTGCTGATCGACAGCCGGCTAAACACAAGCCAGCAGTGTGCCCAGGTGGCCAAGAAGGCCAATGGCATCCTGGCCTTTATTAGGAATAGTGTAGCCAGCCGGTCTAGGGAAGTGATTGTCCCTCTGTACTCGGCACTGGTGAGGCCATACCTTGAGTACTGTGTCCAGTTTTGGGCCCCTCACTTCAAGAAAGATGTTGAGGTGTTGGAGCGAGTTCAGAGGAGGGTGACCAAGCTGGTGAAGGGTCTGGAGGGTCTGACCTACGAGGAACGGCTGAGGGAGCTGGGGTTGTTTAGCCTGGAGAAGAGGAGGCTCCGAGGTGACCTTATTGCAGTCTACAACTACCTGAAGGGAGGTTGTAGTGAAGTGGGAGTTGGCCTCTTCTCCCGGGCAACTAGCGATAGGACAAGAGGACACAGCCTCAAGCTTCGCCAGGGGAGGTTCAGGTTGCACATTAGGAAGCATTTCTTTACAGAAAGGGTCGTTAGACATTGGAATGGGCTACCCAGGGAGGTGGTGGAGTCACCATCTCTGGATGTGTTTAAGAAAAGACTGGCCATGGCACTTAGAGCCATGGTCTAGTTGACAGGGTGGTGTCAGGGCAATGGTTGGACTCAATGATCCCAGAGGTCTCTTCCAACCTGATTGATTCTGTGATTCTGTATGTCTGCAGCACACTGTATAATGCAGTTCCAAATATTCAGTATCTCTGCAGTTTCTAGGCCATTTCCCCTGGGCGGTTTGATATCATCTCCTTGTTGCTACTAATGAGTGCTTGGAATATTGGCAGAGGGATGAGGAGAATAGTGACAGTGTAATCCTTCTTGTGGTCACTTGAGATCAAGGTGTGTGAGTATTTTCAGGGAGAGAGTGGGAAGCTGCTTTGATTCCGTACTTGTTCTTCAAGTCCATGAAGACTTTAGGACGTGAAGGCCTGTGATTGTCAGCAGTACTGGAGAGTATTGGATCGAGTCAGAAGGAAGTCAGCCCAGATCAGACCCCTGCCAGATGCTGAGCCTTACTGAACTAGAACATTCACAGGAGTCTGAACAAGGAGCTGCTTGCTTAATACAAAGCATATTTGATCTTCAATACACTCCTTTATCCTTGCTGATACGCGGCTAGATACATGGTGGGCTTTGTGCTGACCTGGCAGTTTCTGATGGGCCTCTTGCAGCTTTCAGACCTCACATGTTGTGGAGGTTATAAAAAGTTCACATTCATTCTAGGGTGTCTCAGACCAGGGATAACTTAATATATTATTTTAAAAAGCAGATGATGTGATCCAGTAGACGCTACTACAAGAGCTGAGAATATCAACAAAAAGTAAGGGTATGAACATCTGTATCAGTGCATCTGCTTGTAGAAAAAACTCTTCTGAACCAGAAACTGGAACTGAGAAAGCAAGAGAGAGAGAAAAGAACAGAAATCATTTGTTCTAGAGCAGAGAGGTGATCATTCAGTGTAGAAATCAGGTGTGAAAGTCAAGCTGATTGTAGAGGTACTCATTTGGAGAAGGAGAATCCTAAGATGTTTCAGCAGTCAGCACCTGAACCCAGCACCCTCAGAAGAGGATCTGTGAGATTTTGATATAGTCTTTATTTGAGGATCTAGAGAGAGATCCAGCTTTGATCCATTTTGTAGGCTCTGATTAAACATAGTGCATAGAAATATGATAACATCTCTCAGTGGTTGTCACTGCATCGGTAGAAACCAAGCTGCTTAGTGTGGATCCATATATTCTGGGCTGAGCTTGACATAAGCTTCCCCTAGTCTAAGAAGACATTAGCACTGAATCTTTTCTGATTTTCTGTCTCACTGTCAGATGACAGCTCCTCTGGCAGTTACACATTCCCAAAAATGGGACGGTGTAGTTTCCTGGCTTTGTCAAGGCTACTGCTGCCTTCTCAGGCTCTTTAGTAGTCTGAACACAAATCTTCTGGAACAGCTCTGAAACTGTACGTGTTCTGGGTTTACAGCACTCTTGAGGAACGCTTAGTACTTAAAAAAAATGTTTAGGGTTCTGAACACGATTATTGTTAATTTTAGTTAGAAATGCACAGCTTTAGCAAAACAAACAAACCAACAAACCCCAAGCCCCCACACTATATGCTTTTGTTAAGACATGAGGATTTAGATCTTTGAAGATAGGTCTGAGGTCCCCGAGAAGTGCATTCCTGTATATAGCTTCTTTAAGTTATTTCACTCTCCCCTGCAGCAATTCTGTGTGCGATTCACCATGTTATGCAAAAATGTTTTCTTTCTTAAAATAGTTTTCTTTGTGTTTGAGCTTTCTCCCAGACTTCATATTCTTTATGGTTTTAAAAGGCTGTATCAACACTGATACTTCTGTTTAGGCTATAGATATGCACCATGTCTCTAGATCTGGTTCCTTAAAGAAGTTGGGGAGGAAGGGAACTGCTTTTTCCAAGGCTTTGCTTGCTCTCTGTCAGAAGATGCTTTTACCTGGAAGGCAGTGAGGGTAAAAATCTACATCAGCAGTCCTAGGTGTCACTGACTCGGCTCTCAGACTAATGTGAAAGTTAAAAATCAGAAAGACCATTAGTCAATTCTCACAGTAGAGCTCATTGGCTGGCATGAACGCACCAAGAAATTCCATAATTTCCAAGCAAATTCACAAGCTTTCTGTAAGCAAGTTTTCCAGATTGTCACGTGCATATAGTCCTTTTTAATATTGCTTTATGTCCTACAACTTTATACAAAGAAGTTTTGAAAGCATTAGAAAATAGGGAAGGCCAAATACCATCTATCGAAAGCTAAGAATTCTCAAGTGAATCAGTTTTACTGCTGATCTAACAGGTCCCCAGAGGCTGAAGTGATAGGCTGTAGGTCATAGGAGGATACTGCTGTGATGAAAAGGTGTTTGAAATTTCATTAGATGTTTATGGACCCAGAGGTGAGGCCCCAGTGGATTAGCATATACAACATAAAGATTTTTTTTTTAAAAAAAAAGGATTAAACGCTGACCTGTTATGATCTTTCAACTGAATCATATCGGGTCTCAACTACAAGGATGACCTTAGTGGGTGATTACCCTGACATATGTAGTTCACACTTGGCCTTGCTTACTTTGTTTAAATTTAGATTATACATTTTTCATGTTTAAGCGGTAGGGTAGCTAGTAACTAGACATTTTTAGTAAATAATTGCTCATATTGCTACTAGTGACTGACAGCAAATGAAATCCTACAAGGATTTTTATACATTTTGGTGGTAGTGATACAGCTAAGTGGCCACTTGGTAGGTGAGAGCTTTGTTTGTCTAGGGTTTTAGCATAATCATTAAATCACAGCTTTCTCTAATTGCTTCAGCCACAGCCAAACTCCGTTGGATGGGATTCTGTAGCAAATGGAATGCTGTCACATTCAATATCGGTGTTTGCTTTATTAAATAGCATTTCTCTGGGGACCCGCATAGACTTTTGGAGTTTTTAATTTGTTACAGTATGTAATAGCTTGCTTCTGTGAAGGAATTGTTCACCAAACAGCATTATTATTACTACTGATGCCTTTTTACTTTAAATGAGGTTGACAAGATAAGATATGCCATTTAGAAGAAAGCTGTACTCTGCTCTGTGCAGACAGAGTTTTGAAAGGGAGCACTTCTTGCCATGCATAAATTCTCCCATTTCTTTGAAGTGAAAATTTAAAGTTAATAATTAAAACAAACACACAGAACCACTCTGTTATCACAACCTCTGGGTTTCCCAATGTGTGCTTCATATTTCTTCTGATGCCTTTCAGGACAGGAACTAAATATCCTTTGATTTAGCAACCTTAACACCCTTGTCAATGATCTGTTACACTGTTATACAATATTATAGTAGCAATAGCAGTAAAAGTTTTGGTTCTAAGTAGTTTTTTCATTGTAAGCAGGTGGTTCAGACATCTCCATTTGAATCAGAGTTTTAATTTGTAAATGCAAATGCCAGTTTAAGAAGTTCACTGCCCTGTGCTAATACTGCTTCTCACCATCAAAACTTGTGTATACTGAGAATCTGTGAGTATCTTAAGCACAACCCATCCTCTCTTTGTTGGAGCAACCTGATTATTGTTCCTTCATTAATCAGATTGGCCATCACATGCCTGTTAGTGAGTGTTGCATGCTTGAGGAGGATGGTGCTACATGACAGAAAGAGGGAGCGACCAAGTGAGCTGATGGTAGCAGAATAATACAATAAGAAATGGCAATATTTCGTATGTGTTGTCTTGACTTAGGATTTCCTTATATTTCAGATTTCTGAGGATGTAGGAAGATACACATGAGCAATTCTGCCTCTAGTTTAATTGTGTTTTGTACAAGAATTTTGTATCCAAATAGAAGGTGAGATAAAATACAGGACCTGAGGGCCTTTATTGGCAACTCTGGCTAGCCGGGGAGTGAAGGTAGGAAGCCAGGCAAATAATCACATCTTCTTCATTTAAAACATTTCATACTGGCAGAAATCTTTAACCAGTGCTCCAACTTCTGTCTACCACTCGGAGCTTTTTGTATGAAACAGCAGGAACCTGGCAGCCTGGAGAGCTTCGAGCGTTGTGAGCAAAGAACTTGAACATCATTTATAGCTCTTCCTGCCAAGACTGTAAAAATCTAGACAAAGTAGATACGGTTGTTTCACCCAGCTTTTCACTTGTGTTTGTCCTTCACTATGTAAGCTCCCAAAACCTCAGCCAGTTTTCTTCCTGGATTTTAAATTCTTGGTAGGTACATAGAATAGGATTTCTCTTATCTACCTTTATCCCTGTAAAAATTACATGGCTAGACTGAACTATTCTCTAGGCTCCCTCTACAGTCAGTGAAGAGACAGATATCTCCAGGAGGCTTTTTATCTCATATGAATTTAGACAACTGTCTTGGGGTGAAATGAATCCCAGCCCTGTTGTCACCCTCCAGTTTTGGTTCAGCAAATGTAACAAGTTCCATTTCCATGCTGGGATTTGTAGCCTTGCACAGAATATTACAACATCTGAATTCCTCTGAATTTAATGGAAAATGAATGCACAAGTCTTTTAATTAGTGTTGAAAATCACAGCCTTAATGTTTGATTAAGTTTGAATGCACATGTTTGTATATAAAAAATTAGAAGCAATAAATGTAGCTGTATTATTTTCAATAACCTGAGCATCTGACAACTTCAGCTCATTAGTGGCCCAAGTGGCTGATGCGGATGATACTAATTATGCTGTAGTGTTGGAAACTTGACCAAGCAAATAGAGTCTAAAATATGGACTTAATACCTCAGTGCTACCTTTTTTCTTGTCTCTCTCTTAAGTAGAGTTTAGATTCTGAAACACACATTTAGCACAGATAATATTTGTGGATAGAGTGACATTGCCAGCTGGCAAAAATGGCTGTGATTACTAGTCCTAATAAGTACAGAAAGTATACAGGAATTAACTTGAAATGTACTTTTGCTATGCTAAAGAAGTAATCCTTTAAAAAAAATCACAAGAGTAGGGCTTCTGAGATGCGTTGAATAAAAAATGTGAATGAACTTTTAAGGGGGATAATTTTCAGGTAACTATATCTCTCTTATGAAATTATTTGTTAATGTCCACAGTGTTTTTTTGCTTAAGGAATATGCACTGTTTATATAGCAAAGATACAGTATTTTTTAATTAATAATACATAACAAAGAACTCGATTTTGTGCTTTACCATTGCTTCTTACCAGAATTTCTGTAAACCAGCATAACGCTTGCTTCTCTGCGCTATCTGGAATTATATAGTGCTCTTACAATTTCTTTGGGTGATAGCTGAACACCCAGAACCACAGTTATATTATTAAGCACTTAAATGCAACCAAAAATATATAATTTAAAGTGTAGATATGCTTATAAATAGTGACAAAAGGGAGTAATTTCTTAAATACTTCCCTCTTAAATGTTTTCCCTTTTTCTGACTAGTTATTACTAAATTAAGCTTTTGTGCATGAGATGATTACCTGTCCTCTAAAGGAGATGGGACATACAATACACTGGATCTTTTCCACTTCATGTACCTTCCCAAGAAATGACAGCTCTGGTTAAATCCACATCTATATGTCTTTTCAACCCATATAAGCTTCGTTTATGATAAAATCAACTCTGCATTGCCGCATTACTTAGCCCTGCCACTATTTGATACTTCTCCAAGAAGCTGGAATGTAGGTAGAAGTGTGGTTTGTCTTATCTGTGTTTCCCTTCCCAGCTTGGGCCACTAGACTTGCACAAGAAGGTGGCACAAGAGATAAAAGCAGTATGTTTCTTACCTTGGCTGAAGGGCTATTTCTTACCTCTCAAAATACAGTCCGTTAGATCATAGTTTAGATCATAGTTGTTCAGAGGCAGGGACCAGCTTTGTACTTGTCTCTAGTACGCGTGGTGTTCTCCTTGAGACTTCAGTGAACAAAGGGGTGGCGAGAGACCATTGTGAAATGGAGGTATCAAGGACTGTCTTCATCGTGTTCCCATTGTAGTATTTAAATATTGTCAGTAATAATTTTACTTTCACTGTAGTAACTGTTAAAGGCATTAGTGTTCACTAAATTTTAGAGCCTTGGGAGCTGGTGCAGTTAGGTAGCTAGACCCAGAGAGACCCTTTTACTAATGTTGCTGGGAATGTGACTTTTTTTCTGTGCCTTAGTGACATACAATGTTTGATGCTCTATATTCACTGATGGCAATACTAGTTACTGCCTTTTCATTGGGATAAATGGCACAGTAGCTTCCATTTACTCCTATAGATGGAAGTAAACAAGGTAAAAAAGAAACCAGGTCAAAATGTCAGAATAAAATAAGAACACTCATATGACTGACTGTAGTACAATAGATAATAGACACACTTAATATTCCATCTCTATAAACCATTCTCAAAGGCTGAGGCTGTGGGGTATTCTGTGGAAGAATAGAGGAGTGTAACCATGGTTCATTTTTGATAAACACAAAACTCAAGTCTGTGATTTGTCTGCAATGATCATGGATGGAGAATACTACTAAGGAAATCCATCACTGTTCCCAGCCAGCTAGAGACATCCTCATGCCTATTGAAAAGAGGGCTCAAATTTAAAACAACTTTGAATATGGATTTAGCATGCACTGTATATATACCAAGCCTGAACAGATACTATGCTATGGGTGGAAGTGTCTATTTCTGTTAACAACTGCACATGATTTAGCTGTTAATACCCAGTCTTTTTGTTCACACAGCCAGAATATAGGTCTTATCCATAGAAACCAAGTGCAATCTTATCCCATATACTTAAAAAGGACAAAAGAGCATCTTCTGCTAGTTGTTGATAATACTGCTGTGAAATATCAAGGATGGTGCCATGGTGGCTATAAGGAATTGGAAGTGGAATATGTCTTGAGCCCAGCTTCATTGCTCATTTTTCCCCTTTCTTTCTCCTATCCATTCTTGTGCACAAGTTCCAGGAGTGGAAATAATGAATTCAAATTAAAGAAGCAAGTGAAATGACACATTTCATAAATTAACTCTTTCTGCTCTGTACTGCTTACAATGCAGTATTAAACTCTGCAATTTGTGTGTTTGCTGTAGGTGAATAGCGAAACATGCAGAGTGAATATTTAAGGATGCCTTTCTCTTTTGTCCACAAGCTGCAGTAAAATTTAAACAATGACAAATGATAGGTTTGAGACCAGGCATTCTTCTTTGATTATGTTATTAGACTGAACCAGATAGCTCTCTCTCTTATCCTTTCCTGACAACTTAAGTTAGAAAATGTACATAATTTTAAGGCCTCCAATTTTAAAAGGATATCCCACTTGATATGCATGTAGCGTCTGTGTAGGTGGAAAAATTGCGTGGCTTAGATCACAGAATCACAGAATCACAGAATCACAGAATGTTAGGGATTGGAAGGGACCTCGAAAGATCATCTAGTCCAATCCCCCTGCCGGAGCAGGATTACCTAGACCATATCACACAGGAACGCGTCCAGGCGGGTTTTGAATGTCTCCAGAGAAGGAGACTCCACAACCTCTCCGGGCAGCCTGTTCCAGTGTTCGGTCACCCTCACTGTAAAGAAGTTTTTCCTCATATTTATGTGGAACCTCCTGTGTTCCAGCTTGCACCCATTGCCCCTTGTCGTGTCAATGGATGTCACTGAGAAGAGCCTGGCTCCATCCTCATGACACTTGCCCTTTACATATTTATAAACATTAATGAGGTCACCCCTCAGTCTCCTCTTCTCTAAGCTAAAGAGACCCAGCTCCCTCAGCCTCTCCTCATGAGGGAGATGTTCCACTCCCTTAATCATCTTCGTTCTCTGCGCTGGACTAGCAGTTCCCTGTCCTTCTTGAAGTGAGGGGCCCAGAACTGGACACAATATTCCAGATGCGGCCTCACCAGGGCAGAGTAGAGGGGGAGGAGAACCTCTCTTGACCTACTAACCACACCCCTTCTAATACACCCCAGGATGCCATTGGCCTTCTTGGCCACAAGGGCACATTGCTGGCTCATGGTCATCCTGCTGTCCACTAGGACCCCCAGGTCCCTTTCCCCTACACTGGTCTCCAACAGGTCTGTCCCCAACTTATACTGGTACATGGGGTTGTTCTTGCCCAGATGCAGGACTCTACACTTGCCCTTATTATATTTCATTAAGTTTCTCCCCGCCCAACTCTCCAGCCTGTCTAGGTCCCTCTGAATGGCTGCGCAGCCTTCCGTTGTGTCAGCCACTCCTCCCAGTTTTGTGTCATCAGCGAACTTGCTGACAGTGCACTCTATTCCCTCATCCAAGTCATTAATGAATATATTGAATAGTGCTGGTCCCAGTACCGACCCTTGAGGGTCTCCGCTAGATACAGGCCTCCAGCTGGACTCATTCCCATTGACCACCACTCTCTGGCTTCTTTCCTTCAGCCAGTTCACAATCCACCTCACTACCCGATCATCCAGACCACACTTCCCCAGTTTAGCTGCAAGGATGCTGTGGGAGACTGTGTCAAACGCTTTACTGAAATCAAGATAGACCACATCCACTGCTTTACCCATCACCTGTCGACCGGGTTATGTCCTCATAAAAGGCTATCAAGTTAGTTAAGCATGACTTCCCCTTGGTGAAGCCATGCTGAGTGCCCCTAATGATCCCCCTATCCTTGATGTGCCTAGAGACAGCACCAAGGACAAGTTGTTCCATTACCTTTCCAGGGAAGGAGGTGAGGCTGACCGGTCTCTAGTTACCCGGGTCCTCCTTCTTGCCCTTTTTGAAGACTGGAGTGACATTCACTTTCCTCCAGTTCTCAGGCATATGTTAGTGGCCAAATAGCAAGGAAGAGGTGAACCATACTTCGAAACATAAGAAAAATATTTCTTTTCCTCATATCAGTGTCAGCATGTTTCAGTTAATCTGAACCCCTTGTATAATTGCCCAGTGTGGACTTGCTATTTGAGAATCTAAGTGATGCTATCTCAAAGCAGTGTATCTGCAAAGCTGCTTTGTATGGCCAGTATCATTACAGCGTAATTGTTTTGCTGTAGTGATGCTGATTCCCACATCCCTGGGTTCAGAGTACATCAAGAATGAAACAATTTGCGTATTTTGCAAAGCCTCTCTTTTATTTTGTTTCTCCTATTTTTATCTAAAATCAAATAATTAATGTTTGATTTTCATAGTTCTCCATTCAGAAAATGAGCTGTTACTGCTTCCCCCCCATATTTTGTTGCCTTATAGTGTGGTGGTTTATAGACAATAAAAACAAGATCCTTGATATATTAAGAATTTCCAGTGAATCTGTACGAGTAGCTTTCCGTTATGAGCTTTTCCCTGCAATTCCATTGGATTCTTAAAGTTACTCCAGACTTACATGAGAAGCAGAGACGTTGCCCCCATTTTGCACCCGAGTCAGTCTCTCTGAGGCGGTATTGCTGTGGGGATTTGTTGCATGACTATATTCTGCCTTTTCAATAAAACAGAAACTTGATGTTTTTTCTTTACTGTACAAATGAAGATAAGTTCTAAAGCAGGATGCAAACAATAAATTAATTAATTTTTAAGTAAGCTGAAGAAACTGATATGTTTTGGGCATTGAGCAGAGTTTTGGCAAGAAGTTGCAAGTATATAATGGAACAGAAAACTACTTATGACCAAAGCCAAGTCTTAAAATCTTTCTGCCAGTTTTACTACATATTGTTTGAGAGATGGCATCCAGCCACACTAGTAAGTGAAATAAAAGCAAGTAACACCATTAAAACTGTGAATATGTGTGAAATAACAAATGGAAGAAATAGAGTCGGGCATTCCTGGCAGGGGGAGAGGAGCTGGAGATTCTGTAAAATACCACTAGCTGCATGATTAAAGGTGTGTTTAATGCTATGTGAAACATGCTTTATGTTTAAGATAAAATAAATGAGATGATAGATAGAATAACAAATACAAAAGCAATGGGAGGAGTCCTTACAAACCAGCCCTGGGCAACCAGATTAGTCGTCTTTTTCAGGTGCTTTTAGTAACTGCAGAAGGTACCACAAGTTACTAGCGAAGATGCTCTGAATGTAAGATATGTGTGCATCTTCTTATACCTGTGTGATGACAGGCATTTGACTATATAGGTTTCTCACCTACATACTGTATACGAGTATTCCACTCTTTCACTCTGTTCGTACTGTTTCCAAGAAAATCAATTTAAGACTCAGAATATCAGTATTCCATATAGAATTTATATAAATAGGAAAAAATCCTGTGCCAGATCATAAAAATATTGTGCATTGCAGGACCAGACCTACAGATCAGTACTCAGATGTCCAAATGTATAAAATTAAGATATATGGATCCCTGTTAATTTGTTACTCCTGTGAAATTTGTATCAGAACATTTCATATGTTGGCTAGACTCAAGACGGGTCTAATTCAAAACTAATGTGGAAAGTTATTGGTTTCTTGTATTCAGGCGTTTTATTTTTAATGTTCTCTCAGTGTACTCTGAGTATAAACATTAGTGTCAGAATTTTTTAATGATACTTGTCTTTTAAGTTTCATGATTTGTAATGGCTGTGCAGTTTTTACAGGTATATTTAATGGCAAAATCTTATCTTAAACTGCATTTTAAAAGCTCATCTGTAGTTTGATTTGCTGGGAACAGGAGGAGGGGAGGAATACCATTCTCTCCTTGGGGAGACAGCAGTTTCCTTGCTCAGCATTAACTTGAAAGAATACGAGAAGCGGGTATGTTGCCAACAGGAGTGTGGACGTATAGAGTTCTGAAAATAGTAAGTGTCAGTAGGGAAGGGTTGCAGGTGCCAGAAGAAAAATGTAAGCTCCCAAGGGCACTATCTCTTTTTATTTTTGCCTTGTCCAATGCCAAGCTGCATAGGTTGATGTTTAAAATTCAGTTCTTCCCTGGAAAGTGATTATATTAAAAAAAGAGGTCCCATTTCAGAACAGATGTGTTTCCTGTGTGTGTTCAGAGTCGCATTTATTTGTTTCCATGACTCTCTTTTTAATATACTATTTACACCTGTGTGCAGCCAAAAGCGATGTGAGGGAGAAAACAAAAATCCGCTTCTCGCCAGGTATGAGCCGTGGAGCTGCCGCGATGGGGCAGCTCTGCCCGAGGATTGTAGGCAGCGGGACCTTTGCATCTGCTCTTCTTCAGAACACAGTAGCCATGCTCTGTGGCTCTTTCCCCTCTCAAAACACTAGTCTAGAAATCTGTAACGGGATTAAACCACTTAACCCGTGATGGCCACAAACTGAGCTGATTATTACTTCTTCTATCCTTGTTAGCCACCGAGGACAAGTGATTGCTTTTCTTTATAGCGATCTTTTCATATGGTTGAAGACTGTCATCACGTTCCCTGTGATCTTCTTCTGTCTTATACTAAACATAGCTAGGTCCTTCTGCCTTGATTCCTATGAGTCTTTTGGGGTTGGCTAGTTTGTTTGCTTATGTCTTTAAACTCAATGATTCCTGTTGTTCTCAGCTACATTCGTGAAGAGTGGGTGGTCCAGACCTGGCCACAGTGCTCTAGAAGTGGACAGACTATTCCAGTTGAAGTCTTTCCAGAGATGTGTTTGCTGGAGTGGAGCGGAATTATATCTAAGACATTTCCCTTATTTGCAAGAGCAACAGATTGCTGACATATTTGCTTTATGATCTGGACCATTTTCTACAGTACTGCTTAGCCAGTTATTCCCCATTTTGTATTTGTGATTTTGTCACTTCACTTTATTGAATTTCATCTTCATTTCAGATCATTTCTGCAATCTCTCAAAATAATTTTGAATTCCAATTCTGTCCTGCAAGGTATCTGCATCCTCTCTTGAGCATGGTTTCATGTACTGACTTTTTACATGAACTCCATTCTGTCTTCCAAGTCATTAAACAAAAGTAAAGGAATTTGGAGAAAATGCCATAGGCTCAGTTGGCCTTATATTCCAGTTGCAAGATCTATTTTGGTTCAGCAATCACCATCACAGGCAAGTAGAAAAGCCTCAGTTGGCTTGCAGACTCTTAATCATGTAAGTGTGTAAGGTGTAAAGAAGAACGCAGCTTGACTCTCGGATCACACAGTGAACATGTGGGACTATTAGATGGAGGGGGAAAAAGAACATCATTGTACTTAAAATCTGATTACATTTGCCAAAGAAATCAGAGTCAGGAAAAAATATTGAAACCGTAGGATTCCATTTACTTGGAGACCCTATTCAGAGTTGAGCCATGCTTCAAATTACAAATACCGGAGGTGGAGCGGATCAGAAGGAACAATGACAGTTGTGGCAGAAGGCGTTTTGCTGCTTGGGTAGCTGGCTACAGCAGCATGGCATCTTCACTTCTGACCCAACTTGCTGGCTGTCGCTGCCCTCTTCTCTCCTTTGACCCATCCCTTAATTTTATTTTAATATAAAATATTTTTAAAGTATTAAATTTTTTTTTTGTTATGTTTAGTCCATTATTTCAATGTTTGAGCGTGTGAGTGCACTACGTGAAAGGGAGGTTGCCATGGTAATTTCTCATTATTGTTGAATAGAAAAATAATTACTCTGGCAAAATCCCCCGTAACCTGTCAGAGCATAAGTTAAAGATGCCTGGGGGCAGCCTTGCCTTCACCATCCCCTTTTTGCAAGAAGAAGGGGGTGATTTTATTATTATTCTTTTTTTTTGTAATAACTGGATCCTTTTTCAGCTTGGCTAGAGGACACCTCATTTGGGTTTGTTCACCATTTGGCTGTGAGAGCAGTTGGGCCCACCTGTGACAAGGGTGGAGCAGAGAATTAATCAGCAGAGCGTATCCAAGCTTGACAGAGGATTTATATATTCTGTTAAGGTTTGGGGTTTTTTTGTGGGTGGGGGTGGAGTGTTGCATTTTCTGTTTTTCCTTCTTCTTGACATAAAATATGCAAAAGCGTAAGATAAAGACCTTGGACAGTATTCAAACTGTGACAGAGTCTGGATATTTCATCTGTCCAGGGAGGGTATCCACAGTCATTCCATCTCCGCATTTTCCTTGCCTTCAGACTTCTTGGAAGCAAGAGTGAGTGCAAATATGTGTGGTTTTGAGGTGAGGCCCTACACTTTCCCTGCTCGTCTCTATCTTTCCCATGTGCATTTGCATCCCAACTATGTGATGCTCCCCTTTTGCCTCCCGTGTCATTGGATGTTGCATGAGTAGCTCCAGTGATATTCAACTACTGAGTGAACAAGAGCTGCAAATGTGGTACGTGACATCATTGCTTAAATCCTTCCCTCCCCTCTTCCTTCCCTATGACAAGTATGTCGTCCGAAAGATCCCAGTTAAACAATGCTACAGCCTCTCATTTGGCAAATGGCAGAGAGTGGTAGCTCGTAATTGCTTGTTGGATAATACACTCTCGTATGGGCTTACAATGTCACCCACCAGGCTGTCCCAAGTGAAGGGTCGGTGCACAGAGGTGTGTTGCTAGAAGCTGGTTGTGGGGATTCTGTTGAACACCTGTATGTATATTCTGTGCTTACCTTTGTGGCTACTCAGCTAGTCAATGCAGCAATGTTTGCACATGGAAACACTCATCAGGTTTACACCAGCAAAGAGGAAAGAGCAGCAGCTCTCTGTGACAACAGATTTCTAAGTCATGGTGATGGTTTTGATACCTCTTTGTGTGACTGAATTTTGAGCAAGTACGACAGGGCTGTGCCGCTCATTGTCCTGCCGCTGCCGCCAGGATGAGCCTTGGCAAAGAAGGTGAATTACAGGCTCTGAGCCAGCCAAGGAGGATCTTGGGGGTCTCTGGTAGGAGCTGGAACACTAAAACCTGTCCTTACCATTTCTCCATTGGATGCTTGGCAAAAATCAAAGTCAAGTTTTGAGGCAGGAAAGATACCCAGCTCAGCAGTTTGGAGTGAAATCCCGTAATAATGGCTTCAGGAAAAACAGGAGCAGAACTAAAAACCCCAAATAGTTATTTCTGTGCATGTGTATATATAATGAATATGATTGATGCATGTTTTGTCTTAAAATCGGCATTTTCTCAGGGTTTATTTTCCTGTGCAGGTAACAAATGTTTTCTGGCTTAGTTGCATATTGGTCAGGCATTATGAGGTACTCAGTGCTCACTACGCTGAATGAACATGGCCTTGTACACTGGGAAGGCAGCTGCTGTGAGTGGGATGGAGTGGCTCTGAGGAGTGCAACAGGGGCATGTTCAGGAGTGTATTTTTTTCCAGCTTTGTTGCTGATCCTGTGTGCTGCAAGTGATTTAAATCTCAGGGCCTCAAAGGAGCAGAATAGACTGCACTAAACATTTCAAATCCAGCTATTAGATATATCCATAGCTTTTGAATGGATCTCTTGGTGGATTCTGTTGTTGCCTGACTTCTGTGAAAACTCTTGCAAGCTGGACCACTTGCACAAGTGCTAGACATCGAGGTTTGGGTGCCTCTTGTCGATCACCCAGGTCTGAAAATGCCTGGTTCAACTGTCAAAGCCAACGGACCACCTAAGTATACACAGATCATCTTAAAATATTGTTTTCACTTCATGTATCACACTGAAAAGTAAAAATTTCTCACAACAATTACATTTAAGTAACTAGCTGGTATTTAATTAACCTGCAGTAGCATTGTATTTATATTAAATTCATTGGAGTGGAATGGCTATTATATTTAGTTTCTAAATAGCTTTCTTGTCAACTCATGCTGATAATCGGGTTATGTAGCATTATAGAATTAAGTACTGAGGTTTTTTCATTATTAGGACCAAGCATTTGAGATACACAGCCTGGAAAAGGGGGGGGAAAATCATAATCACTTCATTTTCAACTGATTTGTAAAAACATTTTTAACATTTAAAGAAACAGATGTATTTATGAGAATGAAAGTTTTTACATTTTTAGTGTGCTCGATGAAAGACAGTTTATTGTATGATAAACTAAATATTTTAGCTTTTTTCTTAAATTAGAACTAGAACTTCGTCTAGGAAAATTAGTTTGAAATATCATCTAGACATCTACACCCCAAAACAATAGGTGAAGAAGCGCAAACTATGCGTGGTCCTGTTGAATTTCTTTTACAAAGGATGAACATATTTTCATTTTGCCTCCTGTTAAGTGAATGATCTGTTGCTTCCTAGGATAGTGACAACCTCTGGTGGGATGCCTTTGCAACTGAATTTTTTGAAGACGATGCAACCTTAACCCTTTCATTTTGTTTGGAAGATGGACCAAAGCGATACAGTAAGAGATACATTTTTTGTTCTAATTTTAAGCCTGAGTTTCTAAGCACAGTTTATCTGTAAGAGACAGATGCAACCCTGGCGATGACAAAGTCACTTGTTTGTATTCAGTGACCATCAAGTTCAATTAAAGAATTGCATGGGTTGGGAATCCTTTTTTTTTGTGGAATTCCTCTGAATTTTATTACATGAAAATAAATTATTTCCTGGTGAGGTAGGGAAAATACAATATAATCTTTGGAATTTTTAAATTAATTTGCTTTGGCTGTGCTTGCACTCTTTGTTAGTTTGGTTTCTGCAAACATTCAAGTGTTGAGTCTTGTGGGCAAAATTGTTCACAAAAGGGAACTTTGTAGCAAATTTCAGTATTGTTGCTGGAAGGGCTTCCAGATTTAAACAGGGGTCAGAAAAAAAATACCAAAAGCTATATCCTTGCTGGTGTAGATCATCATTATTCCAGCAGCTGTGTGGATCTATGCTGTTTGCACACATCAAGGACTTGCCCTGGATATTGTCTGAACAGCAGTGGAGGTCTAGAATACTCTCAATCAAGCACTAAATGCAAGCTTGAATAAAAGTGAAGCAGTGACTGAATCTGATGGCATTGGTATCCATTGCCCACATATGCTGAGCAGGAAAAAGGGGTAAAATTCATTGAACAAATTGTTTGAAGGGAATAATTCACTCAGCTTTAGCACTAAGCAACAGAGAGATAAGTAAACATTGAAAAACTCTTTTGCCAATTGTTTCACTCTATTCAGAGTGACCCCTGCTTCACGGTGACAGCTTGTGCTCTCTGCTCAGTGTTCTGAATCTTGAGAGGTTCTTCTTTTTTGTGAGAGTGACTGATTGTCAGCGTATCACTCACATACTTCTAATTCCTTTTATCAATTATCTCAGGTATTTATTTGACAAGTGTTACCTTCTCCTGGAGAATAAATAACAGACACTTTGAATGCACGTTCTGGGATTAGTGTTGACAGAATTACAGTTTCTTGCCTTTCAAAGCAAGTGATAACTCTGTAAAGGTCCTCAAATTACAGCCTGTAGCAACGTTGATAACAGCTGATCTGTCCTGATTAGGTTGAGTCAACTTGTCAGATATCAGATTTGCTAGTTGTGTTATCAGTCCAGAAGGCACAGATACATCAGCAAAAAAGCAATTAGTGTCCAGTTAGATCAGAGGGAGTTGTGTTTCTGGAAAACAGTGCTGCACATGAAAGAATTTGTCAAAGAGTAAAATATTCCTGTTGTCACAAATGCTTGATAATGGTTGTGCTATCTGTAACTGGGACAGTTTGGTACGGGGCAATACTGTGATTCTTAGCATTGTTACTGATAAGCATGACTGAAAGGTCAAATTATGGTGAGCACATTTTTAGAAGCCATTAGTACACAGGATTTTTCCTCTGGTTTTAATTTCTGACCTCTGCACAAACTGTTGTTGCTTTTAGTGTTGTTATTCTCAGCATCTGGAATTAAAGCTCAGCATATAAGGCTCTTTCTGTTCATTCATGCTTTCTTTCCTTCGTTAGTAAATATTTACATAATTCTGAACTACAGTATTAGTGATTGTTTCTGACACGAGCAGTACTCTTGTTTAGTGATACTCTAAAGAACATGCTTGAGCTGTTCCAGACTGGGACTTCCATTGCCGTCTAAGCAGGCTTTGAGAGCAGCCTTGGGGGTGCCAGGTTGTCTGAGTCCCTGCTCAGGGACACCTCCAGCGTTGCTTGGGGAAGGCGCAGAGCGGAGGTTGCGTGTTAAGAGCAACCCTCTCTTCCTACCAGGGAAGTTTGTTTCCCAAAACATGTCCATGAGTTGAGAACAGAGCAGTCTGCTACCCTTTGGGTGCAAACTAGCAGAAAATCACTTCTACCCGTAGCAGGTCCTCGCTCAGCACAGAGTGCTGATCGAGGTCTCCATTTTGGCCGCCCAAGCCGCACGTGTGCTTCGTTGTGACTACAGAGGGTCTTGGCATCTCCCAAAGACCATAAAGTCACCCAGTACCTTTATTCCAAGTAACTGGTGCAATCGCTGGCCAGTGAGCCGGGGCTCCTGTTAGATGAGTCAGAGTATGCTGAGTCGTGGCAGCACCAAGCGCGGAGTTTTGGAAGAGATGAAACAAAAGTGCCCGATCTCCATCCACACTGTCCCAAGCAAGATGCCCGCCTCCTCACCCAGCATGCACGCTCTTTAGTGTGTAGTGGGCATTAAAAACATCAGAGTTGACTAAGAGGGAAAAGACAAATTATTTGTTCTTACACTTGCAGGCACAAACAGTAATGGAGGGAATGAAGACCAGGCCATAGGAAAGAGAAATAGGCATCCTTTGAGAAGTCATTCATAGAGTTGAAAGTGATGAAAGATGCCGACCTCTTGCCTTTGCTCCAGGATTCAGCTCAAAATTGCCTGCCTTTGTCTTGCTTCAGCCTGTGAGAGATTTGCTTACATCTCTGACATAGGTTGTGGCTGCCACCTAATTTTCTTTCTTTTGGGCAATGGTTTCCTTCTTTTGGAACTAAAATATTCTCTTCTGGAGCAAACAAATTCCAGAAAAAATCTCGTGGGTGTGTGTGGAGGGGAGAAGGACAAATAGTTTTCTCTTGTCCGTGGCCATAATTTTTCTCTGGGTTATGGCGATTCCCAGTCTTTTTCCCTCCTCGTTCTCAGAGACTATCTGAATCTTGCCTTAGGCCGCTGGAGACAAGGAGAAGCATGGTGTTTTGCCCCAGGTTCCTTCTTCAGAGCCCCCGAGAGTGTTGTGGGAGGCTGCTGGGAACTTGCATGTTCTCTTCTGCTCTTCTCTAATCTTGACTGCAGTCCTCAAACCCCTCTGGGGGCTTCTTTTCCTTGCTTGCTTTAAACTTTTCCTTTCTGTGGGTTTCCTATCGCAGCCTTTTTCCAGCTGGCTCTCTCTGCCCTCTGCTCTTACCTGGACAGCCCAATCCCACACACAATGCAAGTGTTCAGATTCAGCATGTGAATCAGGCCTGTAAATCATTGTGTAAGTGTTACAAGATTTTAAAAAATAATACTTTTACTTGCCTCCTGTTTCTTTTAACTTTTAATATACAGTTCTGTCCAAGAAACTGTAAGGGTTGTAGGCTCACTTTTTGTTGTCTCAGAAAGCTAAGCTGCTTATTTAATTTCGTGGCCCAAAACTGAAGCTTTATGAAAAACACCAAATATTTTTAGGCCTGCCTTTGACATTATCGTGTTTTACAGCACTCCTCTCTATACTGAGAAAAGCATTTTTCTTCCCTTTGCTACTCTCGCTGTTGAGTCTGCAAGGTTTCTCCTCAATTATCAGCTCTGAGATTCTTTAATTTGTAGGGAAAAATAGATATGGGTCAAAGTGGGGATTTTAAGTCATTGGGTTATGTTTACTTTACTTTGCACGAGACAGCACTGTGTACTGATACTCGAGCTAGCTTTAAATGTGCCTGTATATCTGTATGGCCCAGCATGTAAAGATACTTACTTATGCCCTGGAAAGAGGAGAGGTCTGCTAGTTCAGTGATCCACCACTGCTAATTAATTTGATTGCCAGGTTTGTTCGACCTAGACCAGTTATCTTTGCAGAACATTATTCTGCCTCGGATAGATGTGCACTTGAAAGCCCAGCTCAACTTTTCATGCAGAGATTCTATGTCAGTCCTGAAATCACTGCTGTGCCCATCTTTGCAGCTCTTTTTGTCTTTCTTCAGTATTTTATTTCTGTAGATGTGAGAACTTTACCTTCTGCAGTTCTTCCTCCCCGGTACAGCATTCCAGAAAGAAGATACTATCTTCTTTCAAACATCCACTGAAAATATGTCTTTCTCCTGCTTGCTTATACCCCTCAGCTATTCTCTTGGTCTGCTATTATCTATGAACCCTACTCATGTTATTAAATTCTGTGTTGAAATAGAGTTTTAATGAGAAATGCTACAGAAAATAAAGACATTTTAATGTAACAAAGGTGTAAATTATGTGTGTTTTCTCTAGTCTGGAATTTTGGCTACGGTGAGACGGAGAGAAAGATCACACATTCCAATGCCTAAAGACAGGGAAAGATTCCCAGAACCAAAGAGATGCTACCTGTTTTAAACTGCATTAAATTATATTCAACAGAAACTTAAGAAGTAAATCTGTGAAATTCATTTTAAATGAGAGCAAAAAGAAATTTGCTTTAATTTATTATGCCCTGATTTATTGGGTTGAGAAGTAAATAGGATTTAAACAAAACCAAAAAAGAAAATATGCCTAATGGAGCAGACTTTTTTTTTTCCCTGGTTGTGGATAAAACATTAGTTTCCTGTTAAAGAGCCTTCGATCCCTGTAAAAGAGTAAATACTAGACTCTGATCCATTGTTGCCCGGGTTCTTTGTTTCTTAGAGACAAAATATTTCCCGAACAGATAAGAGAAACAAGTTTGATTGACAGCTCTTAGTAGAGTCTCATCAGCTGCTGTGCTGACAGCCTGGTGATGCGCACTGTGCTGATGTGGTAGGGACTGACAGGTGATTGACAGCCCAAGACTGGGGAGACAGGAAAGATGAAGCATGCTCAGTAAGAGTAATGTGCAGTGTTTATGCAGCACTGCAGAGAATAGGAGCTAGAAAGTTAACTCTTTCAGAGCACAGTGACACTGTAATGCATAATGGCTGCAATTGCCACTGTACAGAAAATTAGAGCTTGTCTACATTTCTCTTCTGCTCACTAAATGCTTTCTGTTCATGGAGGAGCTATATACTGTGAGGAAGCAAAAGCATGAGCTATCACATTTGTAGCTGTACAAAAATTTCATGCATGGCAGGTATGATGGAGTCCTCAAAATTGATTTATTTAACCCTATAGATAGAGAATGTATTGAGAATTTCAGGCACTTTGTATGAGCTTCCATCACCCAATTTTATATGGCATTGCATAATGTTAGACAGCAGAAATTTCACAAGGAACAAGTTGAGCTCTTTTGCTCTGTGTATCCCTAGAAAAATACAGTGATTTCTGTTTTATTGTTGCTCTGAATCTGTAGCTGATAATTGAATATGCATTTTGTGTTATAATTGCTATTGTGGTTTGTGTTTGGAATGTACAATATAACTATACCATGCTTTGCATTTTATGCACTTATTGTTCATTTTCTCTATTTGGTGCATGAACCCTGCTTGATTTTTCTTAATTTCTTGATTTTTTGGTAACTGGAAAGTTAGAGGTACAGTTTTCTGGGCAATGGTTTCAGAGTGCAGTGAACTTTGGACCAAATGGTAAAATCATCAGCTTTAAAGTGCTTATCTAAGTTTCTCTGTGTGCCTTTAGAATGTGTTACATAGGTTTATCTTAGACTTTACTACAAATCACTTAGTGCATGTACAGTGAGTGAGCTGCAACAGATTCATTCTGCCTTTGTCCCTGTTTGTAACCTGTGTGATACAAGTAATTTTACAGCCCTTTGTTGGGTAACTTCTGCGGGTGTAATGGTGGGAAGCTATGTCTGGTGGGCATTTCTTACAAGCAGGGAACATAGTTTGGGAATAAACGGAGAAGGCTCACCACACATTACCCGCTTACTTAACTATTGTCAAAAAGATGGTTTCGAGAGCCTAGCATGCTACATTATCACCCCAGGTTTCTATAAAACTGTTGTCTGGCTTCTCTCACATAAGTCTTACAGAGAAAAGTAAATTTGCCAAGAGAAACAGACTGTAGTATTTCCAGGAACATGCTCTTTCTTTCTCCTTTTACTTTTTTTTCCCAGAGAAATCCCAGTCATTAAACATGATTTGAGCATTCAGGTACAACACAGTAAATTGGCCTAGCTTAGTAAGTGAGACATATTATTCTGTGCGACTGCTGGTCTTCATCTTTATATACCACTCTTCTAGTTTCATTTTTTCAAAAGTTCCTTGGCAATACTTTTGAGTTTAATTTCAGAACATAGATTAAAATTTCGTTGAAATCAGGTCTAACAGGTGCACAAGTGCCTGTGGGCCACCACTAGCACCTCCACACCCCCAATTAATGATTTCTAATTGATAATTACTTCTTAAAATTGGTATTTTAAGGAGTTCTCAATCCATTTTACATGTGCTTTGTTAAAACTGTGTGTTACTCATTTTTAGTAAGGATATAAGCAATGCGCTAGTAAGTCAAATGCATTACAGGTGTCTAAGTGTATTACACCTATGCACTTATCTTTATCACCCAAACTTCTGTAAGCTCATCAAAGAATAAAATGAGATTTGTTTGACAAGGCCTATTTTACATAAACCCATGTTGACTGGCATTAATTACATCCCTTTCACTTCAACCTTCATCAGTTAAATCCTGTATAATTTTTTTCACTATTTTGTCTGGATTTATATCAAGCAAGTGTATTATGTTATACAGTTACCTGACTGTACAGTGTCCCTTCTTAAATATCAGCACAACAGTAGTGAGTTTTTTAAATTCCCTCCATGATTTTTTTTTTTAATTATTGTTTTATAACACCAGATAGACATGTGCAAAAGAAACTCTTAGAACTGCTAATTTTAAAGCATTTATTCCTAATAGATACTATTTAAGATCATGCTTAGCTGCTGATGGACTAGGAAGCACTTTTCATCTCAAGATCGACATTCTTTCCAAAAGTAGAACAAAGCAGCTTTTTATGTGTTGATGTTAACAAATGTTCTGTTTCCAAATTAAATTAAGTTTTGAATAAAATTCAAGGTCTTTCTTATTTTCTCTAGTCCATACAGTCATGGATTTTTCACTGCCACCTTCAGCATCTTGTTCTAATATTTTACGTTTCATAATCTGTTTTTACATGCTTCCCCCTTTTTTCTCTTTGGCTTTACATTCTGTATTCATCATAATTATCAGGGGTTTTTCCTTCTAATTATTGCCTTCATTTTTCTACTAACTTTTTTGCCAAAGTTGTTTTGTTTCTCACAGTGTAGTTGTGGCTTTTGTATATCTTATCAAGTCTGTTTAACAGATTCTTAATTTTCATGCATAGTTTTTATCCGTGTTTTGTCCCAGTCGGTTGAGCTTTGGTGAATCCAGTATTTTGAAGCACCAGCTGTATCTCTCCTGCTGATTGGGATTGCCTTTTCTTTGTCTGTACTGAATGCATGTTTTGGATGGCATTTGTAACAGAAACATGCAGTCTGACTGGAGAGTGTCTAGAGGAAAGAAAAAGTCTTGAAAATAAGACTTACTCAGAAAAATGAAAGAATTTGAGTTGATCAGTCTACAGAAGAGACGACATGGGGAAAAGGAGAGGGGGAAATGGGACATAGTAACAGGACCTATCAAGGAAAGACATGTGGGCTGTTTCCATATCCATGATGAGCAGGAGAAGAGATGCTGGACTTAAATTGCATTTAAAAAGTACATTGAGGGATTAGTTCCTACCGATAAGAAACATGAGGTGCTGGAACAGATTCCGGGGGGAGGCTGTGGAGCCTCCATCAGCCAAGGGGCTGTGTCTGACCTGCATCTCTGATCCCCTGGAGTCACTGGTGCCGAAGCAAGTGCCAACTTTCAGCCCTCCGTTCAGTTCAGTCTCAGCCATCATAACAAGTTCCAGAATGATTTTCTCATCTTAGGTGCTAAACTTTTTGTGATTAAAAACACCCTACTATTTCTCATTTTTGGCAATATGAATAATGTTTTTCTAATACTGCTGGCTACGCAAGACTTCCTGCACAACTCTTCCACCGATTTCCTTCAGAGCATGCATTTTACTTTTTCTCCATATTACTGACAGGTGCTGAAGGAATAATTCCTTCTGGTTCCTGATTTGCGATTAGTAGATCTGAATTAGACCTTCACCTCTGCCCACTGCAGGCTTGTTAGTTAGCATAGTGTTCCTGCGCTTTTGAGTTATCGGTACCTTTAAAATACAAAAGGGCTGTAAAGCGCCAGCCATGTGCAACGTGTGTGCATGCACATACGTACATGTGCAACCTTGGTTAGGTACTCCAGGGAAAGGTATATCATGAAAACTGTCCCATCAACCTCTTTTTTCAAATATCTTACAAATAAGTACAAGATTTCAGATATCTTACAAATGGGTATCTCAAATCTCTTCTGCTTTTTACTAAGCATGTTATACAAATCAATGTTGGAGACCCTATGTCTGTAAAGTGGCACCTGGAAAAGGGCTACTAAACTCCTGATGTGAATATTGTGCAATTATATATAGCCTCTAATTGCAATTACACACTGAAATCCCAGTCAATCAATCAGATTGATTCTGCTGCTGTATAAACAGATCAAGTGATAAGCCCTCTTTGGGAGAAATCATAATATAAAGGACATGATACATCATAGGAGTCCAGGGTCTGTTCTGAGAGTGGGAAGAATAAAGGCAAAATTAACATGAGAGAATCACACTGATTTATGGGCTTTCCCCCTGCCCAATACAAATAATCCCTTTGTTGTGGTTGGCTTTTGTTCACTCATTTGGTCCAAATTATGTAGTGTTCAGTTCTTTCTCTCTGCTGGAGACAATGTTAATAAAATGCTGGAAATCCATGCAAAAGAATGGAAATCAATAGTTTTTTACACTAAAATATTAAACAACTTTTCACTATTACAAACTCAGGGTAAATGATTTCTCTCTTTGCATAGTGTGATGGCAGTTGTGAAGAATTGGTCAGTACTTTTTCTGTTTTGCTGAATAACTGGCAGGCGGATCAGTGTTTGGCTTCAAATGGCATCAGTAGATTAAATACAGATTGTTAAGTCTTTTTAAAAATTGAGAAATAAAAATGTTGCTATACTAAGGTATTTTAAAATATTTTTGATATGAAATTGAAAATATTTGGTTGTTATTACTTCAGCTTTTAATTTTTAAGATGGCCAGTTAATATATGTTATGTTCTTGCAGAAAAATGTTCTAACATACTTAGAGTTCCTGTAAGAAACAAGAAATAAGATTCAGTCTGAATATTCATCCAGATCTAGAGTTATATGTATCTTTCCCTTAGCAGTCATGAAATATTTTTCTTCTCCATTTTTTTTAATTTCTTTTATTTTATTACACTTACGTTGTTTCTTTTTCAGAAGTGAAACGCTCCACTCCATGAATGACTTAAGCACTACCATAAAAAAGTGGAAACCTTGTGACAGAGCATGTTTTCATATTGTCATCTCGTTTCTAGACCAAAGAGAGGCATTTAACTAAGTATAGTAGTTTTACCCACAATCAGTATAAACTATAATACTTTGGAGCATACGGGTTGCCTGAAGGTATTAGAAACAAATTTCCTTTCAGAGAGCAGTGAATAACTGAACAGTGGACCGTCAGACTTTTTTCTTCTCTTTTTGAATCCTCAGGTGTGGGTGAATCAGAATATCAGTCCTAATGGGTCTAGGAGCTTTATGTATATTATGATAACTTTACAATAATTTGAAAATTCTATATTGTGCTTATACACTTAACACTGCAGGTAGTAGTGTTGCAGACCTCACAGCTCTAGAACACTAGCAGGACAAGGCTTGTAGATGCAGATGATCTTGTTTAAGGTCAGATAATAAAAAATTTGCTGCAAAATATGACCTCTACCCACAAATTTAATCTCACAGACATGTATGCACACACAAATAGAACACAGTCAAATATGCAAACGTGCATCCTAATATAGTGTTAGGTTTATTACACAAATGTGCATATTTGTGTTTCCTGTACAAATAAAACTTCAATAAAACTTTTACATTCTATTTCAATGATGCAGTAGGGCTGTTCCACATGATGCACCTTATTTTTAGGCACTAGGTATTTACTGTAGTTCAATATTTTTAAATGGCTTAGGAGAATGCAATATGCAACATCACCAAAAATTATGGAATCTTTATAGAAATACGTTTAAACTGAGTCAGCTGCAACACCATGATTAGTAGAAATAGAGCCAAAAGCTGACTCTGGACACTGAGATACTGTTCCCAATTCCATATTGGAAGTTTCCTTGAATTAATGTAGTCATGAATTTTTTTTTAAAGTCTGCTGTGTATGAGAAGGCTGAGATATTATACACTGACTATTGTTCTTTATAATACTGAATTCTGCACTCCAAATTATATTACCTTTAAAATGTTGATGACATTTTGCTGTTCCACTGTTCTGATCCATATAGGTTTTATACCATAGTATTTTAAGTTCATTCTGGTGCATGTGGCAGTGTAAGCAGTACCTTGCATTTCTTGTTTCTTCTCTCCTTGTTTTCTCAGAGAAGTGGGTTCTGTGGAGTATTTGTACAGTATTTTTCAAGACAAATGCAGCCAATATATAGATACTATTAAAAGTTTACATCAGAGAGGACAGTTTATAGGAATATATATTGGATTTGGAACAGACTAATTGAGATTTGTGATATTCCTTTGGTTTTGTGGAGCTCAAACTACTCTTCTACTGAACTACCCAGAATGTCCTGTCTCCTGAAGGGCACTGTTCAAGGTCCAGCTCTGCCTGCACAAGAAGAAGTGCTAATCCAGGTCCAGGATTCCAGGGCTGCTCTTTTTTGAAGGATCTTGGCTCCAAGTCATTGAAAGTGAGTGTTGGTACCTTGATTTTGTATTGTATGGGAAAGCCAAGAGAAGGAGTACAGGCTAGCTCTGATGCACTGGAGATGGCCTGGGCTGCTGAAGAGATAACGCTGCAGCACATGGAGTTACATGCAACCTTGTGGTTTCACTGTGTAGGTCTGTTTCATTGCTGTCACCCAGACAAGACATGTGGTGGAATTCTTTCACTAGTTGAGAAATGTTTATTGCTCAAGAGCACTATCACATGCAGCTTAGCATTGGACAAGAGTCTAGGTGATGTCTCTTCCATACCTCTACTCCAGGATGAACTGCCCACTTGTAACAGTGTTCCTTCAGCCAAAGGGGCTTGCGCCTTGACTACAGTGTCTTGAAAGTGCTATTCCTTCTTGATCAGTGTTGCCTTTTTCATACCATTCAGCTTGAAACAGCTGATTTTCATCTGTGACCTGAGCTAATCTTAGAAGTTTACCATTTTGGATATGATGGAGGAATGTGCAGACAAGCACCAGTGGACAGCTATCTGTTCAGCAGCAGCTTTTTAGTCAACATCATCTGTGCAGTTCATTGAGTGCCTGAAAGTAGATGTTGACCATTTTGTTGTATCTTTTAAAAATCCATTACTGCTCCCATCTCCATTTGTCCATGCAAAAGGCTTTTATATACAATTTTATCTAGTCCAGAAATATTAGAATACTGTGTAATTCAATTTTATTTTTGTCTTTAATGTCTGGACCTGAATTAATAGGGCATTACTTTTCATCCTGATATCAATCTTGTTCCTTTAATTCAGATCCAAATTCCTTTGTAGTACGTGATTTAATTCACTAAAATGAGGTAAAATGAAACCCTGGTCCAGGGAGCGTTAAACTAACATATTTTTGGTAGCACATGTAATAGCAGCAACTTGCTGTATAGCTGTTTGTGTTTCCCTCCCCTCTTCCAGTTGCTCAGAGACTTTAAAACTTTTTTCACCCTCAAGAACTGATATTATCTATATTTGTTCCTCCCCTCCACCCTCCCCCACCTTTCAGCCTTAAGGAAAAATCAATTCATCCATTATTGAATGAGATTAGAGAGATTAAAAATACACTTTTCTTTTACAAAATCAAGTCTCTATGACTTTTTTTTTTAAACAATCCTGAACTCAAACTAGCTTGCAATTCCCTAACTGAAGATCAGTGCTTTCTTTTGTAGCAAATTAGCTCTGATGTGACAGCTATTTTTGTTTCAAGATTGTATGCACACCAGCTTTTCTGCTGAGGCTTGGCTCTTAGGGACAGTTGCACATGCATGGCTGGCTATGCATCAAATTCTGCAATCTAAAGGGATGCTCCAGGTCATGGTTATTTATAAAAAAAAAAAAGGAAAAGAAAGAAGTCCAGTCAAAGAGATGTTGAATTAGAACATGGCCTTGTACCAAGAAAATGTTTAGCATGTTGGAAAACAGGAATATCTGCCCTTTCCGAACTCTTTCTATTCAATATTCTGCTTTTCTTCATCATGCATGCACAACTAAATTAATTGAACTGGTTAGTAGTTTTAGAATGAAAATGAAATAGAGGATATCTTATACTGAGGGAAGGGTTTAACTTAGCATCGTAGAATGTCTACGACCTGTAACGTGAATTTGTATATAGCTTGAGGACTGTATTATGGTAGGGAGAAGGTGCTCGAGTAAATAGAAAGGAAAAGTCTGGACAATACATTCCAACTTGATGATCCAGCATCTCCAACCACCTCCAGAAAGGTAGAGTTTGTACTGTTAGCACTCTCACGGGCAGCTTGTTGATTTAAGGTTATAATCTGTTGTGCTAGTAGCTGGAGGCTACGACAACATTACTAAGCAGTGCAGTGCAGTAGGAGAGGATCTGAAGAGCAAAACAGCTGGTGTTGAGGACATGACATCCACACCGAACATGTTTTGCAGAGGTTTACTTTGGACTAGGTCCAGTCCAGTCTAGTGAACTAAATGCCTGTGAATGGCTGGCACGCATTAGGTGCATTCCTGGAGTCCATCTGATTCCTCTCTTGTGAAGGGAATCAAGTTTGTGAGCTTGGAGACCTCTCCACAGTGCAGACCAAAGTGGGGTTATTCAGCCACTGACTTCAGAAAAGCAGTACTTAACTGAGCTAAAAAGTGAGTGTGAATGTAGCTCTGGTGAAGGAAGCCCTTTGTGATAATGCCTTTGTTAGACATCCTGCCAGGTGCCATGTCTGGCATCCTGGGTAAAAAAGTTGGTTTAATTTTACTTTTGATATAATTTATGACATAGAGGGAATAACCCTCTGCTCGTCTCCCTTGCTTCCAAAAACAGCATGTTGGTCCTGGTAGAGTCTATTCTACATCTCCAGCACTGACCATGTTCCTCTGATAATGCTCTCCTCTGGTCTGGTGGCAATTCCTCTTCCCCAAACACCTGCTTGATTTTTTTTCTTCTAGACATATGGAGAAGGTAGACTATTCAGCACACTACCTCCCACCTTTTTCACTTATTTTATTCTTTGTGAGGTCTGCAGCCTTCCTCTTCAGCTATGTCTTTGCCCCTCCAGTGCTGCTGACTTGCCCCGGGGTAAGCCGGTAGCCAGGGTTGGCAGTAGCTGGGTTTTTCTGCTCCTGACCCACTTCCCCCATGTTGTGTCAAGCAGTTAGCCCCAGATGACAGTCCCAGAGTGCTGTATGGAAACCCTGTCACTCAGGGAATGGGGTCATGCGTGTTCTTGGCATACTTTGAAAGCCAGTCTTAATCCCAAAATGCATTCTTCTGCAGCTTCTTTCCCCTCATCAATTCTCTTCAATAACAACAAAGATAAAAGACCTATTTAGAATCCGAGGGTGTGATTCTATGGTGTAGAGCTCAGATACGGTAAATATAACTTTAGCTGCTCCTAGCAATAACTTTTTCAAAAGAATGTAACCAATATGTCAGTAGAAATATTGTGGACTGCCATGACTTCAAATTAGTATTAATACACCTTGATATGTCTCTTGGTTGTGGAAAGTTGCACACATGTATCTAGATTGTAGTAAATTTGTATACTATCAAATCAATTTGTGCAAATATATGTTATCATGTAATTACAGTCTACATTATTGCAATACAGATGCGCAGGGAAGCAGGATTAAGATTGTGCTGTCAGCTTCAATTTGAACATCCCCTGGCATCTGAGCACACTGCAATGCAACATTAGTTCTTGGTGAAGCTTTCGCTGCAACTGCTAGAATTAGGATCAATGCCTGCTCCTCTCTGGCAAGTCACTGCTTTCCTAAACCCGGGTATGTGGACCTGGTTATTCTGATCAGTGCATTGGTCACCTGCAGCACACAACAAAAGTATTAGGAATGGAAGTAACATCCATGGGGTACGTTAGCTAGTATAGAAAATGGCAGTGTAGCTTCTAAGCAGAAGTGGTCAGAGCTGTGACACAAGTACACAGAGCAGAGCGTCCTCTGGACCTGGCCACCACTAATGCATCTTCCTATGAGAAAAAAGGAAGTAAAGTGTCCCATGAGACACCAAGGATCAGCTCTCTCCTTGCCTTCGTCATTACAGAACTGCCACTTCTGGAGAAAATGGACTGACCTGGCATTTAGACAGAATCACAGAATCACAGAATCAACCAGGTTGGAAGACACCTCAGGGATCATCGAGTCCAACCGTTGCCCTGACACCACCCTGTCAACTAGACCATGGCACTAAGTGCCATGTCCAGGCTTTTCTTAAACACATCCAGAGATGGTGACTCCACCACCTCCCTGGGCAGCCCATTCCAATGTCTAATAACCCTTTCTGTAAAGAAATTCTTCCTGATGTCCAACCTGAACCTCCCCTGGCAAAGCTTGAGGCTGTGTCCTCTTGTCCTATCGCTAGTTGCCCGGTAGAAGAGGCCAACTCCCACTCCACTACAACCTCCCTTCAGGTAGTTGTAGACTGCAATAAGGTCACCTCTGAGCCTCCTCTTCTCCAGGCTAAACAATCCCAGCTCCCTCAGCCGTTCCTCATAGGTCAGACCCTCCAGACCCTTCAGCAGCTTGGTCGCCCTCCTCTGGACTCGCTCCAACACCTCAACATCTTTCTTGAAGTGCGGGGCCCAGAACTGGACACAGTACTCAAGGTATGGCCTCACCAGTGCCGAGTACAGAGGGACGATCACTTCCCTAGACCGGCTGGCTACACTATTCCTAATAGAGGCCAGGATGCCATTGGCCTTCTTGGCCACCTGGGCACACTGCTGGCTCATGTTTAGCCGGCTGTCGATAAGCACCCCCAGGTCTCTTTCCGCCGGGCCGCTTTCTAACCATTCTTCCCCCAGCCTGTAGCACTGCATGGGGTTGTTGTGGCCGAAGTGTAAGACCCGGGACTTGTTCTTGTTGAACCTCATGCCGTTGGTCTCGGCCCATCTGTCTAACCTGTCCAAATCCCTCTGTAGGGCCTTCCTACCCTCCAGCAGATCGACACTCCCACCCAGCTTGATGTCACCTGCAAATTTACTGAGGGTGCACTCAATCCCTACGTCTAGATCGTCTATAAAGATATTGAACAGCACCGGCCCCAGAACTGAGCCCTGGGGAACACCGCTAGTGACTGGCCGCCAGTTGGACTTTGCCCCATTCACCACCACTCTCTGGGCTTGGCCATCCAGCCAGTTTTTAACCCATTGAAGAGTCCACCCATCCAAGCCCCGGGCAGCCAGTTTGTCCAGGAGGATGCTGTGGGAGACAGTGTCCAGGAGGATGCTGTGGGAGACAGACCTTCTTCTGGAAAGGAGGAGAATGTCAGTATTTGATTTTTGCTTGTTTGTGAAATGTATCATGAGGTAGTCATTCAATTCTGTTTAAGTTGAATGATTTTTTAAAGACATTTTAGTATCTACCGAAAGTGCTAGTTAATATGCAGAGACAATAAACAGAAAATATTATTTATAGAGAGCGTGTTAAAGCCATTTTTAAGCAAGGCTTTAATGAGATAATATTGGCATGTGAGAATTTTCTGGCTTGCATGTCTTTCTAATTGAGTATTCCGCTTCTGTCACTTCTTTTTTTAAAGTAAGGGTTATTGCAATTGCACGGCATTTATAATTTGTCCTTATGAAACTGATACATCTACTTACCAGACCGTGACACATTTCTCTAGACCTGTTGATAGGATCTAAACTATACTTTTTTGCGTGCTTTGAATTTGCAGGCAAAAGTCAGCAGGTTTGAAAGGGACAACCATGAGTCCCTTACCATGAAATTTTGAAACAGTTCCAATATTAGAGGAAAAGAGCTGGGAGCCTGGATCAGACAGCTGTGTTACGGTAGCATGTACAGCTTTCATGCACACATTACCATCCGATTTTCATTCTCACTGAAGAATATGATAGATTTTTTTTGCAAGCTTTTCAAGCGCTTATGTCTTTCTCTTTCCCTTCTTTATGCAGTCATAGTTATACTCTGATTTTTGTCACTGTTTTACTTTATGAATGATGCTATTTGACATGTCTGGCTAGTTTAGTTATAAAGGAACGAAGCAATGAGAAAATAGCATCCTAATATACTCATTACATTCAAGTCAACAGTGCTTGGGTGAAACAGGGCTTTTGGTTTATACTCACGTGCCTTACCTATGCAATGATGAGGCAGAGGGGCAAAGACCAAAATTTTCAGAGGCAAAGAATGTTTACAGTAATTTTTCATGTAAACTTCTCATGAATATACCCATGACTGCCATGACTGCCATTGTATACAGCCATTTAAGGAAAAGAAAAGTAACTATTAAAAACATCGTGCTATGTATTTAGAGTCTCACCATCATTTATGAAACTTATTCATGAAACTTAAACTTTTCTTTTTCATAAAATAATTATTAGTGTTCCTAGGTTTTTGACATGGCTGACTTGGTGAAATGTCATGCATATATAGCTTTCCTATTTGAAAAGCAGTCTAGGAAACATAATATTTGATTGATTACCTATAAGTAAACGTACTATTTCAGAGAACATAGCTGAACGTATTTTATGCAAAAATATTAAAATGCATGGTTCTTCTAAAACAAAAATAGGCCAAATCATGAGTAATAAGAGTCTTTATGCAGGTTCACAGTAGTACAGCGATTCTCTTTCATTTGATAATTACCTTGTTAAGCTAGTGTCCAGCTAGCTCTGTATCTTTTAAAGAAAAATATTCTGCTCATTAATTCATGGCAAAACTCCAGCACTCTTCATCAAAATATTTGTCTGGAAATTTAACTGAGTTTTAGATTTTCTGGACTGAAGTAAGCAGCTCCTTCTTAGATTCCCTATGTATCATTTGCCACTCTCTTTTTCCATTTCTTATCTCTACTATTATACTTTGAATTAGTTGCCTGTGTTTGGATGAGTTCTGCCCAGTGCTACATAAATGGCAAGAACTCCCTGTCTCAGTACAAACCAAAGAGTAAGTGATTTTTTTTTTTGCCTGTCCTTTTCCTCTCTAACTTTGTTAAAACTAAAAAAAGAACAGTATGTACCACCTTTTTAAGTCCTTACGTATTTTTCATACTAGAGAGAGAGACGTGGTTCTGTTGCAAGGATGGCAGATAACACAAGAATCCTTTAATAAAACATGTAGAAGTTTCCTTGGATGATGTGAGAATGGCTACAAATCCTCAAAGGGCAGTTTCTTCCTTTTTTTGATATTTCAAATGTAGCTCAGACTTGTTTGGTGGGATTGCTGAGAGCTGTTGATAGACTTAGATCAGTGGAAACCTTTATTAAAAGTTACATTTTCTTCTTTTTCTTCCTCCAGAAGAAATCTAACTTCCTGTTTCACATCTTAGAGGCCTCGTGCTCACTGAGAATAGCAATAATCAGGTTTATCCTGTTGCTGAACTAGCTTAAATGTAGACATCTATAAAGACAGCAATAATGAATCTCAGCTAATATCCTGTTTATTCTTACAGAGCTTTTGTATAGATTCCTTTGCTGTCACTGAAGATGCTTTTATGATTTCTATAATGTATTTCTCTTTCAAAACAGCAGAGAAGCTTTCATCTGTCTGCCATCATTACTATTTACAATTGCAGTGGCACTAAAAATGATCTTCCTCAGGTTTCCAATCCACAGTATTTTCTCAGGCGCTTCAAAACTGCCAGAAGTTATTTCAGGGATAATACATTTAATATAGACTATTAAATCTGATGCCTTGAATTCCTCAAGACATGTCAGGAGTGACTCAAGCTCTTATTTGTTTTCCCAAGGACCACATGAGAGCATCCTTTTATTTGAAATCAACCCAATTTTATCCATTGCCAAAAGTGCAATGAAAATTAGTTCAAGATGGCTGAAAGGTCATAAAATGCTTTGCTAAAGGTATATCTCATCAGCTTCCTCCACCCAGTGCTCTAGACATACTGCAGAGTAGGAAAGTCCAATTTTCTACTTAAAGAAAAAAAAAAGGCATGGGGGGTTGGGTAGTGGTATTTCAAAGTCCTCCTTTGCTTTTACTTAACATGACATCTTAAGTAGTCAGTTCTTTTTTGACTTTATATGGCAGTTGAGTGCCAAGTTCCCTCATACGCCTTCACATCCTGACCTTGTGCATAATCTGAGAACATGAAAGTGGGAGAGGGCAGGAAGGGGCTCTGGCCTGTTGGATCCCCCCTGTGAAGGACTCATTACCCTTACCAGCTCCTAAACTGTCAGTGCATAGTACTGTGCTACGTGACATCCAGAAGTGCCTCTCTGCAGCCTCCAGGACGACCATAATTCCCATGTGGATGGAAGCTGAACTGGCTCTAGCAACTGCTCCCTGCCTCTTGGTAGGAAGAACCAGCCGTTTTTCCTGTTCGGGAACATTTACAGGCGTGCGTTGAGCCTGCTGTCCTCTCACCATGCACTTTTACACTTATATGGATCCAAGGATCCCTGAAATGCTTTGGAAATACCACTTTACTGATTCATCCCACCCAACTGAGCCATCTGTTAGAAGCTATCTGGATTTGTCTGGTTTGGGGATTTTTTTTCTAATTTTGGTCAAAGTAAGAAATCTCCTACAAGATTCCAACTTTCACTACAAAATCAGATTTTTCTTTAGACCACCCTTCTTAAAGCTTTGGACAAGATGCTACCTAGTTAGAAAATTATTTCTGTAGTTAATCTCTTCTTCTACTATTATTTATTTCACTTATTTTTCTGCTATTGCCACCTTTGCCACATTTTGCCTTGTTTTGGAGAAAAGGCACTGAAATAGCATGGGAACCGCTGTTTTCTCAGGATCCAGAAAATTGCTAAATGCCATGCTAAGTTACTTATCATTCTAAGAGATCCAATCTGATTTTAAGATCAGAGTCAATGAGGTCTAGCTATGTAACCAAAAGTTTGAAAGCCTGCATGATCTAAACCGGACCTCTTGTGAGTTGTACATCACCATAAAACACAAAGCAGATATTTTTCTTTTGCTGTAAGTGTTGCTTGAGGTCTGAGAAGAATACACGGAACTTGCACAGGAAAAAATCTCTCTTCTACATTGGCATCATTAATCCTGCATTTTCCACAGCAAAATACAAATTAATTTTATGTAGTGCAGTGCTAAAAATCAAAGGTAATAAAACCTTGCAGGTTACTTCTAATCGTCTGCGATATGTCTGACTGTATCACATTATCAATGGAGAAAAGACGGTTTCCATTTCAGCACACAGTCTTTTTCAGCTTTTTATCATATAACCTCTTGTTTTTATGAGGAAAATTACCATGCTCTCATTTATTTTTGTTTACTGCCACTTTATCATCCTGGAGGTGAAAAAATTCTTTGCCCCAGCGATTCCTGTCCAGTAGCTGTTCTGAGAATTTGTACTTTTATGTACTTTTTAGTGAGATTTTTCTTCTTTAATTCATAACCAAAAGCTACGGTAGATAATACTGTGCAAACAATGTGTTGTATGGCCTAAATAAACCTCCTGCCTTCTGCTATGATTTGTGACTGAAGTTACACCTCAACAAGTGGAGAAGGTCTAAGAGATGCAGCTAGTAAAGGATCAAAGTCTTGTCTACTCAGATTGTGACAGTTAATTCAGGTAAGATTTGTTCTGCTGGACAAGTTTAGGTGCCGTCTTTGATTGCCTCTCCTAAACACTGCAGCATATGGGAGATGGGTATCCGACAGCTCAAACTGCCTTTCCACATGCACAGGTACTGGGAGCTTCCAGGCTCATCAGAGAGTTATCTTCTGCACAAATATACTCTAAAGACTTTCTAGTTGACCCTCTTGCAAATAGAGGTCCATCTGCATCCTAGATAGAATTAGATGGTGTGAATTTTGGTCATCATGTTTGCAATAAAATATCTTTACTTGCAACACCAGTCCTACTTACATCTGTTCTGTTTCTTGTATCTGCATTCCTTATTACCAAGGCAGTGCTTTAGTGTTAGACTGATGAACATGGACAACAGGTTTCAACAACAGTCCTAGAATATGTTCTAGAACATGTATTTAGGGCCTTAAAAAATTGCCCTCATTTTCAAAATTCCAAAACACCTAATTTTCCACGAAGTCAGTGAAAGTTACTTGCATGGTTGAGGGGAGGATTCTCATAGGCACACAGAGGAGATAAATGCCGCATGCATGTGACAAGCCAGTGCGAGGTAAGGTGGCTGATACGACTACTGCAGTTGAAAATGCAGACCTGAATATTAAGGCACATTTTAAGAGCAAATCTGTGCCACGGAAAAAGCTTGTCATGCAAATAGCCAGGATTTTCACCTGTTACGTTTTTAGCATCCAGGTTACCTTTGCTCTGTATTTCTAAGTTTCGTATAGGTGAGAAAGCCTCTTAGAGGCAGAAGATAAATGCTGGTGTCTCTCTCCATTATTAAATGTCTGATAGAAAAGGGCAATGCTTGTTCAATCACATGGCAGTTGTGCATTGCATTTGTGAGGCTAAACTGTTAGTGATTCATAGCTGTCTCATTTTGGATAGGAGAGGTAACCTGTTAGGTCCTTGTGAAAGACTGAGCCTCTTCCATACCACTTCTTCATTCATATCTTTTTGGGAAGTAGTGACAGTCTGTGTAGACTGCATCTTCTTGTCTATGTCTATCATTTGTCTTGTAACTGTTGAGTATCCGTATAAAGATATGGCTAAGGAAATATAATTGAATGAATTATACAATAATTTTATTAGGTGACACAAAAATCAACTTCTACACTTTTTTCCCCTGGAGAAATACCATGACATTTGTGTAGATGCGAATTAAAAATGCCATATAGATAAAGCCTGGATTTCTGAACTCTGTTGAAAATGGAATATATATAGCTGTCAAAAACAGTAACAAAAAACTAGGCAGTGAAGAGGCAGATCTGTCATTCAGACTGATTGGGCTTACATACATTCACCACTTTCTGTATCTTGCACTATGCAGTATTTGATCATCCAGACGGCTTTTATCAAGTGTTCAGCTGACAGAAGTCCATTGAAAATTGGCCTAACGGTGTGTGAATTACCTTGCTATGATTCTTCAGGCACCCGAGGGCAGCTGTTAAAGGCTGAATCCGATTCACCTCTGTGCTCATGTCAGACTAAGCAGGTGTTACTTCTGTTTTTATTTGTTTTATCTGATTATTCATTTAACAGAAATTGCCAAATAAAAAACCCTGACAACTTCTTTTAGCTAAAGACAGGAGAATTTGCTGGAATGCAGTGTTTACTCCATCCCTAATGTCAGTTTTGTTTCCATTCCTTTAAAATACATACCCATGTTCAATTAAGTTTAGTTTTCTCAAACAGCTGGTTGTCTGTGCTGCTCCTGAAGCAAGCCAGGCTTGAGTCTTTGCTTTATGTATTCTAATGTCCAAAAAAAGACAAAAAAGATCAGAGAAAACTGAAATGGAAGGACTTTATTTACAGGAGAAAGTTCTACAGATGTAAATGGCTTCAATCGAGTAGATTTTATTTTGATATTTCATAATTCCCAAACTTCTGTGGCTACTTCTAAAGTGCTGTTCCTGCTGTTTACCAGCATTTAAAAATTCACAAAAAGCAAAGACTCTTTGCATTAGTAGATTCATCTCTGTTTCTTTGTCCTTTCCTGTTTTCAAGATCAGCCAATACCTGGCAGGGAGTGTGCTGTTATCTCACCCTGCTCCCTACCACGTAAACTGCCTAATGTCTTCATGTAAAAGGTGAGGCTTTAATACGCGGTTAAATTGATAGAAACTAAGTAGCATAGTGCATGTGGTGTGTTACACGAGTTAAAAATCACATACGACATGAAACGCACACGGTGTTTGACACAGGAACCGCAGCTATGAATGTAAGACTCACTGTGCTCAAGCCCCCATTGAAGAAGCACCTTTTTCCATTCTGCAGCAGTCAGCAATCTGTGTGTTAGATTTTAAGTGCTGTATTTCTGTTCTTTATTCTTTGTGTGTGTGTGTTTATGTGTATATTTTCAAGAGTCTAAAATCATTACTCATAGTCTGCAGTTCTATTTGTAAGCAAAGTCTTTGAATGGACAAAGTATTAATGTGCATAGTATGAAGAGGGACGTTTAAACCTCTCAGCACCGCTTAAGTTGTAAGTCAAACTTTCTAGTCTTTGACTCAAGTCTGTAAGAAGTCAGGTTGAAATCAGGGAGTGCAATGGCTGATAATTTAATCTTTTGAGAGGGATTCATCCTATGGGGAAACGTTCCCTTTTAAAAGACTGAATTCTAGGAGGTGGTCACACGTTGGTTTCCCAGTGCTGTCACTCATTGCCTTGGGACAAGTTGCAAGACTAGATTTACACCCATGTGAAATGAGTATTCATCCTTTCATGCCTGAATCTAAGCTTGATTGTCTAGCGTGGATTTAGACATATCATTTGGATATGTCTAAATTAGATGATAAAAATTGCTTTGTTTTCCTGGCACAATTGGTAAGGAACTGGAAACTGGAGAGCATCTCAGCTGATACCCTGAATCACAAACAAATCCCAGTGCCTGCTAGGAGAGCTCAGGCATAAGTTTAGCATCTGCGACCACTTCTCTTGTTCTGGGTTACGCGTGGGGTTCTGGGTTATCTACAAAGAAATGGCAAAAGCATCCACATGGTATCAAACCAGGTACTGTAGCTCATGTTGTGAGGTCTCTGAAATAGATTATGTGAGTGCAAATATTTGTCAGAACTGGTCTTGGCTATTCACTGATTTTAAGCAATTGAATGACTGTCGAACTGCTTCCCTAGGTGCTAAAAATCAGTGAATAGCCAGAGTACTTCGTTCATTGCTATTTTAGAAAATCCCTAATCAAAACAAGTGTAAGTGCTGATGTGTGCTCAGTGGTGGAGTTTTGTGTGTTCCTTGGAAAGATGATATTCCCTGGAGAGAGGGGAAAGGATTACAAATGATAACCACTTTTTAAATACATCAGCTTGCTCATGTGTGTGGTGTTTTTTATCAGCTTTACAGCAAAAGCTTCATTTGATTTGTGCAGGGATGTGGATAATAAGGAGAGAGGCCAGCGAGCTGATTTTTATAGTCTGTTTGTAGCTTAAACAAAGATCTGGGATTTTGCAGATAAAGACCAACTGAAATACAGCAGATTATGCAGCTTTGGGTTTTTTTCAAAGATTTGTTAATTTTTCCCCAACACAGCCTGATTTTCATGTGTCCACTCCACATAAAAACAGGGAGTTTTAAAACAGAACTTGTGGCAGAAGTTCATCAAATCCTGCTCCTTGACCGTGGCCGATTCTTTGTATTCAGGAATGTGCCATGCTTAGGCACTATTGCATTTGTGATAAACAGGGTTTGAACTTAGACCACCACAATATTAGCAAGCACAGTTCTCACTGCTAAAATGCCACTGTTCTGGATAAAATCCTTGAAGTCAAACAAGAGGTGGAGCAAGCTGCCATCTTCACTGGAAGATGAATATAAGTCCGTGGCGTGGGTCCAGTTTTTCTGTGACACAGAAAGCTTTATGGAAACGGTACTGCCTTGTCTGCTGTATGGGAGTGGAACACACAGCCCTGCCAACGATTTCTCAGTGCAGGCAGGAGTATTTTTCCTTTTTTTGTTTAATTTCTTGGGAGCATTGTATACTTCATGCTTAAGTTAGGATCACTTGAATGCAAAGTGGCTTTTGGATGCTGAGAGCTTAGTGAGAATTGCTGTTAAAGTCCAGCACCGCAGCTCCTGCACAGACCCTGCAGTTCACAGCTTGCTTTCTCACGAAGCTGAACAAGATAGCCTTCACACAGAGCTGGGACATCCTGCATTGGATGTTAGTTGGAAGTGCAAAGATCAGATAAATAAAAAGCATCACAGAGATGCTCTGTGTGAAATATCTATGTTATATTTTAAATGCATAGCAGAAAGATAGGCAAGCAAGCGAGAGGCAGGACACACATTTTAGCGATACTGCTTGTTTCTTATTCTGGTGAAGTTTTTTGTCCAGTGTTGGAAAGAAATGGATGTTTTTAAATTAATTTTTAGCTTGGCCTAGAATTTAGCTTCTTTCAGAACTGAGATAGAGGTGTTGGTCACATTTATTTTCAGTTCCAAAGGAAACAATAAAGGAAATAGAATCATGTTTCCCTGCAGCCTTGGAAAGCAACTACTATTTCATTCAACCAGGTACATGATCCCTGGAAATCTGGTTGACTAAAAATTGACTAAACAAAGCTCAATCTGCAGGGAATATTTCCATTGCAGAGAAAGCTTCAAGGAGTAACTCAGCAGCGTTCTTGCAGGCAGTGTGATATAGTGGGCAGAGCTCTGGCACAGCTCTGGGGGGAGCATGAGGAGACATGGGACTCAAGTCTTGTAAACTGTAAAACAAGTGAAGCAATGCTTTTGACTTATGTGTTTTAATTTTTCTGATACATGATTTATATACTTTACATTTTCAATGAGCCATCCTTTTTTTTCCTTCCCCTTTAAGCAGGAAATAGCAAATTGAAAGAGGTAGTATAGGCAAAACGGAGCATTCTTAAATAAACTAGAGCTACTTGTAGGAAGATTGAACCAGCTGTCAGTGACTGAGAACAGCTAAGGGATGGGAGCGCATTTTGCTCTTAATAGCTAGACTGTCCCTCATTTTAGAACACTGCTAGATATTTTCAGCTTATGTTTGCAAAGTTGCCATCTTTGCTGTAGTCTTATTGTATCTCATGAACACCTGACACCCTGATGAGAGATTTCGAAGGATGGCTCAGCCTGAGTGACCAATTACTACTGCATATTCAATCTGTAAAGCACTTGGGGTTCTTAGAAAGGTTAAGATGCTCTCTGAGTTTTCCAGTACTGAGGGTCAGACTCTGATGCTAGTCCTCATATTAGCTAGTACCTAATCCTGTATCTGCTTCAGTGGGGGTGTGTGTTGAATGCGATAGTGTTAAATGTGAGTTAAGGTAGCTGACGTAATCCTCAAAAGAATACACATCCATATATAATAGATATGGTTAAAAAAACAATGCCTTTCATAAAACCCTTGGCTGTACATGAAGAGGAAGATCTCAGAAAATAATATTCAGAGCTTTCAGAAAAAAACCTCTTAAGACCTCCACTTCCAAATCATCAATAAGCATGTTGTATTTTGTGATGTGCTTTTGAATGGTACCAGGCTGTGGGTTTAGATCATGTTCAGTTCTCTTGCAGGTGTCTGGCCACAAAACACAGTTCTGAATGACCTGCTTTTTGCTTTGCTGATTTTGAAAGGACTGAAGTAGTGCGGCTGCTGTTGGGGGAGTGCCAGCCAACTGCCATCCTCAATTATATCTGGCCTTCTTCAGCTTCAGTAGGGTAAAGTCACAAAGTCCCTTTAACAGCCTTTTTTGCTCTACAGGAAATGTCATGTTTAAGGTATAGTAGTGCATCTATGATGAAGTGTTCAGTTATGGGGCAAAACATTGCTAAGGGAGGTAAATTTGGTCTCTGGGAAGCAGATGAAACAGAAAGCAAGCTAAGAGTCTCCTATATAAATGAAAGAATTCATATAAAAAGGATAATTGTGATTGTGTGAAACAAACCCTGTGTTGCTGTGACTTTCATACAGCTGGCCATTGAAATTCAGAGTCAGGTTGTGCTGGATATATAAAGGCATATTTTGAGGACTTGATCCAATGGGAAAAGCTTCCATTAAGACTGGCTCCATCAGGACAGGCTGGAGCCCCAGACTAGTCAGGGGTTGGTATGGCCACCTTCAAACCGCAGGACCTGAAGCAGAGGCATGGTGCGCAGCTCAGTGCTTCCTTTCCTGTTTGTTATGAGCATTGGCCAGTGCAGGTGTTTAAACTGCCCCCGGCACACAGGGCAAGGGACCCCCTGCTCCAGGCAAGGGCATCCTCCCCGTGTCACAAAGTCTTTAGGTTGGCACCAGGGGGAATTAATTACTGGTGATTTAGCCTTGCTGCTAGCCAGAAGGTTCTCACGTAACTATGTCCCCTTTTTTAAGTGGGTTATATCAGCTTAGCTCAGCGTGTTGACTTCATTAGGGGCCTTAGAAGCTACCTGCGTGCTGGCTCCTGCCAGTGGATAGGCACTCTGCGTCTCCAGCCCCCACTTTGTCTCAGGCCAGAAGCAGAGAATGTCCCAAAGTTGGGTAGCGGTGACAGTCCTCAGTCCTCTGCATTTCCCAAGTGCTGCTTCCAGAAGTGCCAGTCAGCAGGAAATCTTTTCTGTGTCTTACTGTCTTGTTCCCTGCATTCCATTGATCCGCTCAGCACTTCAGAAATGGTACAAACATGACCTTTCCCATGAATTTTTAACATAAGGGCCCTTACCTTGCAAACTCGTCTGCCTCTACACACCCTAGAGGACTAAAGTCAGGGCAGCTTGATAGGGTAGCAACATTTCTGAGTGGAGAACATCCTGAGTCTGGCAGAACTGAAGCCTAAGTACTTTCTGATTCTTTCAGAAATGTCCAACAATTTTAGGATTTTTCTGTTTTAAATGTGTTAAGCAGAATCAAATTTTTAACCTGTGCTTTAAATTGAATTTCTGGCCATATAGCAGTAATTTCAACCTTTCTTAGTCTATAAGGTTAATTTTTAATGCTTCAGTTTACAATTTGAAATAAGATTTTATGACGTTCTATTACTATACATCAATTTGACAAGATTCTGCTATTAAAGTTAAATGTTTTAACACACATTTATAGTTGGAAACAATCTCTGTTATTGTGAGATTGTTTAGCAATAAATAAAAGCTGAAATAAGTAAATTTTATGTGTTGTGAAAATAGTCTGTCATTGTTAAACAGAACTTCTGTTATACACATTATTTACTATTATTTGAATTAAAAAGAACAATTTATTTACATTATGAACTGTAAATTTAATTTACTGTTAAACAGTTAAATTATAGCATTTGCAAAGCTAAGCTGCCAGTAATTTGAGCATAAATGTATGCGATTTTTTCCCCGAATGCTTTACACAAAACATTATGAAAATGCATACGTTTCAAGAATCCGGAGAGAGAGTGCAATTCAAGCTCTCCTAATTTTCATCTGAAAATTATCCATTCTCAGCATTAGAAAGTAAGATACAATAATGTCTTCAGAGTGACAGAACAAAAGATTCTGATGACTTTCAGCGTCTAACACCCTTCTTAATGCTTCTAGGTTTTGATCCTTTAAGATATTATCTTGAAAATCACTGTGAAGGAAAGCTACTATAATGTATGTGATACAATGCATCTGGTATCCACTTTTGTGTGGGTTTTTTTAAATGCCCTTTTTTCAAGTGCTTTAAACTCATACGGATTTCCATAGTCAACTAGTTTCCATAGTCAACATACTGCTAAGAGTTTTCTTGTAATTCACCAAGGTCTGGGTCCTGCAAGGTGTTGACTGCTCTGGTGCAGATCTCACAAGGGTTACCTCAGCTTTGCCCTGAGCATGCATCTCTGTTCCCTACTGACTTAGAGCAGTGCTAGGAGAAGGGCTTACATCTGGCTGCTGGATTTGGGGAGGGAGCAGCCTAGTGACTAGCAAAATAAGAGACCTGCCTGAGACTCAGCATCAACAGTGTGTGAGCCCTGAAAATGAAGAAGGTCTGAGTAGAGCCTCTAATCCTTCCTTGCTGTCCATTCTGACTTCCAAACTGGAGGCCTTCACTTCAAATTCTTGCTGGCATATGCTTCTGGATGGCAGAAGGTCCTGTCATGTATGTCTTCGGCCAGAAAAACATTACCTGTGGTGGCATACAGAAAGGAAACATATGATAAGACCAGCCAGTCCACTGACAGGACTAGTCAGATGGCAACCTTGGTTTTTGACAGGTTAGTAAGAATTTGTAAGTTATTAGTGGGACATGGGTGCTGCTGGATGTTTTCTTCATCTGTTTTCTGCTACTGTGGAACATACAGAACATGCACAGATCATCTACCACTTTGACACTTAATTTAAGCAGAGACCTTAAAAGATGCCTATGGCTATCAGTTCATTTGGCAGAGACTGTACAGACCTACTTTAAGTGACCAGTTTTTTCCTTCTCAAGCCTAGGCACTTAAAATTTGCATTTTCTTGTCTTAGCTGTGCATTCTGGATCTGGCCTTTATTTTTTCTGCTACTGGTTGGACCCTTGTATTTAGTTCTGTCCCTGCCTACATAGGGACTGTATCCTCTTCCACATCTGTACTGTGATGCTCGCTCTTTGTCTTCTTTGGAACAAAAGTAAGAGTCACAATTTGTCTTATATAATAACTAACCAAACAAAAAAATATTTTAAAATTTGATAATAGAGAACAAGGAGAAATTTAACATCATCAATAAATGAAAAGCTGAATTGCCTGTGCAAGTGCAGCTGGAATGATTACAATTTCACCATGTTTTCTCTACGTCAGCTACTCTACCCGCCCTCTTACTCCATCAAAACTCTCCAATGAAAATGTCATCCTGGCTTTTCATTCCCTTTAAGGTCTGCTTCTGTAACCATCCCCTCTTACATTGCTGCACACTTGACAAACCAGAACAGCATATGTCTTTACTGTGCTGTCATGTGCAAGAAGCAAATTAAAGGGTTTCGTGAATCTCACTGCTAGTTTCATTTCTACCTGATGTGGTACGGTGTGTTTGCACAAGCTGTGCTGACAGATAGGATAGAGAATGTATACCTACCTTGAAGAATTGTTGTCTTATCAAACATTAGTTGGCTATGGTTTTGAGTTAGATCTCCTGCAGAGAGAGATTCAGTCAGTGATAAACATACTACATGTGTTCTTCACATCTCTTTTGAGAAAATTTTCATTCAGAGCAGAATGGTATTAGAGAGGCACCAACTTGGCTGGATGGTCATCGACATGGCTCTGTCTGTATGTTCCTCGTGTACCACTGCCCCATCCTCTAGCTGCCTCTGGTTTATTTGTGGTTGGCAGATTCAAAAGGAAGGATTTTGTGAGTACCGGGACAGGCAGCTGGCATGAACCAGTTGTTCAAGATGAGCAAACTCCTTTTTAGAGTCTGTGAAAAAACATTACTTGGAGCAGTAAGAGGTCAGGTTGTATCTTTTCTAGCACGAGGAAAGCCTCTCATTTCAGTCATGCAAGCAAATTTGCTTGGTGCTTCTTGTTCTCTTGCTCTGTGTTACTGAGTTGCACGTATTGAGTTCCTTGCCTCGCAGTAGCATGCCATGGGTACGTCTGTAAAAGGTCAGTATATAATGATACAGCAGTTTGTACTTGATGACATTTTTCACACTGGGTTTTTTCTCCTAAACATTTCTGAAAAATATTGCACACATTTTAAGCACTTCTGAGCTGCATTTGAACGAGCTGCCGTTAGGAATTCGCCATCGCACTGCTCACCCATCCCTAACCTTGAAATGTTTAAAAATAAATAAATAAATGGATTAGCATAAAATAATGTAGTAACCCACAAAATTTATTTAGTTTAATTTATGCTAATCGTGGCATGTTGGTGCTCTGGCAGATAAAATAAAGCTGGTGGAGAAGATTACGTCGAGGAAGCTATGACAATTAACCCTAGAAATTATCACTCTGAAAGCGCGTTCAGCTTTGCCATTGTAAAGAACCAGTCCAACAAATTCTGTTAGCTGTCAGTAATAAGATGGATTTATTATTTTTAGGGATGTATAAATTTAATTTTTTATTTTTATATATACACATATATACGTGTATTTTCTTAGCGATGTGTGTATTCCTGTTAGATATTAGAAGTTAAAATATTTGAAAAGGTGAAAATACAGCTTACTCCAGGAGTGAATTCAGATTATTTTATATAGGCTTTTAATTATTTCTGGCTTATAATTCTAATTATGGTTTTTTTCAGGTTATATAACATACCATTTTAGGAATAAAAGTACATAATACAGAATTTAATATTAGTTTAGGCTTTCAGGAACATCAGAAGTAATAAAAATGAACAAGCAGAAAAGGTTGTAATCATCTTTGCTGCTGTTTGATCAGAGAAGGTTAGATGGACTGTATCAGGCTGCATCTGTTATAATTGTGCCTTGGCTCTGGCTACCAGAGGAAGCATACCGCCCACAAAAATAAATAAAATTATTATCATAAGCAAACAACTATCTCAGGGCTTCTCCTGTGCTCTAGTTCCTGTGTGTGCTGATTTGCTTTTAGATGTAAATTAGCTCCTTTGGTTTCTGACTTATAATTTTGTATAGCACTCAATGGAAACAGAATTTTAGCTGTAACTTTTTTCCACACAAAATGGAAGATTGGAATTGGGGGGACTGGGAGGAAAAAAAAATAACTGTTCCCTTCTTCACCTTAGACCACATTGCATAAGATAAATGTCAGACAGGATTTAAGTGCAAGCAGTCTTTGAAAAGGCAAGATATTTTTACTGTTTGCTAGGTACGGGTTAGGATTTTTGTTGTTTTGATTTGCTTTTTAAGGAGTAGAACCACAGGCTTAAAGATGATGGCAAGGATTTTCCAAAAAAATATAAGGTGCCTCAATTGGATTTTAATTTTATTTATCACATGAGTAGGTGGCCTGATTTTCAACATTGCAGAGCAAAGCAATGGCAATCCAAGGCCCATGAGGACTGCAGGGTGCCCAGCATTTTTAGAATCTATCCATTTGTTTTGCTGCTGCTTTTTGTGGCTTTAAATCTTATTATCCTGAACTTTAAAACAGTTCTGTCCTCCTGCTTACTGCCTGCAACGTCTGAGCAAATGGCGGGAGCTGAGCAAGTAGATGCCTCTGCACAGGGAAAGGTAAAACTGATGATGTGCATCTTCTGCCACATATGCAAAACAAACATGAAAACAAAGCTCATTTTCTCAAATGGTTTTTGCTTGCCATTATTATTTGAAGCCAGGGTCACTAGCAAATTTTCAGGCGCAATTGCAGTCTCTTATGTGTGTGCATTACATGTTGAACTTGCATAATAGCTTTTGTTTGTACTTCTTGGTTTCAGTCACTTACAAGTTGCCAGAGTGTTCACTTGGGGGTTAAAAATGCTCCCCCTTCATACCTGCCTGGAAATCCCGTTTGCTGGTCTGAGCAAGGTTTGAGCCATTTTCTAATGCAGACTGAGATAAAACATACTTTTCCACTTTTATGGAGAATATTTGTGGACTCCGACAGCTTGTTTGGCAGTAGGTAGAAACTTGAAATTTGGCATGGAAATAGCTCTCATGAAGGAGAAGTACTGTTGCTTTTTCTAAAGAAAATTGCTTTTGATTTGACTGAACTGTAAGCCTTTGAGCAAGTGAAAAGAAAAATTTATTCTCTGAACTTACAGGGTGTTCATTGGAGGAATGACTCCACATATGGTTAATTTAGTGAAAGTGCAGATTATAGTGTAATATGCCTCTGAAAATGGGTGGAAGCACCTGAGGCTGGGACTTTGAGGGACACACTGACAGAACTTTTAAATTTTAGGGACTAAGCCAAAGGCTTTCTCCTCTCCTCAGCTCCTAGAGATCTCCTAACTGACGCTCATAACATAAGCAAGTGTGTTTTCCTACACACACATAGTCATATAGGTCAGCCCCAGAGAAACAAAAGAAGGAAAAGACTTTGTACAAATGTTTTTAACCTCTTGTGGAGTTGAAATGACATTATGGTCACACTACAGAAAATACAGCAGGCCTATCATGCTATATACACCATGATCTAGGTAGCAGGGTCTGTATCCAGTCTATCGCTTGCCATGTCTGCTGCCTTAGTTTCTTCACTTCTAGCTAATATCAATCCCACATTTACATCTTTTAAAATTAGTCTTCAGATGCATTGTATATTTACAGTTTCCTTCAAATTTGTTTTTTTCCTGCCATCTTTCCAAGGCCAACATATTTTACCCGGTCCTTTAGCAAAGCTTCATTTTTTAAAAATTTTTTTTTTTTTTGGTAGACTTCCCATAAGGTCTCTACAGTCTTGTCTTCTCTAAAGCTCAAACTGCTCCTCTGGACTCGATGGCACAGGACAGTGGCATGTTCTTTCCAGAGCAGCTTTTGTTTCCTGGGCAGACAGCAGCTCTCCTGAGCTCTGGCAGATTCTGCCATGGCCCCAGCTCCCCTGCACCTCCCTGCCTTTCTTGCTGACTGAGCCCTGAGTGTCCTTTCATGTGCAGCTGTGTCACCTGGCTCTCACTTCATGAGTAGATCTTCAATTCCATCATCCACGAAGCAGATAAAATTGTAGAACCCAATATACACTTAAAAGGCCAGCTCTGCGACAGGCCTGAGCGCTTTACACTGCAATTTTACTATCAAAAGCACCACCCAATTATAATTCCTCTGATAGGTACTGATCGAGGTCCCCCACAACAGGGTCAGATCCAGTCTCCCCAAAACATCCCTCCATCAACCCCAGCTCAACACCCTGCCCACAAACATGGGTACTGAAAGTAGACCAGTGCTCACGGGGCAAAGCAGTTTCTCACTTGTGTGCAGTGAGGTGAGCAAAACCTCCCTGCAAGACCTTCCTTCACCAGAGCTTCCTCGCCAAAGGCTGTGGGTGGAGATCAGAGTGCCAGACCAAGATTGTAGATCCATCATAGATCTACCTAGATCCATCATAGATCTACCTATCGTAGAAGGATATCATTATGATTTTTGTATTTTCCTTGTCTTTTTTACAAAGCTGTTTTCTCCAGGAATGCTACCAAATAGACACATCATTCACGCTTGCTCAGGCCTGCCTGTTGGCCTGTCCTGCTCCATCAGAGCCAGTAATGCTCCTGACCCCATTGGACTTGGTCCCCACAGAGATTTTGGAGAAGGGATGCTTTTCTTCCTTAGGCCTCTAGCTGCCTGGCTTCCTCAGTACAGACCAACACAATATCAAAGCCAACTCATTCACTTCTAAATTAATCTTATTGTTAGTTGTTAATTAGTTAACCCAGGCAGACAGTATGGACAAAATGCTTAATGTGCATGAATGGATGCAAGGGTGCAAGATGCAAGAGTGGATAGAGCTGGGCAATGGACATGCACAGATTATGACAGTGGGTCGTTCTCATTGTAAAACATTGAAAGATGATGTACATTTGAATGGTGTAAAACATTGCTAATATTATTTGACAATACAACATCCTCTGGAATTAAATCATAGACACGTGAGAACTGAGCGTAGGTAATTTTGGTATCTCTTCCCTTTTTCATCCTTAACTGGTGTGGTCTTACCATTCTCCTAGCTGCCTGGTGTACAGAAGACGGTATGGCACAAAATGGTAATGGGGTGGTGCCAGTTGAAATGGCAAGCTGTAACAGCTGGATCCAGGGCCTTGAATTTGGTTCTAGCAAAAGGACAGGATGCCACCATGAGCATTTCAAAAAAAAAAAAAAGAAAACTAGAAAAATTTCCAAAGGTAAAATATCTCCAGCAATGTGCTGCAAGGAAAAAAGCCTAATTAAATTGCCCAAATCGTTTTAGCCCCAGAGCTTGAAAATGTCAGTAAATAAATAATTGGTTATGCAAAGATTACTCTTTTCTGCTAATAGAGCATAGGAGAGAAGAAGCAAAGCCACTAGGGATCACTTCTTTGATCCATAGCAGGTAATAAAAACACAGAGAATACCACCAAAATGAAAAAAAAAAAAAAGACATTTCCTTTCATAGCTGTCAGTCCTCTTCTTGCTTTGGAAGGGAGGAAGGCAGGTTATCACTCGTGCGCACATGAAATTCAGCCTTGTTTGCAGTATGATTGTATAAATGGCACTTTATTAAAAGCTAACTGTTATTCGCAGACTTTAAACTTAAACACAGGCAAGTTCAGACATAGCTATAAAATCAATATAACTCTTCAAGTATTGCAGACAACATTTTGAAAGGCAACTATTTAGAGTGTAGCAAGTGATTTACTGATAAGGTTGTTCCGCTGATCCATTTGTTGCTGATTTGCTATGCCTTGTCTATTAATGTGACTGCAAAATGGGACTGAGAGCTTGGTTTGATTCGGCTGTAGGGCTTTTACTTCATATTCTGAAAAAATCAAGAGCAGTGTATCTGCTAGGTTGTACAAGAGAACTCCTAACACCTAATGTGAAGAGAGAACGTGGTTTTACACAAAACGTGCTGTGCGTTTCAGATGATTTTTTAAGTTGTGAACTGTGCTAAAAATCTTGATTTATTTCAGAACGATTAGGTGCATACAAAACTGGTAGTGTGTAAGCAGAGGCGATGAAATGCTGGGTTACTGGCTATGCTTTTAACTACTTCTTGTTGTCTTTATATGGATTCTGATGAAATTATATATGAATTCTGCAGTATTAATATTAACAGTATTTTGCTTGTATTACATGGACTGAAGTGAGCACTGTAGCCATGAAACAGAGTGACAATATTTCCTCGATGGCCCCATCTTACTACATTAGTTTTCTAGCTTACCTGGTTCTGAGTACCATCTAATAGGTGAATGTCATTCATCTCGGCGACATTAGTTTGATGTCAAATGTGACTTAGGCTTTGAGGTTGATGGGATGATAAGTAGCCCACCATTTCTCCCTGTGGGAGATAATGTCTGCACCAACTTGCCTTTTTACATTCAAAGGTCATGTCCAGTTGAGAGAGCAACATGTACAAATGGGATTTTAGGTACAAATTACCTTTTGCCCCTGAAAGTACAGGGGGGTGAGACACAATAAATATGCAGGTTTTTCTTCAGTCATCTTACCTGTTCCTATGACTATTCAAGCAATTTAATAAAACGTACACAGCTTTAGCTTTAACTAGATCCTTCTCCCAAAAAGTCAGTTTTTCAAAGCACGAGTCAGTCAAAAATACCTGCAAGCATAGACTGGACAAGTGTCTTCATATATATAGTCACTGTGATGAGCATGGTAGAAGAACTCCTATATGGTTTGAGGACAACAGATGGAAGTGCTTTAGAAGATTCTTTTCTGAAGAGCTTTTTAAGTGAATTCAATGATGATATATTTTTGCCCATAATTTATATGTAGTATTTTAGGTCTCTCATTTTACTACCTACTCTAGAAATCTGAAAAAATAAACTGAAATATGAAAAGAGGACATGTAAATACCTGCTGATATAGTGCTGAAAATGTGATGGGAAAGATTCTTATCACTTTCCAATCTGTGTTGTGGAAATACTAGTTTTTAATTGTGGTATTTGATGCATAGGCACCATATTTTGGACCAACATGAGTTTTAACATGTGAGGCATCATTTTGCTCAAGGAAATACGGAGTTTATGGCGGTATCACTGCCAGACCTCTGACTGCTGTTACCATGACACTTTATAATGACACTAGTGACCACCACTGTTAATAGGTGTAAATGCTACATGCCCCGAGCTTTTATACACAAGTTGAAAGGTGAGCAAGGGAGGAGGAAGAGGAGACAAGGCTGTACAATGCTTCATGACTGGCTTAAGGGATATTAAATCGACCTTAAATCATTGCCAACGGATTAGATGGATAGCGCACCATTTCTAAAATTTGCAAGTCAAAAGGAGACAGGCCTAAATTCTTTCCGCTATGAAACCCTCACAATCCTCTGCCTTTCAGCCACAAGCAAAAAGGAATGGAACATTCCAAACTAACGAGCGCTTCATTTTTTTTTTTCTGCAGTGCTGTGCTTAGAAAAATTGCACTCTTTTTTTTCTAAGGCAAAGAAGTAAAATTAAAGTTGTATGACTGTTATAAATATTACATGTTCAGGGTATCAAGAGTACCTGTAGTTCTCTAGTTTCTGAGGGTGTTTTTGAATTAACCCTTTTACAGATACTGGATATTAGAGAGAAAGGATAGCATTCACACTCAGTCAAATCTTACACTGTCTATCAAGGAGAAAGTATCCTTTCTTAAAGGTGCACTCATTGGAGTAATAATTTGTGGTGTTTGTACTACACTTGTTTGCATGTCAGTTTTGTAGAAGTGGACTGTAGAGCATTGAGTGAAATAATGACTTGGCCAAGTTTTCCTGAGAAGTCAGAGGTGGAGCAAGAAACAGAACCTGATGTCTTCAGTCCAGATTCTGTGATGCTTCATAATTCCTTCAGTTTTACTGAATATTAGAGATTAGGCAATGTAGTCGTTGGTTCCATATTAAATGCATATGTATTCAGCAGCAGAAGGATTCAGGATTCAGGAAATGGTGAACTTCTGAATTTCTCAAAGGCTGAGACAAATATGCTGTCCTGTTTCATTGACATGGTTCAGAAGAACTTCTGACTAGTCCTTTGGGAGGAGTAATGTAAGACAGAAGGAAGTTGGAGCTGCCAAATTCCTTTACTGAGACATCCTAAATCTGAAGGACCCATACAAGCAGGAATGAGGCATACAGGAAAGCAGGCTCTCCTGTTGATCCGGACGAGAAACATGCACTGTGCAGCGCACTGGCATTCAGGCAGTAGATGTTGCCTGGAATTCACTTTGTCATGAACTTCACTTTAGCTGAGCACTTCTTTGCCAGGGGTTGAGATGCTCTCAGACACGCTTCCTACATGGTTAAAGCTTGTGTAGCTTTCTGCTGGTCTTGCATAAGCAGTAGGGAGACTCTGTGTCCTCGTTTCAAGTATTCGCAACATCTTCCTATATAAAATCTATCTGTAATTTAACCCATACTGTCCAGATTACAATGTTTAAGAAGAACTTCCATCCTAAGCCAAAGTCAAAAAGAATACTGTCCAGTTTGTTGTATTTCTTCTTGTGATACTGTGGTTAATTTTTTTAAAGCTGGTTCACTTCTGTGTCTCCATTGACTCCAGTGAATTAACTCATTGGATCAAACTTTGCTTTTCACTTTCATCATAATACCCCAACCACACACCCTAGCATCTCTCTGCCTGCCCCCAGTCTTCATTTTGCAGCCAACAATAATGATGTCCTTTAATTTTCTTCATAATCTTTAGCTGTCTTTGGGCTGGTTGACGTTCCCATAATTTAGGTAAATACTACCCTATTTAAATAAATAAACACATTAAATAGATTGTCAGATATTAACATAGACAAGACATCCCTAATGTAATTATTGTTCTGTGCATTAGTGCTTCAGGAGTGGATCTTTTCTGTGTATGGCACTGTAAGACTGTTTTTGGGGAAATGAATACCAGCTCTTAAATTCACTTCTCTCTCTTTACTGCAGAAGGAATGGGTGATCTTTGAGAAAAAGTACCATTTTGGATAAACATGAATTGCTTTACTAATTGTGTCACAGGCAAGAACAACAATTTGAAACTACGTTAAATTTTGTTTTTCATTTATGTGGCAGTTCTTAAACATTCCCCAACATGTCTGTCTCTTTAAAATATTCACTTGCTTCAAAGCTATTTTTGCCTCTGACCACTATCTGATGAGAAATTCACATGTGCTAAATATACCCATGATAATAATCTTATTTTCAGTCCTCCACTGAAAATGCTGATGTCCTGAAAGGGATTTGAGTCCTCAGTGTAGCTTCCCTGCCATTTTTTTTCCAGGGGATTTCAGGAAAAGAAATGGTTAGAATGCTAAGCAATAAATATTGCTGTAATGTTGTTTACCAATCATTTTGTCAATATAACAGTAATATAGCAGTAACAGTATGTCAATATAGCAATAACAGTATATATAATAACAACAACGATGTTTGTCTCACAAAGGACTTAGTGACTAGAGAAAGGGGTTGGGAGGAATGAATTGCTCACACATATAATACAGTGCCAGGTGTGAGTAGTATAATTCCACCTATGTGATAAATCTGGGACAGAAAGGAGTGTTGCAAAATTATTGAGCTGTTCAACCAAACTTCAGTTTGGTCACAGAATCACAGAATCACAGAATGGTTAAGGGTTGGAAGGGACCTCTGGAGATCATCTAGTCCAACCCCCTGCTAAAGCAGGTTCACCTAGAGCATGTTGCACAGGGTTGCGTCCAGGCAGGTTTTGAATATCTCCAGAGAAAGAGACTCCACAACCTCCCTGGGCAGCCTTTTCCAGTTCTCTGCCACCCTCAAAGTAAAGAAGTTCCTCCTCACATTCAGATGGAACTTCCCATGTTTCAGTTTGTGCCCATTGCCTCTTGTCCTGTCACTGGGCACCACTGAGAAGAGTCTGGTTCCCTCCTCTTGACACCCACCCCTAAGGTATTTGTAAGTGTTGATAAGATCCCCTCTCAGTCTTCTCTTCTCCAACCTGAACAGACCGAGCTCTCTCAGCCTCTCCTCATAACACCTTAACAGCTAGAAGCTCATGATGGACCATGGTCACTGAAGGAATGGGATGAAGGCTCCTGCAGGGAGGAGGCAGGAGCACTGCTCCATGGTCCTGATCACGGGTGCTGCTGAGGCTGTGGGGAGCACAGAGCACAATAAGCATATCACCAAAGAACGTGTCTGCCTTTGGCACATTTTACACAATGCAGGAATTGTGAAAGACCTTGAAATAGATGTAAATTCTGTATCAACTTGATTAGTGCTTTTACTGCCTATTTTGCTCTAAATGATAGCCAAGCTCAAAATATACAAGTTATTATATCATAGCAATATAATTTCATGTTACAGAATCACAGAATGTTAGGGATTGGAAGGGACCTCGAAAGATCATCTAGTCCAATCCCCCTGCCGGAGCAGGATTGCCTAGACCATATCACACAGGAACGCGTCCAGGCAGGTTTTGAATGTCTCCAGAGAAGGAGACTCCACAACCTCCCTGGGCAGCCTGTTCCAGTGTTCGGTCACCCTCACCGTAAAGAAGTTTTTCCTCATATTTAAGTGGAACCTCCTGTGTTCCAGCTTGCACCCCTTGCCCCTTGTCCTGTCAGTGGATGTCACTGAGAAGAGCCTGGTTCCATCCTCATGACACTTGCCCTTTACATATTTATAAACATTAATGAGGTCACCCCTCAGTCTCCTCTTCTCCAAGCTAAAGAGACCCAGCTCCCTCAGCCTCTCCTCATAAGGGAGATGTTCCACTCCCTTAATCATCTTTGTGGCTCTGCGCTGGACTCTCTCTAGCAGTTCCCTGTCCTTCTTGAACCGAGGGGCCCAGAACTGGACACAATATTCCAGATGCGGCCTCACCAGGGCAGAGTAGAGGGGGAGGAGAACCTCTCTTGACCTACTAACCACACCCCTTCTGATACACCCCAGGATGCCATTGGCCTTCTTGGCCACAAGGGCACACTGCTGGCTCATGGTCATCCTGTTGTCCACTAGGACCCCCAGGTCCCTTTCCCCTGCGCTGCTCTCCAACAGGTCTGCCCCCAACTTATACTGGTACATGGGGTTGTTCTTGCCCAGATGCAGGACTCTACACTTGCCCTTGTTATATTTCATTAAATTTCTCCCCGCCCAACTCTCCAGCCTGTCCAGGTCTCTCTGAATGGCTGCGCAGCCTTCCGGTGTGTCAGCCACTCCTCCCAGTTTTGTGTCATCAGTGAACTTGCTGACAGTGCACTCTATTCCCTCATCCAAGTCATTAATGAATATATTGAATAGTACTGGTCCCAGTACCGACCCTTGAGGGACTCCGCTAGACACAGGCCTCCAACTGGACTCTGTCCCATTGACCACCACTCTCTGGCTTCTTTCCTTCAGCCAGTTCACAATCCACCTCACTACCCGATCATCCAGACCACACTTCCTCAGTTTAGCTGCGAGGATGCTGTGGGAGACCGTGTCAAACGCTTTACTGAAATCGAGATAGACCACATCCACAGCTTTACCATCATCTATCCACCAGGTTATGTCCTCATAAAAGGCTATCAAGTTGGTTAAGCATGACTTCCCCTTGGTGAAGCCATGCTGAGTGTCCCTAATGATCCCCCTATTCTTGATGTGCCTAGAGACAGCACCAAGGACAAGTTGTTCCATCACCTTTCCGGGGATGGAGGTGAGGCTGACCGGTCTCTAGTTACCCGGGTCCTCCTTCTTGCCCTTTTTGAAGACTGGAGTGACATTCGCTTTCCTCCAGTCCTCAGGCACCTCTCCCGTTGCCCATGACTTAGCAAAGATGATGGAGAGTGGCCTAGCAATGACTTCCGCCAGCTCCCTCAGAACCCGCGGGTGCATCCCATCAGGGCCCATTTTTGGGTCTCTGGGCTACTGCTTGAAATACAGACCATGGCAAACCTCTCTGATCAGTACACATGCATTGTTCTTAACTTGAAGTCAGTGAGACTATTGCGAAGTCACCTCAGAAGGAGTTGGCGTTGGAATCCAGATTTCTTCTGGAACAGATCTAAATGCCACTTTCTGCTGATTATTTTGGCATGTTTAGGGCAAATGAGGTGTGCCTGTACAATTGTGTGCCATGTTTTGGTTGCTAGACCACAGCTTGATTAGAACTCTTCTGTTGTTTCTGTGTTAGTCCTTTAGCTGAAGAAACAGAAATTTTAGTTCTTGCATCCAGCAGTTCCTGGTTTAGCTCAGGTAGATGATAGATAGGGCTTAGGTATAACTACACTGTTAGTAAGTGCTGGGCCTCTCTGCTGTAATGACCTGCAGAAAGAAGAGGGCACCCTGGTACATGGTGCTTTGTTGCCTTAGAAGTATTTATGTAGCCTACAGGTAGCAATGTATGTATTTTTATCTATCTCTGCCTGAGCTGGACTACACAGAAGGCAACAGCATCCTTGGTGTCCACCAGACATTTCTGTGAGCTGAAAGAAGAAAGCTGTAATGAGATTCTGAAGGCTACTGGTGGAAACCTTTCAGGTTACCAATGAAAGGTGAAAACAGACAAACAAACAAACAAAACCCCCAAACAACAACAACAACAACAACATGACTAAACACAAAACCCCAAGATTTAAGAATCTGGACATAACTGTTTGAAAAAGGTGGAGGGGAGTAAATGTGGGTGTTATACCAACAGTGGTTTTATTCCTGCATTGTTTTTCTGATTAAGGCACTCTGGCAGAGTGGGGTTATTTTTGAGAGTGAGAGCAACGGGGAAGATCTCAGCCAGTGTCTAGAGAATACAAAATGCTGTTTTTGTGAGCTCCAAAGAAGTTAGGAATCTATTTAATGAACTTTCTTTTCCAGAAAACAGGTTCATTCTCCAATGTTTAACTAGGATGGCCAAAACTAACTGCTCATAAGTGATAGATCACTGTCCAAAATAGCGTAAGCTTTAAAGAACATAATATTTTTAAATTTTGTCACTTGATTTCAAATGTTTTGTGTGTGTTCTAGTTCAGTTTTGGTTTTCTTCTGCAGCCACTAAGTTTATAAGGATTTTCTTTTTATCACATGAAGGCTAATTCTTATTCCAGGACCTGCTATTTAAGAAAGTCATCAACTATCATGAGACTTTCAGTAAAATTATCCACCAGTCTTTTATGGTAGACCGCATTCTTCAGGGCACTATCAATGAGCCACAGAGATGCTCTCACCCACAGGCCACCATTTCTGACTCCCATGAGACAAAGGCTGATACAATGATGCAGAGCAGGAATTTTATTAGAAATCTGAAATAGCAAAATTCTACTTGCTTCGTACATGTCAGAGGTAGGTGGAGAAAATTAAAAATCAAAACACTGATCAGGACCTAAACTCTTAATTTAATTTAATTTAATTTAATTTAATTTAATTTTAGATTTGAGCTCAGACCTAAGCATTTGTAACTTTGAAGCTTGATAAAGATAATGCCTATAGGATCTTTTTCTACCATGATTAATTTTTTTACATTTGTGAGCAGCTCCTATGCTTAATCTGTGAGGGTCTCCACTTTTGCATGCTTGTTCATGGTGATGGTTCTTGAAGATTTGGATGAAGTTATGGTGGTATTTGCAAATTCCTGTCCATCAAAACGATTCCAACAGTAGTAGAAGTTACATAATAAAGAGCTTTATCTGACTATTTAGCTCTGAAATTAAGTACTAATTCCAATTATAAATTATAATTATTTTACTTAATTACTCGTCATGTCAGAAGATACAGATAGATAAATGAGTCTGGTAACATTCTGAATAAAAGCATAATTTCAGTGAGCAGGTGAACATTTTCTTCCTTCTACTATCAGCTGACAGAAAACTATAATGCAAATGTATTTTCATAATTTGAAAACACGTTCCTTCAACAAATATTTGAGTTGGGTTAAGAAGTGAGGAAGATTATAGCTGTGTCTTGGTGGTTTATACTCAAGCGATGTTAGTTATCTAACAGGAAAAATTAGGGATGTGGGAAAGAACTGCAAGGAATTCTGCATTATAGAAGTACATTTTATTTAGTAAATCTTACTCTCTTTTGTATATGATAGGTGAAAACAAATGACGTTTATCTTTAGTTTCTTTATGGTACACTCCACTCCCTCACATGAAGGTTTGTCACAATTTAGAAGTACCAACAAATGTTTGAGCACATCTTATTTTAAGAAATTAATCTGTAGCCTAAACTAATGCCAGGTTTTCTTCATCTTCAAGTTGCTTTCATGTTTAAATGGAATGTGATTATTTATAGAAATAAATTCTAATTATTTGTCTGATTCGTCAACATTCAAAAGTCACTTTGTGTCAGTTCTTGGGGCTAATTTAGCCTCCTAGTGTGGGTGTGAACCTTCAAATATGATGGGGGTTGTAATACTCAGTGCTTCATTTACTAGTTCAGTTTACAAACTCTGAGGATTGTCATCCTTAAGTAGGGGAAAATGGACATAGGCTTACTGCCCTTTTAAACCAAAAATTAGTCAGTCAAGTGAACCATAGAAATATTTAGGTTGCTGGGGTTGTCTGAAGGCCATCTGGTCCAAACTTTGTCTCAAAGCAGGGGCTAACATCAAAGCTAGAAGGTATTCTGAAAGATGCAAGTCTAGGATCTGGTCAGTGACAAAAAAACCTATTCATTATTAATTTTATTTTAAAAATTTATTTACTTTAATTTTTCTTTATAGAGGAAAATAAGTGACAGTTCTTCCAGAAATGAAATAGTGGGTCTTTAAAGTACAGGTTTCTGTATTGTATAACAGAGTCTGGATTATCTCAGTCTTAGCTCAGTGAAATCCCATCATTTTTTATGTATAATTTGCCAGACTAGTGGTATGATTAATACTTCAGCTTGCTACACATGCTAAAAGATCTAGAAGGAAAACAAGCCATTCCTTTTCATTTTACAGACAAATAATCTGAAAGGCTGCCAGAGATCTTGCCGAGGCAGAGACAGGAATCGAGCTGATAAGATCCAACTTTTATCCACTTGTTTGGAAAAAGCATGTTCTTTCTGCTTGGCTGTGCTGCCCATACACACTGAAATACACACTTCTCCCAATAGCTAGAAATAAAATCTCAGATTTCTGTTTCCTTCAGTACTGTCTAGTAATGGTAATAGCAGGTAATTGGTCATTTTTACATCTAGCTCTTAGTTCATATAGAAGCAATATAACTTGGTTGGGCATTGGAAGTCCATGGTCAGAAATTTAGGAGTGCACGTAGAACCAAGATGACCATGTTTTTGACAGGACAAGACAGGGCTGAAAAAGGAATCAAATTGAGTTTACTGGTTAGACAGCATGAACAAATCTTCTGCAATCAACACCAATGTTTTGTGGTAAAGCTTCATCTTAATCTTTCAACCGAACTCATACAGTTAAATAAAAGTATTTTACATTTCAATCACTTCTCAGACTTGGAGTTGTGTGCGTTTCTCCTTAGTGACATTGTAGATGGGAAGCTGTGAAAGCAGTTGTTAATATCTTTTGGCCTCAGTGGTCACTTTGCATTGTTTAATGTTGGTTAACTTTTGCAGAGCATCCAAAGAAAAGCAAGGGGGATAGAGAGTCCATGGTGATCTAAGAATGCACAAATTACGGATCTCAGGGCCTTTGGGCCTGAAGACTAGCTGTGTTAACTGCACACTGACTGTTTCTCCTCCTTCTCTTCTGCCTCTGATGGTGCCACACGTTTCTGTAGAACTGAGCTCCAGTTCATTGCCATCAGATCTTCAAAAACACTGGAGTGCGTCTTCCCCTTCCCTGAATATTAAAGGCGAATGGGAGCATGATGTGGACATGGGCTTTGGCAGGCTGGGGCCTTTCCCAAACGCATGTGAAAAGTCAAAAATATTTATATCAATCATGTTTTATTACTACTGATAGATACAACTCCCCTCTCTTTCCCCTCCACAAGAAAGAACTTCAGGCTTCACTGAACCCCTCAAGGATTCATCGTCTGAAAAAGGAGGAAAGCACAGATAACAGAAAAAGAACTCAAACAGGGGAGAGGAAAAAACAAACTGGAGATGTTCCCAAAGCAGTGTATAAGCCCTTCCAAAATGTCACAAAGTTATTCTCGTAAAGCAGCTTAGCTCTAGGTTTTGGCACTCTTCATCCAGTGTTTTTGTGAGAGAGCAAGAAAGACTCTGGTGAGTCTGGTCATTTTTCGTTCTGTGGTCATTCCCTATGTAATGTTTGGAATATTCATCTGCCTCTTTCCTCGCTTAAGAAACTTGGTGATGCCTTTCATCTCCCTCACCAGAGACCTGGGAAGGAGGAGTGTTTCCTTCCCTCAGTGAACCTGATCTCAGCTGGGAACACCTCTCCTTCTCTATTTGTGTCACTTGGTTCAAATTCACATCTGCATATCTTTGAGCATGTTTTTAAGGCCAGGAGAGAATCATGTCTGCACTTGTACCCACGATTTAAAGGAATTATAGCACAGAATGATTTACAGATATTTTCTAAAAGGCAGTATTTTGAGGCGTGCACAATCTTTTTTTTTTAATAAAAAACAAGCAAAGAGCTGTAGTAATTACCTTCAGTCACCATAACCCTCAGCGTTCAATTGCTGTCATAGAATAGAAAAAATATTTCTTCTTTGTATTTCTGGTTGCAATGTTTTCCACTTTTAACTGCAGTATAAAAGGACAATGATTTTCTTCTCCACCCCCAGAAGAGTGAGAGATGAATGTTTAATTAGAGCCAGAATTTGAAATGTTCACAGAACAATTTTTTCCCCATAAGTGTCTCTGCTGATAGGATACCGTTTGTAGCTCATCTCCATACGTCCTTACTATCTGCTAAGGAGAGCCCTGCTGCAGTTTGCTGCCTAAGCAGTTTTTGCTTTTTTAATAAGGAGAAGGGAAGTCTTGTGGTTCATCCAGTGGTGCAGTTTAAGAGAGAACAAGAATGAGGCAAACAAGGACAAAAGACAGGATTCTTTTAACCCTCTGATTGCTTTGCCCACATTGCTTAATTTACACTGGTGACAGAAATTTCGACAGAGTGTGCCTGGTGCACCTCATTCCCCTCGCTGCCCGGAATATCAACTGGATGCTGTCAAATGACTTTTACCTGGACATTTTTTCTTGTATTATTTATCATAGCTTGTTACCTCTTTCGACTATTGGCTCCCTCAGATTGCTGTGGCACATAAAAAAGGAGGAGGGGGAATAGCAAACTGTCCAAATGGGATCTGCTCAGTGGGGCCCTGGTGAGAGAAAATCTGCTGAAGCAAAACAAAAAGTTGGGGGGAAAGCAGGGGAGAATGAAGACCAGGACACTGACCACCTCCTATTTTAAACCTTCTAGAGAAATCAGCAATTGTTTTCCTTAACTTTTGCCCATGCAAAGCAATTATAATAGAAATAATCTCATTGTAAAGCAGCTCTTTGGTGCAGCTTGTACATGAAATGCTTTTCCATACTCTCCTGATTCTTTCAGAAACGGGTGGAACTTTCAGGGCTGTGTTTTTAAGGCAGGTTTGGCCTGGCAGACGCTGCACTGACCAATTTAATAGCCAATTTAATTGCTCTTTTCTGATTCCAATAAAACAACTTACAGGAAAGGCAGTGCAAATGTTGCCAGGCATAAAATCCAAACCCCACAGAGCGGTGGGATATAGGAAAAGGTGTGATGTTCATGTTAATCACTAATTCCAGTAAAAATGAGATATTGGGGAGGGAGGGTTATGTGATTGCAAACATATTGCTGCAGTGGAGCTGCTGTAGTATCTCTCTCATTTATGGAGCAGTGAAATGTAGGACTGATAATAGCTTGAGTTTATATAGCACCTTTCATCACAAAGGATCCAGAGGTGATTTACAAACTTAAACTGTTATATAGATTACACTTATAAAACAAAACACAATTGCTGTTTTCCGAGTAATGGTCTGAAACGCTACAGATTGCATTAGTGCTACTGAAATGATTTGGGCCATTATTGGAGAAACAGGTAGGATTTTTTATTTTTGTAGAGTAAAAACTGGATCACAGTGGCCAGCTCATGAGCGAGCTGTGACAGCTGGTTAAATGTGCCCAGGAAAGCAGCACAACGCAGGAATCAGCACATCTGGGGAAAGAAGGTCTCGATGCAGAAACTTTAGGAGTGGTTTGGTAAAAGCAGCAGCACCACCATCTCATGGAAAAATCCGTGTAAAAGGACTCCTCATCTCTACGGAGTGGCATGGGCATTTCAAGAAGCCTTGACTTTTACATTGCCTGCAGAAGTATGTCCAGCAGCTTGATGGCCCAAAGCACTGCAGGAGGAAAACAGACCTGCAGGCTCCTGGGGAGGAGCAGCCTCTGCTGAATTTTCAGTCTCACTTGTGCCACATTTAGATTCCCTTCCAGATTTCCAGCCCAGATGCTGGTGCTGCCTGTGATGTTTAAACGTGATTTATGGGAAAATTACACTGAGGGTATGCTATATGGAAAGTTAATATAGGTGGATCTGACCACCTGTAGGAGCTATCATCTTTTGTCACTCATTACCCCTCAAACTGTGATTGCTGAAGTGGTCTGTGCTGGCCCAGCTAGAAGAAGGGAGGTAGGAGCGACTGCTGTACTAGCTGCAGCTCTTTTGTGTGACTCCCGTGATGCGAAGTATTATCCCAAGTGCCCAGCACAACTCTCTCCAGCATGAATGTATAGACTCACCTGCCTATAAACTGAGCTGAAACTCAGCTTTAACATTTTCTCTGCAGAAAGAAGTCAGTGTCATGGGTAAAGCTGAAATATCAGACATCTTCATTTGGTACAGAGTGAAAGCAGATGTAGGGGTGAAAAGGGGGTTCAAATGACTACTAATCCTTGACTACTAATTCCGTACCAATCGTGAGGAGGTGGTGCTGACACCTCGTGCAAACCGTGCTTCTGCGCTGTGCCTGCGTTCCTGTGCAATTATCACCACACAGTGTTAAATGGAGGTTGCTTTCATCAGTGCTTTCAGCAAGACTTGCATTTCACAGTCTGTAGGAATTGTAGAAAATACCCGCTGTAAACTGTTAGCATGAAGTGTTTGGAAATATTTAAGAGATGGGCACAGGAGCTGTGTGCTTTTTGTTTCAGCAACAGATTTAGTCCAACCAGATTTTGAGGGGCTCTATCCATTTTTATTTTTGTTTTCCTGTTATCCTGATTCATTGCAGACCCCTCTACTCCATGCTGTTTATTTTGACCTAAAAAAAAGTTCCAAATGTAATGTATTCTAAGCACTTAGAATTGAAGGAATGTGTCTTGCTGGCTATATGGGGTACTAACAAAGTGGAAATTAAAAAAAACTGTAAAAAATTTCAGCTGAAAGATGTGAGATCAGCTTGATGCTAAGCAGAGTGTTGGCAAATCTCTGCATGGTTTTGTAGCTATGTGACTCCTGTGCAATTTACTCTGGAAAATGCAAGCCTTAAAGCTTTGCATAGCAATCTGAAAATATTTGTGTCTGTCCTGTGCTTATTCCAGTACAATGTGAAGGGTAATTCTAAATGCAACTACAGTAATATAAACTGATATACATAATGGGATTTGTAGATTAAAGCCTAATTAGGGCAAGTAGCTCATGAAAGCCTCATCCAAAGTGCAGCTGCTCTCCCAAAAAATAGAGCAACTTGAAACAGTCTTTTACCAAACACTTCTATATTTGTAGCTAATGTGAAAGCTGGAACAGATTGCCCAGAGAAGTTGTGGATGCCCCCTCCCTGGCAGTGTTCAAGGCCAGGTTGGATGGGGCTTTGAGCAACCTGGTCTAGTGGAAGGTGCCCCTTCCAACCCAAGGGGGTTGGAACTAGATGATCTTTAAGGTCCCTTCCAACCCAAACCATTCTATGATTCGATGATTCTAAGTAGACTAAATATCAAAAAGGCCGTTGGTCCTGAATTTATATCTTGGCTCTCTTAAAACTAGAGTAAAGAACCGCTGAAGGAGATGAATGCTGTTGGGTTGTTTTTTTGGTGGGAAATGGGGAATTTGCTCAGGAATACAAAAAGTTAAAATAATCAACTATATGTAATCCTTCTTTACAAATGCCTGTACAACACTCAAAGCTATTCTTAATTCTTCCCCAGGAGATCAAATACTCTGCCCTGGACAGGCTGCTTTTTTGAGCTAGCTAGAATATCAGGAGACCATGCTTCTATTCTATTTTACTTTACCTTACAGTCTTATATATTCTATTATTATTATTATTCATGATATAAGTTGATGAGACAAAATAGGACGATAATATACTTTCATGTATTCACATTTTATCAGTTCTGGATCAGTACACCAGTTCAACAGAAAGATGCTTAAATTTCATCCCATGGATGATTACTTTGCTAAAGTGTGATCTTACTGTTCTTGTTCAGCTTTTGTTCACTACTTTGGTAATACACTTGTTGATTCAATGGACATTCTGCCTCAGAAAGAATTCACTAGAACAAAAAGGAAATTTGGAGGTATGATCCAACCGATAAAGGATTGGATTTACTTGCACCAGAAGTGCCAGCACAGGAAGCAGCTCTTACACCAAGGCTCGTAATAGCGTGCTACTCTATCCAGCTGAAATTACAAGGGAAGGTTACAAAGACACAATGTGACAGCCCAAATTAGATTTTGGCAAACTGGACAAAACTAGCACCTTAACCTCAATATTTTTTTACAAGATTTCCAATGTCCCCAGTGGTCAAGACCTTAGATGTATTTCTTGTAAGAAGACTGACATGTCCAGGAGCAAGACATGTGAATTAGAAGAAGAGAACGGGGGAAAATAAGTCAAACAGGAAAAATCCCCACAACCCAAAATAAAAAAAAAACAGCATAGAAGCACTTTTATTTATATGAGCAGAGGATAAAGGTGTGTGCCTAGAAAACTAAATCAGATTCTGTGGGTACATCTGAGAAATGTTCTGCTGTTTTATGAAAATTCAGTGTTGATCAAAGAGAGGGAATCAAGCAGTTAGCGTCTTTGAATGAATGCTAACAAGTGTGTTTTATTAGGGTTTCTGGTACTTTTCAGATGTATGAATGCCATCCCACTTGGCTAAGCTTACTGGGACTCTGGGGAGGGAAGGTCCCGTGCAGGACTGTGTGCCCCTGCAGCCGCGGGGCCCCGGTGAGGTCCTGCTGCTGTAGCGCTTCAGCTTGAACGTTTTTCAGCCAGCATCTCAGCAGAGAGTGCTGATTTAGAGCAAAAAAATTCATTGATGTCTGTTTTGCTGATGGCCAGTTTTTGTGGGAAGGCAGAGCCCCTTGGAGACCACACGCCGGGCTGTGCTGTTACCTGCTTGTGCTTAGTTAGCAGCAGACTGAGGCAGAGCTGGGAGAAAGCTCAGCCTTTGCCGGGAGTGGTTCTAGGGGAAAAGAATCTGTTCACTGACGCAGAAAGTCTTTTCTTGTGCGAAGTCCCCCCGGCTCATTCAGTCTTGTTTCCCAAACTGACTGTAGGCCCTTCTGCGGCAGTTCGGGCACCACTGGGGAGGGTGCCACGTGGCTGTGCATCGCCTGGCTGCAGCTCCCTGTGGCAGCGTGCCCGCGGGGGGCATGGCCCTGGGGACACAGCCTCCCTCCTTGTGGCTTTGCTGGAGCTCAGCACTCCCCCTGCCGCCGGCACCGCTGGCACAGCCACCCGCTGCAACACCCACCCCTGGCAGTGCCGCATAGCACGACCCTGCCGCCTTCCAGCCGTGCCGCACTCCTGTGCATCCTCAAAAGCAGATCCACTTATGTGGGTGCCCCCAGTCCCCTCACTTTGGACGACGCAGGGATTAGAGTATGAGCGTGTTTTCTTCATCCTTTCTCCCTGCCTTGGTTGTGCAACCCACTACTGGGAACAGGCAGCGGCTGCCAAATTGCATCCTACATCTGTTCATTTCCAAATGCGCCTTTGTTAGGTGCAAACGAAGGCCTCATTATTTGCTCTAAGTATGTAGTCACTTAGGAAAATAAGCCAATAAGTAAACATCTGAGTGAACAAATCGGTGATTTGCATCTACTTGTTCCCTGAATGCATTCACAAGTGGTAAGAAAAAAAGCCAGTGTCTCCAAATACATCCACGTGGCATTTCCCCACAATATACTTTTTCAAACGGACTGTCTGGCTTTTGCAGCCAAGTGATATGCAGCAAAGTCTGGAGAGAAGAGAGATAAATGTATTGGATTTAGTAATATGGAGAACCGTGGTAAAGGTACAAAGATTACTTTTCTTCTGGAATACTTCTGATTTACTGCTTAACACAAAGTTGACCATATGGAGAACTGTTTGTGTCTGAAGAAAAGCAGCTCACTAATTCAGGTCTGCGAGGGGAACTTCTGCTTCTTATGACAGTAAATCTCTGGGCTCTCCATTCCTACAAACTTTCCATTTTTCTGTTCGGTAGACTGAAGTTTAGATTCAGGAACAGTATAGAATTAGAGGCAAATAAACTGTTAGAGAAACTCTTAAGTCATATTGACTTAAGTGATGAGATCATGCCAAGAAAGTTAATACAGGCAGCTCCAGGGGAATGCTGATCAACTGATTTATTCACCTCTGTTTGTTCTAAGCAAAAACATATGTCTAAGGAGGCGTTCAAAGCAGAACAAAAAGCAAAAAAAACCAAGTTTCCTTTAAACCCTTGTTGTCTTCACTCCCTTCACTATATCTTTTTCATATAGAGATAAAACAGTACGAAGACGTGAACACACAGCATAAATGCCTTTTAAAGTATCTTTTCAATTCTGCATTGACATTTATTAAAAAATAACCTTGTATTCCAGGTTGTGTGGTCCCTCCCACATCAGTGGGGCAGAATGTGGCCATATGTTTCTGCTTGCCTTGGTCACTGCCGATCTCCCTCACCCCCTTTGGTTATGCTAGAGGCCACTGCCTGTGGTTTTATTATAAATGATTTTCTGCAATTTATGCTTGCCTGTAAGGTTGTACAAAGATAACTTGACAGCCTAAGATCTAAAGTGAGTTTAGGCTTTTTCGATCTGTAGATGCACATTGCCCACACAGGCACACAGTTCCATGTTTTTTTTTTGTTAGTCCTCTCCTTTACGGAATCCAGTCTCACCGTGACATGCAGGTTTTCTGAGAGTCTGTTAGTGTTATAAAGAAACAGGATCCAATTTTCGGCCTTCAAAAAACTCTCAGAAATGGAACAAAACAAAAATTCCAGACAAATGTGAATGACACAAAAGCATACTAGGAACACTTAGAAATATCTTCTATTTCTAGGCTATAACCTTTCCCAAAAGTTAATAAATATACGTCTACAACAGATCTGTGTTCTGGACTGATTCAGTGTGGACTTTAATATAGTTAGTCATCCATCAGTGTGAACTATAAAGCATTTACATCAAGGCACTGAAGAAGCTTTTAAATATTACATTTTTAATATATTTAATAGGGACTTATAAGTTGAATTGTGATTGACTATCAAGCTAATAATGCACATCTCACATGCAAAATGCAAACATACAGTTCTGCGGATTGGCTGTGTAAATTAAACTCATTTGTGTAAATGTGCTTTTGCATGCATCTGCCTGTTTCTGTGATAGGTGGAGATATTACCACATCACCAAAGAAAACCCCCACCCATGAGAGAATTCACATCGCTGTTCGTTCAGCTGTCTGCAGCCACAGTTTTGAGTCCGTTCTTGTACGAATCCTTTGCATGAGTCTGGCTTTATTTATGCCTTTGCTTACATAAAAATTTAAAGGCCATCTTGTCTTCTACTTCCATATGTAAGCATAAAGAAACACATTTGGCCGTATGAACGCATGTTATTCTCTCCAAGATAATATTTTCTTCTTAGATGTTGAGATCATTAGATGTTAGATCACCATAGTGTTGAGACACGTTGTGTCTTTGCCCCAAAATTCATTACCACAACTCTTTGCCGCAGCAAAACCATAAAGGGTTCCCTGACAAAGCAGGAACCTGCTTCTGGGAGATTCTGTGAGAACCTTGCAATTGAGTGGGTATGGGCCGACCACCATTGCTTGAAAGAGCAAGTCCAGTTGTTTGAAAGGGGGAGAAGTGATGAGCATGGTCTGGACATGAACTGCAGACAACAGTGAAAAAGAGAAGGTTTAGACTAAATCTTATGGGAGAACAATCACGTGGGCCCTACAGTGCTCTCCACTGAGAAGTGGTTAAATAAAGCAGTTGCATTGGATTAAAAAAAAAGTAAATAAAGGGTTGGGAAAAGTCACAGAAGTGTACCTCAGGGAGTGATTTTACACGGTTTCAGGAAATGACCAAATGATACATTCATTCTTATCGCAGTGATTCATCTTAATATGAGCCAAAAGCTCTTCAAGTCTCTGAAGAGGCACATGGCTCATCATTTTTCAGTGTATATAGGTGACAGAAATGAAATTTCATATTCTTTCTTTCTTTCTTTCTCTCCAACTGAGGCACTCACTGTTAAACCTGATACACTCTGAAGAAAAGGCTTTCCCCATTAGGCCCATAAATCCTAGTGAACATAAAGATTCCCCAGTTGCTGCATAATGTAGAATTTGGATGTCACCAGAATCAAAGTTACCTTTGAATTCCTAAAGCAAAGATGCTGGTTCATTAGCACAGGAAATACTGCTCAGTACAGGGGGTTCTGATGAACCAAGAGTTAAATGATTATCTAAAAAGCTTTTGTTGCATATGCAACTAATGATCATGAACTTGTTATATCTGTGAATAGAAATTATGGTACCAGGCAATAATGTTTACGTTTAATACTTTAATAAACCCCACCTTTTTACCAAAGCTGAAATCTCTCCTGGCATAAATGATGGCAATTATATTTAAAACTGGAATTCTAAATCTTTGGTATTGTTGAAAGAGATTGTACTGGTTGATCCAAAAGCCATGACTGTAAAAACATGAAAAAAGTTCTGAAAAGTCCCTGATAGAAGACATGCAGAATCATCTTTAAAAAGTAAATGCAAGTGAATATAGAAATAATGGGAAAATATGGAAGTAGAAGAAGTGAATTTAAATTACAGGTTAAAAATGCATGTAGTGAATAAAAGAAGCTAGAAATCAATGAGAAATAGAATTAAAGTAGTAAGAAAGATTTTAAAGAATATTAGGAATAAAAATCACCTTAATCCAAGACTAGGTCCATTGCAATATGCAGAATGTAAAATCAAATAATACAGAAAAGTCCAAAATGCTCAATTAATAATTCTGTTCAATGTTTGAAGAGAAGTAGGAGATGATATGGTGGATGAAATGAGAAGTTTACCATCTGCAGTGAAAGAGAATGTGAAACAGTATCTTTTATAATTAAATACTATAGAAACAAAAGGCCTGGAGAACATACAATTAGAAGTCTTAAAGGAATTATCCAAGGAGCGGAAAGAGCTGAATCACTTGATGATTGAGACATAACTTTAGGACTGGACATGGATAATTACCCATGGAAGACAGGCTTGATGGAAGCTTAGATGTCGCAAACAAAAGCACATAAGGGTCCAGGGGGTAAAAGTTGAACTTAGACAAATTCAGCCTTGGAGGAGACAGATTTTCCTTGTATTAAGGTAATGTAGCATGGGAGCAGCTCACCAGGGAAGGTGGCAGACTCATCAGCTGGAGACTAAAATGAAATGAGATAACTCTTAAAAGAGTTGCAGCTCAGAAAAATTCTGTCCTGTGTATAGATGAGGTCAGACTAGATGATCAGAGCAGTCTCTTTTGGCCACAGAGTGTATAAATTATAAATTAAACTCAAACTAATTTAGAAAATGATGCTTCAAACCAAACTGGAAACTAATTTACTGTCTCCTGCATTAGACTTCCCTCTTACGATGTCTCCAGCATAACTGCCATTGATTGTTATTAATTAATGGCACATGTTTCTAATGTGGTCTGTTTTGTGGCCAGTTAGTACTTAGGTTCCTTTTGTGGTGCTGCTGTATAGGCACATGTAATGAATGATATGTAAAAAAAAGGACTGTGAAAGAACTTACACTCAAAAGATAACATGAGAGATGACAGGTGGGCACAACAGCCGCATGGAAGGGGGCTGAGGGATGGTACAATATCAGGTAGGACTGAAGTGTTCCTATTGACTATAATAAGGATGCCATCTGTCCAGGCATGCCTGCATGTACTGTGGGGGCTTTTCATCAAGACTGGCTGCTCTAGCAAGAGGCTCAGAAGTAGCATTAAAAATGACAAGGAGAAAATTTTATTTAATTGTCAAAGAATCAGACTCGACAGAGGAAGGTACCACAATCCTGTGAATACAGAGAGCACGTGCACAGACTCTAGACCTACATAAATATAAATATTTTCCATGCCCTTATTTTAGAGGATGTTGAATATAAGGATGTTGGTATCCTTAGAGAACCTGAACTGAGTCATTAAAGTTACTCATTGAAACCCCTACCTAGAAATATATACTTCTCTTCTATAGCAGATACTTCCAAAAATATCTGAGCAGTAAAGGATGTTTTATCATCAGCTCCAAGAAAAGATGGGGTACCTCTCCTACCATTTAAAATAAGTTCGGAATGGGTATGCAGTGAGAATTGTTGCTTGTACCAAGTGAGTTTTTAGATTGAGAAGAGTTGTGTTGCTTCCTTCCCAATCAGTTGGAAGGGCAGAGTGTATCTAAACCCTGTGGAAGATACCCTGCTGTCCTGGTTGGGACTAGGGCAGACTTTTCGGTTAAGTTTCTTTTAAGTGGCTGTACTTTCTGAGGGTAACTACACGCGCTTGTTGCCGTGGAAAGCAGGGTCCCTGTTGGGTCTCTTTGTTCCACAAAGGAAGGGACCGTAAAAGTGTCGCACCTGCAGGGAGGAGCGGACAGGACTGGTGACCCAAACCTGACCAACGGGGTATTCCATCCCACCCACGTGATGCTCTGTTTAAAGCTCAGGGACCACGAGGGTCGCACTCTCTTCCCCTATGGCCAGCGTCTGGGGAGGACTCTGCCTGCGCTCCTTCCTTCACTCCTGAATCCGGTCCCCACCTGCTGCCGCATCTGGTTCGGGACTCCCCAGCACCTGCCCTGCAGCATCAGCGGTGACATGATTGTCATCAGGGGTAGCTCAGCAGCAGTTTTGTATATAGTTCATTGTTTATTCTCTCTTTTTCATTATTTATTGTTTATTAAAACTGTTTTACCTTTCCAACCTGTAAGTTTCTCTCTCCCTTTTCTCTTTTCCTTTTCCTCTCTGGGGAAGGAAAGGGTTAAAAGAGACCGTCTGTCATCCCCTTAACAGCCCACCCAGCCTTAGATGGTGGCACCTGCTTCCAAATTCTCAGCGGCATCCTGCACTTTACTGGGTACTTTTAACATGTTCAGACACTGTTCTACAAGAGTCTGGTTAATTATTTTTGAAGGATAAAGACAGTAAAAGACAAAATGAGCCAGATAACCATCCCCCAAAACAACCTGTAATACTTGGAATATAGTGGGTTTCACATAAATATATATATACACACACACATGCACATACACATATACATAAAATTATGTATAATGTGTATTATATAGTATTTGTTTACGTATTTGCTTATTTCTGTAGCTAGCTCAACTGGCTAGGCTAGATGACCTACAAAGATTCCAATATTTCTGGGAAAGCATCTTTGATGGACTGGGGAAAATAATCTTAGACTATGTGCAGTGGTAAGCATGTTGATACCTTTGTCTATAGCTCTATGTGGGACAAGTGTGTAAAAGGTGATAGAGAGCTTCAAACTCTTATGTGTCATCTTTATCTCAGATGGCATTTAACGTGCACTGGATATGGTACTCTTATTTGTAGCTCTTCCTGGAGCTTGTTAAGAAGCAGAGGCAGTGGTTTGCTAATATGCTTATATATACAAGTACTGTGCAGAAGTACACAGTGCAAACTGAAATGTGGATCATTTGAAAAGTGGAATTTGGCCAGTGATTTCAGCGGGCAACAGTTCAGGCCAATAGCATTTGTCATCATTCCTGTTTAAAGTCCCAGCAGTCGCTTCTGAAGAGTTTTACAAACAGCAGCAGCAGAAAATCTGTATTTCCCAGCGACTAGTTAAAGTCATGAAGTGTTGCAGCAGTCTGAGGGAGAGCAAAGGTCCTCGTGGTATAGTAAGGCAAGACAGGCACCAATGGGGATTTTCCCTGCACCGAAACCCCAAGTCTGAGCCAACAGTGTAGTTTTTTCAGAGCCTGCATAAGTCAGTCTGTATTAACATCATGGCTCATGGTCCTTGGCACAGGAAGAAGGATTGAAAAAAAAAGATTCTTAATACATTTCTCAGGGCCCGTTCGTTTTTGCATTATCATCTGTATACCTGCCTGCCTCTCTGGGTGTCTAGTTATCAGGCGTGGTGTGGCCTTCTTAGGATGCTGTGTGTATTTATCATTTGAGCTGCTTTTTCACTCTGACTTTTTTTTCTGTAGAAATGTAATGAATGTATAGTGCAAGCTGAGGTGTTTCTAATATCCCCATAATTTGGAATTCAGGTACATTAAGAGAAATTGGTCATTCTGTTCCTTGCCCAGTCAGTTACTTACTTGGAGTAATTTTATTTTTCCTAAAAATTGAACGTTTGCAATCCCAATACAAATGTTATATAGTTTTGATAAACCATTATTTCTGAAAGCACAACTATTGATTGCAAAACATAAGTGACTGCACATAGCTTCTTTTGTTTCTTGCTGTGTTTGGCCTCACCATCTCAATTCTGAGACAGCAACTCTTTTTCATCTTCTGTACAAGGCACATTTCATATTGTATTACTGAAATGTACAGCTGTGTTTAGTAGCTCCATCCTCACACATTTAAGAATAGCCGTGCCTGATTTTTTTGAGATTGTGCCAATATTCCAAATGGCTTCTCTTTTGTTTTTGAGAAGTTAAAGCTTAATTTTGGCATTTATCAGTTCTGAAATTATGTTTGGTTTCAACAGCTTTTTTTCCAAGATTCATGATCTGAAATAACCCGCAGTAATTACAAGACTTTGTCAGGATATTGCTGATCACCTCCTGCACGTGTTTTTTTGGAGAGAGGCGTGGGGCAGGACGCGAGGCAGTGTGCGCGTGTGTGCAAGCCCTGCCCGGGGCGCGCTCCCCGGCTGCTGCCCGCGCCGCGCCGTGTCAGCAGCCATCCACCTCGACGCCTTCCTGATCTGCAATCAGTCTTCCTGGCCCCTCGTCTCTTGTTGTTCAAGCTGTGTGTCACAGCCAGTCACAACAGTTACTTCAAGCAAATTTTCACACTCTTTGGCTCAAACTGCTGGCAGCATTCCTAAAGTCTCTGAGGAAATAATTCCACAAAGTGGCATAAATTAATGTGACTAATTAACATCATGTTAATTATTTGTAAATTGTATGTTTGGATACACATTACTTGAGAGGCATATGTTACGTTCAATGTTTACTGAAACAAGTGACTGCTAATCGCATCTCCTGAGTGTTCCTTTCACAACAGTCAGCAAATAGAGGCTTCTCTAAAAATAAAAATTGTGTCCTAAGGGAATGCATGAACTATAGCATGCAGTGAAATGAGGAACTGGAGTAGAGAGTTACCTTCATGTCGGCCTGAGAAACGCATTGGAACGAGTTTCGTAGGTAGTAACTACTTCCACCTCGCATGTAAGTCAGGACGTATGTAGTATATTAGCAGAATGTTTTTAAATGATGCTTTTACAAGCCTGTGGAAAAAATAAATGGAGCTTAAGTAATTAGAAGTTGCACACAAGGGCACCCCTCAATTAAGGGTTGAAAAAGCAACAGTAACACAGTTGTTTTCTCACTTTGGAGTTTCTGATGTGATGCTGAAAGGGCCCTCCTGCATCGTTAGCGGTAGATGCATGACACTTCAGCGGTAAGCGCAAGGAGGGCATAAATACAACACGCTCAGTAACCTGAAACTTTCTCAGCACGAGAGCCTCATACCGTGGGTTACAAGCTGTCTACAGACAACTGCTCCAACCGCATCTGGTAACAGCTAAGGTACACCTTATACTGAGCCCACACAGGCTCTTGCATGCCCTGGAGGGCATCGACAGATCACGCCGGTGCCCATCGTTTCACGCTGCCTTTGTGAACAGGGAGTTCGGTTTTGAATGACAGTACTAAAGGGGTATACCAGAGAAATGCAGTAAGTCCAGTGGTGTGGTACCACAGGCCACCACGTCATATAATCCCTTTATTAAATTGGTCAAGCTCCATTATTTAGGATTTTTTTCTCATTATTGCTGCCAGAAAGTTATTTTAGAATACAAGGTGGTAATGCTTAGAAACTCTTTTGTAATTTCTAGATAACATTTCTCTATGATTGCTTAGAGCTGTTTTTTTGTCACATCAACATTCTCTTTTAGATTAAATAGTACTTTTACCTCTCCCATGTTTCCCCACAATTTCATTTACATCACATCTTTCAGTGCAGGTCCCTGGAAGCTTAATTACTTTAAATGCTGGGTTATTTTCCTGTCACAGCAGCTCCCTAAGCGCACTCGCCACCTGACTGCACATGCGCTAGTGATGGTGCAAAGGAGAAGGAGGGACCATGTGGCTTGAACAGAAAGAGAGACAGAGAAATATATAGAAAAAAGGACAGGCATATGGTAGCTGTGAATTACATCAGTTTAAGCTGCCATGGTACAACACCTTCAGGCTTCACTTCTCTGTACTGAAAACATTAGGTCTTATTTAATCTCTTCTCATGAAATGAGCTCTGAACCTTTCCGATCAAACTGTTCTCTTCATCTGTTCTAGTTGAAGTTTATGTGCTGTGAAGAGCTGTGACGCTGTGGGTTGCTTTCAGTTAGGGAGCGTGGATGGCCAGTGCCATTCAAAGCCCTCACGTTGCTCTCCTTGGCCTCTGGCTACCGCTCTGGCAGCGTGTGGGTCTTCCCGAGGTCTGGGGCATTTGTGCCAGCCCCATGGGGATGTCTCAGATACCCTACCGCATCTCAGATGGCACCAGATACAACCTTGGCCATCTTAATCAAGTCCTGCATGACTGACAGTTTTAAATGTAATGTTTCATCTCCTACCGTGAGATTTCTGTTGTTTCTGAGTCAGCAACCTTTATATTATTGAAATATTCTTGAATTAAAAAAAAAAAATCCTGTTTTCTACAATTTAAAACAAAAGAAACAGTGTCTTGAGAATTGTTGAATCTTTTGCTGCACAGTATAAGTCTCCATTTCTTGAACTATGCAGTTGGCAGCTACAGAAAACTCCATCTCTAAGAGATGTACTTTACAGCCAGATCCGAAGGGGAGAGCATGGTCAGTACAGACAGAACATTTGGTGACTGAAGTGACCGATCTAACGGCGTCTGATGTATTTTATTGTGTGAAAAGTACAGATTTTTGAGAAGTGGATTTTCAATCACAGTAACAACCATACCCTGAATACTAGGGAAACGTTTGCATTTTACCCTTTCTCTTCATCCTAACATACTTCCTATTCTTGCTTCAATACATCGAGGCATTCGAGCTTCCCAGTAAAGAAAAAGGTTTTGACTTTTTTTTTTTACACAGGCAAATAACATGTTTCCCTAACCTCCTTTTTCTTTTGGAAAGACAGAAACTGCTTTTGTTGCAAGTTAAAAAATAAAATTTCATCTGAGGCAAACATCTAGCCTGGAAAATGTCAGCTAAATAATTACAGCTTGGCAAAGACACGAGCAACTGAAACCAATGTATTATATTAAAAAATATTAAGCAAACTTAACTGGAGCTCTTGTCTATAATAAAAATGTACGCAGGCATACATATGTATATACTGTGCTATTTTCTTATATATGTAATGAATAATGCAGTTCATTATTTTTGGAACTGTGTCATTTGCAGTACTCTTTCAAGCCAGCTCCTGAATTCAATGGGGCTCATTGTATATGTAAAGTTTAATACATGCATAACTCTTCTGCAGGATCATATTCTACAATATTAATGCAGTATTCACATTATGAATTTACCTGCCTGAAAATCCAGAATATTTTAAAATATGGCTGCACACATACTGACAATTAAATTACAGACCCCAGCATCCTACATTTTCGTGCTTTCTTTGTGTAAAACAGTTGTATTATACTGAAAAAAGACAACATGTACCTCTTTTTTTTTTTCCAAAAATAAGTTATTGTGGTTTATAGTCTTTTCTTTTTCCTTTTCCTGGAAGAGGAAGGGAAGATACATTCAAACACAGATTTTACATTTTGCTTGTTTAGGAAGTATTTCGACAGCTGGGTATGTGAATTCTCTACTGGCAAGGCTGGGGTGGAAGCCCCAGTTGCTATTGTGCTGAAGTGCAGATGTTCAGCAGGCTGGTTTGGGGCCTTTGTTGACTTAGCTCTAGTTGAATAAAGAGCTTTCCACAAGCAGATACTCTGAAAGTCTGTTTTGTGACCAGGATTCTGATCTGTTTGAACTCTCTTGGCTGTTAAGTTAAAGGGAAAACTCAACTCTGTGCATGGATGGGCAACTGAGACTGGGGTTTGGTGCTAAGTTACACAGAATACAATAGCAAAGTTATTTTCAGAAAGTTACGACTTCCAGCCACTTTTCAAAAGAAACTTAGAAGAGTTTTATTATGCCACAGTTCACAGTGACTCAGAACTCTGCATACAATGCATTTTCAGATAAATGGAAGTAGGTGAGTACTGGGAAAAGTTTTTGTTCTGTAAAAACAAAAATGCAATTTTTTTTGGTTTTGCAGTCATGCTGAGATCATATTAAGGTTTTGGAAAAGAGAAACGAGGGTGAAGAATTACATAAAAATAATGACTAACAGCAGGTCTTTAAGCTGTGAAGTCTATTTCAAGTAGAAATGTTTATATATCTCTTCCTCAGTTGAAATATTTTTCTTAACATTAAGGTATTTCTTACATGTTTCTGCCATTGGTCAGACAACAACAAAAAAACCCTAGGATAACTCAATATTTTTTACAAGAAAACAAATTACTGATTTTTTTAAAATTAAAAAATAATTATGATCTCTCACTCATATATCCCTTTCAGCCAGGCAATTGCTAGCTGACTCTGATAGCAATTGAATCAATTACACTGGCTAGGCTACCCTAAAAAAGGTGAGAAAATGTGCTGGCAGGTCCTGTCTCATGTGGCTGTGCTCAGTCATGTGAAACAGAGCCACTACTTGCAATAAAACAACACAAACCAAAGTTAGGATAGGACAGGAGGTAAATAACAGAAATTGCAGAGAAGAAATTGCAACCTGCAGGCAGAGTTAATCATCAGAGCTGGTGTTGGGAGATACCCGGGAAGTATGTCTGGAGAAGTACCGTTTCACTGAGCACACGTGCTAAGGACTGTTGGTTTGAGGACCTGCTCTCCCCAACGCCATAGTCCTTCAAGGCTGAAACCTTGTCCAGGTAGCAGGTCAGCTGAAAGGAAAGCTTTAGTTTGTTTGATGGCCTCTCCATCTTGCAAACGTTTCAGGTACAACCCAGCCATGACTAGTTTGAGGAGAGGAGAGGCTGAGACCTTGTAGAAGCAGCTGTATGACATGAATGTAATTTTAAGGACCTGACATAGAGCCCAAAGACTTGGCAGGGAAAACTGACTTCCATTCAGCCACTGAACTACCTGTAGTTTTCTTTTGCCCAGTGACAATATTCCCTGTGCTGAAGAGCCCATACGAACTGTTGTTAAGTCCCCGTTGAGAAGACCTGTGCTGTAAGGCTGACAGCCAGTACCTGCTAATCCCACAGATTTCACTGGCAGTTCGACCAGAGCCCAACCATCAAGACACCACAGGAAATCCATTTTTCTTTCTGAATTCCTCCAATAGCCAAACGATATTTTGAAATATCCCTAAAGAAATTAATTTGAGAACTCCAAGAATCCTATGTATGTCATGAAATTTTAACCAAGGCTATTGTAGTCCCAGACTGTACTAAGGAGAGTTCATATTAAATGTCTCTGAATTATTTTGCAATGTTGAAATCATTTCAGACACAAAACTTCTGCAGCATTTTCTAGGGAATATTTGAAGTTTCAAAACTCTGCTTTCTGATTTTGTTTACTTTCCTTGATATTTTATATTATTTTAAACTTTTATTTTATGTTGGTTTTAACTTCTTAGATTCTTTGGAATTTTTCAGAAATTTTCAGACTTCTAGCAACAGCAGCTATAAATTCATTACAAATGTACAGTTGCATTCTAGCTATAAGGTTTATGATGATGCAAATCCCCCCAAGAATTCAAGAAGTGGATTTCTAGAAAAAATGGATTAAACTATATACCAAGGAAAGTCATCAAAATTTAACAGTAGTGACTTTCAATGTATATTTTAATGCATTCCAAAAATTGATCTGCCTTCTGGAATCACTGCTGCCATCTCACGTCCAAAAGGTGTTTTCTGAAATGAAAAATTATAGTGTTAGATTTTCAAGAGTCTCCTTAGGGTGTGGGCAGAAGGTTGCCTGCAGGCACAGCCACTGGGAATAGACCCCACGATAACAAGAAGTAATAGGGCAAGGAGAAACTTCAGGAGGGCTGGCTGCTTTTTTTTGATGTAGAGGTTGATTTTGTTTGTGGGATGGGAATGGAAGGATCTCCCAACAGGATTTGGGGAACCAAAGGGTCAGATTACGCCCCTAAAATTATCAGTACCTCTCTAGCTGGGCCAGGTGAACAACTGCTGCCTCTTATGGAGTTTAAAATTCAAGTCAGCACCCTGGGTTACATATTTCCTGCTGTCAAGTTAAGGTGAGTTATTTTAGAATGTGTTCCACCTACTGGCAAAAATTGTGCCAGTACATTAGATGTTTTTAACTTGAGCATATATTCATTCACAAAAATAACCAGCTAAGGTAAAGTTAAACTGCAGGCATATAGCTTTTTGTCTATGTGTCACCTTTCTTTGAGGAGTGTTTCTATTGTAGGTTATATCCTTGGGAATGTGCATGTCCCTTCACACAAAACTAGAAAAGCTTTTCTTTCTGCATCCATGAAGGACATTTTCTTGTTCCTCACTTCTCTGCCTGGTGTGGGACACACAGGACAGATACACCCACCAGCCTCTCTGGTTTCATGTAACGAGACACATGTCCAGCCATTGTTAGGACACCCATTGGCACTGTGCATCTCAAAGATTATGAGTTTCAGGTATGTAAGCTTTCCAGAACAAAAAACCACCCCAGCAGCGCCACATTAAAATCATACTCATTCAAAAAGTCACATGAATGTGAAGTTCAGATCTTAGCTGTATTCTTTAAAAATGCAGTGACATTCAGTGATCCATTTTAAGGATTTTGGTATAATACTGTCACAATTTGCCTATCAATTACTTAGACATCTCTAATGGAGAGATGTCATTTAAAAGTGCAACAGTGATGTTGCTTGCTTGATTTATAGTCCATTCTTCTCCCTAGCTTTCTGGCCTGCAACGGGGTTTATATTGTTGTCTATTGTTAAATCCCAGCATAATGGATACCACAGCTGCAGTGGACAGCTGTAATTTTTACTGACTTCTGTCTTGGTGTGTGACTCAGCTATGCAGTTCAGTGCTCGGCCCATGTGTTTTGAAAATGGATTTAAATAACTTGTGTATATATTGTTTAATTAACAATAGGCAATGTTTATTCTTTTGAACTTCACACTGTTGAAAGAGAAACAGAACATGTGTATGTTTTGAATTTAGTATTGGCATTCCCTATGTGCTTAATGAGGGAATGTATAGGACAGCTGTTTTGGATGTATACAGAATGTAAACTGTCGGAGGACTGTTTAACTTTTTGAAACCACATTTAATTTTAAAGTCCCATGAAAGGTAAAATAGTCACAAAACACTGAAGGTGTCATGTGATCTTACTACAAAGACAGCAGGAATATGGTATCTATTAGGCAGGATCCTTCGTACCTAACGCCATGTTTTCATGTTTGAAGAGGAGTGTCGTGCCATCATTTACTAACTCAGTACTTTTTTTCCCCTGCACAAAAGCCTTGGAAAGTACCTTCATCATCCCTGAGCTGAAATTGAATTGATATACCAGATTTTCACTAGAATATCCCAACACATTCAACTTTTTGTGTTGTATGTTGGATCTTGTCCATTGAATGACACCTGATACCTCATATAGTTGGGCAAGAATAGTAGACTGCTGTTGTTGGGGTTTGTACTTAATAACGGGTAACACATGCTTACATGTAATTTGCTCGAAAAGCTGAGTATGTTCCTCTAAACAACTTTTACTGCGAGAATGTCTGTAAACACATGCTATCCCCATGTCACTTCTCTATGGAACAACAGAATAGGGAAGACGATGTATTTGCGCACACTGAAATGGAGCAGTGTAGCCAAAAAGCGTCCCAAATTTGGCTGTACACATAAAACCCCCTGAGAAGTAAGACCCCTCCCTGAGAAGTAAGACAAAGATGTCATCCAACAATTTGGCCTCTCTGTTTTGTACCTGATATGCCAGTGAACATCCCATAATCTCATAAAGCAAATCTAGATTACTGAATGGTTTGCAGGTGAAAAGCCCAGTGCTAACTAAAGTTTAAATATTTAAATTGTAAGTCCTCCATTGCGTTAGGTACAAATCTGTTTTCTGTCAACGTGTAGGCACGCCAACCTAGGATTTTAAAAAGAAATACCAGTTAATCGTGAATCTGTCTCCGGGCTGTATGAGCCCCTCTAATGTGTAATTTCTGGAAAATTACCAAAGGGCTAATGTGTGTCCAGCACTGAAGCGTGTAGCACTCTCCATGAGATTTGATGTGATAGAAAAGTGGAAATAAAACCTTCAGTCACTCCAGGAGGAGGTACATTAGTGTACTGGTTGGTCATTTTTAATATCATTTGATATGTTGTAAATGCATAAGAGTATTGAGAATTAGTAGTCTGTTTTTCTTGTGTTGCAACAGGAGGGCAGGTGGTTTTCTAGCTCTTCTCCAGGTGAAAGCCAGTTTCGCTGGCAGAAGTGGTATTTTAAGAGAGGAAATAGTGTAAGTATTTCCACATTTTTATCTGATTACAATAGATGTTTAACAAGATTCTTTACACCTTCACTGATAATCGATAAGTCAGGAAGGATGCTAGCTACAATCTGTTAATTAAAACTGGAAGGGTTTGGTTTTCCTTGGAAGAATTTTGGTCAACTCTCAAGTGAGTGGTCAGTAGGGACACTAGATACTTATGACAATATTCAGCTTCTAACTGTCAGGGTCAAATTCTGTATCGGACTGATAAAATTAAGAGTGTAAAGCCGTAGAATACAATGTAGTAATAAAATTTGTTACCTTTGGTATCTGGAAAATTATGATAGCCAAGAACATTTTTAATATATACAATTAAAACTTTTGGGGTTTGGAAAACAAGATTTGCTGCTGTGGTTCAGCATATAATTTACTGTTCCATTTGAAGTTTGATTTTTAGCTGGTTTAATGCAGACACTATCACTGTATTTTAAAAAAAACCCAAACTTATTCTAAAAAAACCTTTTCACCTAATTATGATTTACATGACTAATGTAATAGCACAAGTAATGTTTCTCACAAATATCCCAGGAATGGTATTATCCATTTATTTCTTTTTTGATATTTACTCTTTTCACCTGTGTGCTGTTGATTTTTCCTGTTAATAGGTTATTTAATTTTGTACTCTCTTCTAGAATAACTTTCCGTTGCAAGAAATACCTTGCATACAAGATCAAAGGTTGTGCTATGTATTCCACCCATTAAGGAATCACTAAGCTGTTTTCTGTACTGTAAGTAGCTTGTTCAAAGTAGGAGCTTGCAAAAGTAATAGTAAGACTTTTCCAGTCTGTTCTTTCTGTTTCCCTGTATATAAAAGGAGCAGCTGGATAGAATCTCTCTGCCATATTAAATAACGTCCCACTAGGAATCACTTCTCTCTCAGAGAAAAGTCTAACACTGAAAGACTTCCCAAAATGTGCAGACTGTAGATTCTACTTTAGCTTTGACTTTAATTCATCCTACAGGTTATGTCCAGGTATATGTTGCTACTTTTGTACATATGATTTTTTAGGAATATATTTTTGAGTATTTAAATTAAAACCTAACAAATGGAAGGGAACTTTAGATTTTTCAAAGGAAGGATGCAAAACTCAAGTCCTGAATTCAGCTTTTTAAACTCCTCTGGGAGGGATGAAAACCCTATAAAAATATTTTTGGTGGTGGTTACAATGTGCACGTTCGCTTATTATGTATGAAGGTAAAAGCAGTGCATAAGAATTTTCCAAAGAGCTCTGTGCGTGATGAATCTGCAAATTAGATGCAAGTTATTAGTTTTATTTAAATGGTGTAGCCATTTGTCACATAGCTTGGAAAAAAGCTGTAAGTTAGAAAGGGTATGTTGAATTTTACATGGCTTAAAATGAAGAACGTTCTGTTTAGGTGACATCTTCAACTATTAAGTACAAGGTACTCATCATCTGAGTGCCAAATATAAAATGTTAAGACAGCTATTTGGCATGTGATAATACTTGTGAGATTTTTAAAGGTTTTCCTTTGGTTTGTAATCAAGATGTGTTGGTGATTATATTTGGAATATGTTTGTATAGGTGTACACGGACACACACCCTTAGACATATGTATAAAATAATGCGGTAACAGTTTATACAATAGTGAGCTATTTATGCCTAAATATTAGTTACAGATTCATTATGCTGTTTGACATCATTATATTTATATGTTTAAACCATGCATAATTCTTCTTCCATAGCAAACTAAGACTTTATTATTAAAAGAATTAAACAGTGGAAAACCAGAAGTAGTAGTTAACCGGAAGTTCACCTTGGTGAGTTAAATTCTCCTATTTAACTCACATCTACTCCAGTGTGAGGGATGTGAACAAATGGCATGCACACCTTTTCCTGCAGGAAAGCAGTTGTTGTTCTTGCAGGTTTCAGCTAATCTAAAAGTAGGATTTTGTCTGGCAGATTATATTGCAGCTGTGCATAATTGCAATGTCAGGGTCTGCTCCTAGAAGCTGCCCCAGGAGACCAGACATGACCAAGGGGACCCCTTGCAAATTGATAGAGGTACGGAGTCTGGTCTGGCAGACGGGAGCCATGTGTGTTGAGGCATCAGGAACTGGGTGAACGGTATCTCGTGCCGCATTGCCTTGCTCTGGCATGGAGGTATGTACATGCCGTGAAGAGAAACCCTCCGGTCACTGGGAAAAGCCGAGGGAAGACTGTGCCATGAACTCGTAGAAATTAAGGGAACATGTTACAGAGCTGATTTCTTTTTCATTCTGGGCCTTTCTTAAGATGATTGAACAGGATTGTACTCCCCCGTTTGCTTTGTTTTTCTTTTGGAAAGGAATTTTTAAAAGGATTGAGCAAACACATACTACCTTCCGTGAGGGAGATCAGTAAAATGCATGTGCCCACAGGATGGGTTACAGAGACAACTTTGGCATTAGAGAGAGTGCTGGTTCCAGTGATATTCCCTGTACAGCAAATGAGGAATTATTCTGGCATGTGCAGATCCTGTAGTAACAGAAGCGTGCAGTAATGAACTCTGTTTTTTTTATTTATTTTTATTGTTACCATCCATACTGAGAAATACTGGGACTTGTCCCCATTTGCTTTCCTGCTCAGAGTACAAGGGCGCTGCTCAAAAGCGTATGGAGAAGTTTAATCCCACAGTCATGCAAGTTACTGCTCTAGAAAATAATGTATAGTTCATCACATAGGAAAAACATGAGTTAGTCTTATATTCAGCTGTATCTATGATGAATACTATATATTGCTATTGATGTATAACATTCTAACAGAAAGTAAGAGAAGCTATTGTGGCAAACTAGGAAACTGCTAATTTTCCTCAATTTCTTTCAGCTGTTCCTTACCAATGTACTTGGCGTTGGACCTTAAAACTTTCACTTCTGATACGGAAAGTGTAGGGGAAAATGGAATCTGCCTAATAGTCTGGCCGATAGCTTCATTCAGAAACCAATAGTTTTCATATTTTAATTAATATAATCTGATTCATTCTCCAGACTATATATTTTTTCATTTTGCTGCTCTTGTTGTCTGTAATCAATTCCTTGATTTTTTCTTCTTGGAAAAAATGTGTCATTATTTTTCCCACCATTCCTCCTGTTAACTCTAACTTTGCCTTCATGCATGTTGCAGTGTATCCCAGAAGGTCTTGACTGATCTCAATAACTAATTAATCTCTGAAGTGGCAGCAGCATTTCGTAGTGTTCTGTAATGATTCTGAGAAACAAGATTAAATTTAGTGCAATGATGACGTAGGAACCCATTCACTGTCATGAATAGATGATATTTAAATTGTAGAAACATTTTACATTACAAGTTTTCATTAACAAAGTCCAGGGTGAAGGAAATGATTTCAAAACTTGCTCTTCAAGCCTGGAAGCGTGTGTCTCTGTCTCATCTGAGGAGAGAAGGAAGCTGCTGCAGAAACTAACTTTATTCATGCGATAGAGAGTGACATTGCACCAGAGGAAAAGGGTCATCACTCCTGAGCTTTAAACAGCCCTTTAAACATCCTGCACCCAGGTCCTTAAGTGATTTGGAGCTAAGCCTGCAGAACTGACCTTACTGTAATATTCTGGAGGGAACTGGCATAGCTAGTGGTGATAGTTTTGACATATTCTTGGCAGCATTTCCAACCTTTTGGCTGGAGTAGCCTATAGAGGCCCTTTGGGGAGTGTTTGGTGGCCCCCTGTCCTGCTGTCTGACTACAGATGTCGTTGTCCTATGGTCCAGGTAAAGCAGGAATCAACCATACGGCAACCACATGCCTGTCATATATGCCTTCTGAGCCATGATGGGACATGTGAGCAGCCTCCATCATGTCACAAAGGGCATGAGCATTCCCACCATGTGGCAGACGGGAGATCGTGGAGCTCCAGAAAGCAGGAGAAGGCAGCGAGGCCATCCCAGGAGGCACAGCTGGGCTCTGGGCTGGGCCTGGGCAGTCTTTCATTCAGAGCATCCCTTCAAATTAGGCAGCATACTACCGTATTCGCTACTTGTAGTTTCTTCCAATGTGATGTTTAAAGCTCAGGCAAGCTGCAGTGTTACACTGTGGTCAGACATTTCTTTCAGCTGCACATAGCATGTTAATTTAGTTACATGCTCTCAGAAACATCCTTGTTATTGGTTCATAGTGGTTGCCTTCTGGGTGAAAGGACCAGGAAAAACTGGGTCCCGTGGTGCAGAACATCTTCCAAAATTCTTTCCACAGCCACATATTAACTACTGAATTTAGACTAACAGCTACAGATCTTCCAATGATGTTGACTTACTTTCTAGCAATAGCAAGCTCAATAACTCTGCTAGAGCACAATGCTAAGCAATCTGTAATCAAGTCTCTAACCAGCCTGGAAAATGCATTATCTGTTTGAAGAGCAGAAATTCATATATTTGTCATTTTTTATTTTTCTGCCTAGCATTATAATAGCTTTCTCTTGCTATGCTCCATCTTCTATGAGAAGCCTGATATATTCTCTTTTCCTGTATTGTGAAGATGCATGAATGCTTAGTCTGTTAATAGGTATAGGAAGATAGTTATGTTTAAAACACAAGTTCATATAAGAATGTTTATGTCTTGCAATACATTGTATTCTAAGACTCTTTGCCAAATCTACATGATAAGTTATCCTTTTCCTTACAACCATTTTAGATCACTGCTGGTTAATAGCTGATTTTTTAGTGCTTTAGTTAATTTCTTGCATGTATGTTGTCTTTATTTCATGGGTTGCTCTGAAATAAAATTTCTTTAACGACAGTTTTCTTCAGATGTAATTAACTAACATCTCATTTTGTCTGACCTTTAAATTAGTTTTAAGCAACCACAACATTAGAACATTGGAACAAATGCTCAAAGTTATTATCCCAAACTGCACTGATACCTAGATTCAGGAAATGTGGTAGATCTGATATTATTTGGAGCTCAGCATTTGATACAGGATCACAGATGGGAAATTATTAGTCCAGTTCAACAAGGTGGATGTTAGTAGAGTGGAATGGAGCTGAGTAAAAAAGAGATGACAACAGGTTATGTTAAATGGAGAACTGTCACACTGGAAGGAAGATACCAGCAGAATTTTTCAAGGATCAATCTAGAGGACTTGACTTACTTAACATTTTAATTAATGATGTTGGCACAAAATGTAGAAGTAGAGGAATGGAATTTGGTGGTGGCAAAACATTGTGAGGCATCATTAATATAAAGGATGATCAGAATATTACACAGAAAAAATGTTCTGACCTTGAGGACTCAAGTAATAGAAATGAGATGAAATTTAAGAGTATGGATGGCACTTAAGGGCTGCTAAAAAGAATTTCTGCTAGAGACTTATCAGTTGAAAATGACAGAGGAGGCAAAAGACTTGTGTGTAACAATCAGTCATAGAATAACTATGAGTCACTGACGTGATGCAGCTGTGAAGAAAGCGATATGATCCTAGAAAGTATCGGGTGAGATATTTCCTGCGGAGACAGGGAAATGTTAATGTTGTACCAGCACTGGAGAGCTCGCTTTTGAAAAACGGGACACCCATTTTTAAGAAAGATGAAATCCAAGTGGAACAAGTGTTAGGAAGGGTTATAGGGATGAATTAGAATGATACAAAAACTTATGTTGTGCAAACAAAGTAAAAGGTTGTGGCTTATTTAGTCCAGTAATATAAGGTTGAGAGGAGACTGGATCGCTGTCCACATGCTCTTCTGGGGCGAAAAAGCAGTGTGGGAGAAAAGTGGCACGACACTAAAACAGATTAATATGAGTGAATATAGGCTGGAAATTAGAAGAACATTTCTAGTTGTCAGATCAATGCGGTCTGAATCAGTAATAGCAGTGGAGGAAGAAATGGACCAGTTTTAAGACAGAGTTCAGTAAGCTCGTGGAAGAGATTATATGATGTAATTTGCTGAGTAAGTAGGGGACTAGATCATACAATCATAGAATGATTTGGGTTGGAAGGGACCTTACAGATCATCTAGTTCCAACCCCCCTGCCAAAGGCAAGGACACCTTTCCACTAGACCAGGTTGCTCAAAGCCCCATCCAACCTGCCCTTAGACACTGCCAGGGAGGGGGCAGCCACAGCTTCTCTGGGCAACCTGTTCCGGTGTCTCACTACTCTCACAGTAAAGAATTTCTTCCTAATATCTAATCTAAATCTACCCTCTTTCAGTTTAAAACCGTTCCCCCTCGTCCTGTCACTACTTGCCCTTGTAAAAAGCCCCTCTCCTGCTTTCCTGTAGGCCCCCTTCAGGTACTGGAAGGCTGCTATGAGGTCTCCCCAGAGCCTTCTCTTCTCCAGGCTGAACAGCCCCAACTCTCTCAGCCTGTCTTCATAGGAGAGGTGCTCCAGCCCTCTCATCATCTTTGTGGCCCTCCTCTGGACTCGTTCCAACAGCTTCATGTCCTTCTTATGTTGGGGACCCCAGAGCTGAATGCAGTACTCCGGGTGGGGTCTCACGAGAGCAAAGTGGCAGAATCACCTCCCTCGACCTGCTGGCCACGCTGCTTTTGATGCAGCCCAGGATATGGTTGGCCTTCTGGGCTGCAAGCACGCACTGCCGGCTCATGTTGAGCTTCTCATAACCATCACCCCCAAGTCCTTCTCCTCAGGGCTGCTCTCAATCCATTCTCCGCCCAGCCTGTGTTTGTGGTTGGGATTGCCCCGACCCACATGCAGGACCTTGATTTATGAGGTCATATATTCTTCATTGCTGTTAATCACCTATGTATGCATCGTATGTGGCACAGCTTGCTTAGACCATGCTAGCTTATTTATCCTCAAATTGATATGGAACAGCAAGATGCAACCGTTCCTTGAGAGGAATCCTCATTCATACCTAGAACCTTGTTCAGAAGTACTCAGACTCAGAAGATTTATTTATTTATTAGAGGTACTTTAGATTGCACAAAAGCTGGATTGTATTCTAAAAAAGATTATGGAATTATTCTCATTTATGTTAAGGCTACATTACATAATTTTGGCAAAGGAAACACAAAATGGGTGTAAATAAAACTGCTGGGCTGCTAAGAGGACATAAAACACCTTTAATACCAGTAAAACTCAGGTCTTCTTCACTGACATGAGTGCAAATGTTAAAAAGTATGAAAACCATAGTGTCTGCTCTATCCATTGTATGTTCACTTCCACAACTAATTCACTGGAACAGTGTGGTGGTAAGTTTTACTAAGTAAGAGGTTGAACTTGGCTCAGAATTTAAAAGGAACTTCTTGGAGGTTACGATCCTTGTGATGTAAATTCCACCAGTATGAATTCGAATGCACATCAATTCTAGCAGGATAATAAACATGAAGGTTCTGGGCAGCTAAAAATGTTGATCTTTAGACGCCTGTCAATACCAATTAACTATACAGGAAAGTTTTCCTATTAAAAATATTTGCAATGGACTAAATTATTTTCTGACTTTAGGAAATAAAAATAATTTAAAAATATATGCAAGAAAAGAAAGGGGCTCTGGCAAACAAAGCAAGTCCAGGTTATCTACAACTGTGAAGCGGTTCTTCACATTACTCCCCTACAGGAATGTATTTGGGGTGGGGGCTATATCTTAACAGAGCACTTTAAATGAGAAGAGTTGTTATTAAAAGAAAGTAGAAGAAAATTCTTAGGGAGGAGCATCTTGGGTTTGCCTGGCTCACACTACTGGAGGACACTTGTCTTGTTTGAAAAAGATGTTAGTATTACAATTACAGAACCCCCTAAGCTCTCTTCAGCACAAAGTATCCGCTGCTTTGCCATTATGGACATTGTAGAAGGTTGTGCACAGGGTTATGCAAAAAAAAACAGTTGTATTTTTTTCTCCATTTCCTTTTTAAAGCTCTGGTGTTGAAGACAGGTCCCTGGTGGGTCTAAGCTGGTTGAGACATTACTAGTTTCAGGTCAGTCCAGGGCTTTAGGCAGTTTCAGAGTAGCTGATTAATTCATTCGTTGATGGGCATCATGTTGAAGTCTTTTGGGCCTGGGTTACTCTCAGAAATGAAAGGAAAATCTCGCCAAAAGGGAGAATAGTAACCTTAGAAATAAAGTCGGCTCTCTAGACCATGAGGAGGTCAGCAGTATTCTGCTGCTTTTCTTTGGCTGGGATAGTTAAAACCTGCAAAATGGTGACTGCCAGGAAAAAGAAGTCATTTGAAAACATTGCCAAGCAGGAGTTTTGAGATGGCTTGCACTGGCCACTACTTTATGTTGCTGACCATTTCTGTTATTCACTGAAGTAGGTGTAGTTGCTTCCTAGTAAGTTTTTCACTGAAAAAGCATTAAGGTCTCCCTCTTGCTCTCCTACATTTATTTGTGTGAGTAGTTTCAGTGACATGTATTTGTAAAGAGTCTTGTATTAAAGACCTTTTGCTAATTGATTATATTTTTTGCAAGGATGTGTTTTATGGTAATCACATTCCATGATTTTAAAAGCATTTATTTACTGTGAAACTATTACAGAGCACTTTCAGGACACACTGTCTTCCTGATAACAAATATCTCCTGAAATGAGAAAGAGCTTTTCTTGATTTAAAATTTCAGTATTGGGATTATTTTTTATTATTAGAGCTATTTAATAATCTCTTCCAAGTAGTTTAATATTTTCAAGGTCAAGATTTTTTAAAAGGACTAATGGCACCCAAATTTCTTTTCGTTTCTATCAGACCAACTGTGATGAAGTAATGGTATTCTGCAAGTTGGCATTGGAACAACAAATTATACATCAACCAGGATTCATCAGCCAGGGCACATCCCTTTTTCCCCATGTGCCCTATGACTATATGACTAATAAAATGCCTATTTTTATTGTGTGTGGTCCAGCTTCAGAATAATAATCATCCTTGAAGATTAAATTAATGAAAAATCAATTTAGCAATCAAATATTTCAGCCATAGTGGGTGGCTGAGTTAAGAAAGTATTATAAGCAGAGTATAATTTGTTCATCCATATAGGCAGCTGTTGAATTTCTTATTCAGCCATCAATTACTACAAAATGGTTAGCTGAAATTAGGATTAAATAACGGTCGCAAACCACACTGTTAGAGCAGAGTCACCTGTGGAAACAGTTGTAGTTATTTTAAAAGTGACCATTCTTGCTGCTTGCTACTGCTCTTCCTCTGGAGGTGACTGACCCCAGAGGGGGGCTTTTGTCATGTGCCGCCTTGCCAAGTCATCTCCAGCCACCACCAACCTCTCGGTTGGAGTTGGAGCCTTCACAAGGGCTGCTATGGTGTCTCCCTGTGGGCTTGTAACTCCCAGCAGGATGATAGCAAGCAGTGGAGGCTGGTCCTGTCTTGCATTGCCACTGCTCAGCCTACTGCGTGTGTTTGCCTGTGAGCATGGGCCTTTGCTCACATGAAGAAGTCATCCTTACCCCTTTCATGATGGTACATTTATAAGTGTGCTTCATGCCTGATGCAAAGAGGGATGAGCTGTACCTGAATAATATCTGTTTACCCACTACTACTGTGACTGCTCTTGGAATGCTGCTGCTATAAGTATTTCAATAGTATTTACTGTGCTACAATTACACTTCTGTCAAACTGGGTGTAGATTAGGAACTAGGCTGTAAAAGAGCAGTATTTTCAGTGAAAGTATTTGAAGTAAGCTTTCTGTTTGTTTCCCCCATGTTCACTACCCAACTTTATGACATGAGTGAATATAATTAATTGCTTCTTGGTGAAATAATTGCCCCCAGTTTACTGTGTGCCATAGGACATTATAGAAGACATGGGAGAGGCTTTGGAATTTGCTCTCAAGATTTTCAAGGGAAAATGGTGATAAATTAAGGAAGACTTTGGGGCTCATCATGAGCTTGTGATTCCATTTTAGGGCTCAACTTCTCACAGAAAAGCAGTGACATAATAATGTGGGCCAAGTCTTTCTTTTTTATTCATGGTACGAGGGTTTTTCAGTACTTACTGTCTCTCTCACAGAGCATTATATGCTCGCTTACATATTCAGGGGGAAAGCTTGTTCCTTGCAAGCTTATCTGTTGCAATATTTCCAGCTATCCTGTTTTAAAGCATTTGTTAGTAGGCATACGTATGCAATACACCATGAACAAATAACAAAAAAAACCCATAAAAACTTATTTTGTGTTTTGAAAGGGGATGTGTGTTCAGATGTGCTCCAACACTGCACCACTACTATGTCTTTTTAGTAGTTTTACATGTAGGCGTTTGCTGTTAGGTGTTTGCTATTGTTAAAAGTGACAGCTACATCCCCCTCTTTAGGCAAGCCTTTTTAAAATAAGTGTGTTTTACGTATTGTTTGCATATTTTAATCCATAATTTGCATATGCTAATTGACAGTGCATTGCAGTGACAAACTGTATTGTATGTAGTCAGCCAGTATTGTAAGGAGTTACAGGAAAGTTTGTCTGCTCAAAGGCAGGATCCCTTCTGTATCTCAGCAAAGACTGAACTGCTGTTGACTCTCCCCAGTGATGATGATGAGGGATTCTGTATTCGCCACTTCAAAAGCCAAAGTAAATAAAATCAATGGTCTGTTCCCTGTTTTCAAAATATGTCTTGCAGCTCTGGAAGAGAATCATCCCTTGCTGTTAATGTCTTTCATGACACTAACTTTGTGCCAGAACATATAGAGATTTGCTGTTAAAATGAGCCTACATTTCTGAAACTTTTTCAGGTAATGATAATCTTAACTTTACCAGCAAAATCATATATGAAGTAAATGTCTCTTGTAACCATACAGAGGAGTCAGCAAGTAGAACAGATGAACACACCACTTTGTAGCGTGGACTGTCATGCCGTGGAAGACAGCAATGCTGCAACAGGAGATCACCAGGGTGTTTTCCAAGAACAAGCAAAATCAGTGGGATACACAAAAATAAGTATTGGAGGAGGCATCCAAGTTTCTGCTCAAAAAAGTGCTAGGTAGGAAAGGACACAGTAGGAAATAACTCCTGTAATGATATTTAGGTTGCTGAATATTGCAACAGTTGACCCATACTGGAATAATCTTATAAAGGGAGCCCACTGGGATTCTTCCACTCTGTAGCAAACACACTGGCATCAGTTTATTTATTTTCTAGGCCACTACGTTTCAAACAAGAGCAGATTCATATTACTGCTGTCAGTGATGCATTGAGAAAAAATAGTGAAAAAGACAAAAAGAAAACCTGTATAATTTTCCATTACAGTGTGGTGTCAATAATATGGATCATCCATCTTGCGCTAATGTATTCCTGTGGTTAGCAGATGTGCAGGTGGCTGATGACTCTTTCCTTCAACATATCTAACGTTGCTGGCAGTACAGTTTTTATTCGATGTTTCAGCAAGACTCCTGATTAGCATCACAGTTAATAAAGACAACATAGTAATTCTGGGTACATCTAGGAGAATGATTCCTAGATGGATAGGTAGTTTGAAGAATCCCCCATAATTGTCCTCTCACTGGCCCATTAAGAAACATCCATTGGCAGTCACGCTGTGGGGACTAGTTTGCAAACTTGGCAGGGAGCACTTCTACACTTGCCTGAGATGTGTCAACTCAATGTACCACAGTTGGTATAGTGAGTATGACGTATGGGAAGCATTCAATTATTCCACATCAGTCGGCTAGTTATATAAAAATTAGGTAATTCAAATAAATCACTATAGAATATACCATAATATTGTTAATTTCTGGAATCACTGTGGAGACAAGACACCCTCAACATAGATACTGTCATTTTTTTCGTGATACTGGATTGTAAACATAGACGTTTCTCTGAAAAAAAGTAAAAATTTTGCTTGGTTCCTGATGGCATTTGGGTTAAACTTTACTCCTTATAAAGTAAACACCACTTTTTCTTGACACTGTTAAGAATGTCATTCCTCAAGTGTAACTTGTAGCTCTGATGCAGTAAACAAAAATGTTGTTTTGTTAGTACTACCATTTGCTCTTAAATCTTCTCACAGTTTCATGAAGACTTATGTTCTGAAATTCAACCATTCCCATCACTTTTCTTGAGATTCTGCAGTTTTGGGTGCATTTATCAGTACTCAGAACATACGGAGCACCAATAACTTAACAAACAAGTGGCAAACAAATTCTTCAATGGAAAGGCTTTGGGTGACCTTCTTGTGAGTGACTTCCATGTGAGTACTCCTTTGAAGGACATTAAATGGAGCAGACGGCTTATGACATGGGAGAGTAAAATGTGAATGGGATGACATACAAGTGATGAAACTCGGGGGGAAAAAGCAGGTGGAGATAACAGAGGAGGAGCAAAAGTTCAGCTCCACTACGCAGCATCCCCAGGCAGAGCGAAGGCTTCCTGTGAAGTTGCCTTTTTGGGGGTGTAGCCTGCCATCTGCCTCGGAAGTGGCGCATTTTTAGGAGGAATTAAAGGTGAGAAATGTCACACAGAGCCACTGCTTGTGACTATGCTGCATACCACCTCATGGGAATAGCTCTGGGAAATCAAATTCATGCTGCTTTGCTGGCACAATGTGCGTATGGTTAGAAGCTCCTCTTCAACCCCAGTAGGATATTGCGTGTGTAGGCATAGGGGATTAGCCTCAAGAAATCCAGAATCACTTTGCTAACTATTTATTGCTCCTGAAGTGGGCATGTTGTGTAGACACAAAGGACATACTGTGAGAGAGAGTCGATATTTTCCTCTTTCAGAAGTATAGGTCCCTATATACTGATATGAGTTTCATCTGCAGTAATGGGTGAGACGTGGTTGCACTGTGTGGCAAAACCAAACCACCCCATGAATCTTTTCTGCGGTTATGTGACATGCGTTGTGTTATGTTGTGCAGTCAGTGTGAGCACCTACTGGGTACAAAGCCCAGGGTAGAAGAGTCTTTAGTATCACATTGGTTGCTGTGAATTTTCTATGTTAACTTCCATACATTCAAATATTTAATGAGTTATTTATATGTTCCAAGCCAGAGCTCAGACCATCAAAGTAAGTTCACTCTTTTCCAATGGCGAGCAAAATGGCCATCCCTTTTTAAGAACCACTTGCCTCTGAAATGCTTGCAAAGGCAGGAAACAAGAATTTCAGGCTCAAAAGCATGTGGGAATAAACTCTCTCATATCATTTTTAGCACTTCCTAACTCTAACCAGATGTGAGGTATGCAACAATAACCTTTTAATTTATATTTCTAGCTGTGCTGATTCTAGGAACAGGACGGTAGGAGGGATGTGGATAAAGTACTGTATGAAATAGAAGAGTGCTGATCCAGAAAAAATTTTAAATGTCATGTTCAGTCCAAGATTTGTGCAGGGGTCTGGGAACAACTCTTATTTATCTAAATTGCTTTCCTTATGCCTCACAGTCGACGATTTTTCTTCCTTTTCTGTTTTTTTGTAGCAAAATGACATTTTAGGTTTGAATTAATCCACAATTTTGCTGAAAAAAACATGTGCAGAATTCAGTTTGTATTAGCGAGTAGTTGCAGAGAAAAGCCCATGTTTTCTGAGGTTGTAAAGGTGAATGCCGTGTGCTTTATTGACATGATCCAGCCACACAGGGAGGAGAAGCAGTGCAGGTACCTGTCCTGCATCAGAGTACGGCACTCCTCCTCTGCCCTTCTCTCTTAGGCCACTAACTTCCCAAAAACGGAGACAGTTTTCTTGAATTCTTCTTATCATTATGCAAAGCAAAATTCTTGCTGTTTAAGTGGAGATTCATGAGGGACCAGGACTTGTCCTTGAATAATGTCTGAAGTAAGATCAGGATTAACAGGGGGAAAATAATTTGAAAATATTCATGTATGAGTGTAGTGAAGGAAGACTGACTTTAGGCAGAGATATTTTTTATGGTTATGGTGAAAAAATGAATTTGTAGGAGTGTTACTTTCTATTACTCTTCTGTGTAATGGATGCCCACAACATAACAATTTTGGACTGGCATTTTCTGCATTTTATTCCAGCACTTTTTTTATTTGTCTTATAACAAAAGTATTAATTGGTTCCTACAGAACTTACTATTATATGGTGTTAGGCTTTGTAAACAAGTAAGTCAGATAACTATTCACTGCAGTAATCACCACACAGATTTGTTTCCAGATCCTGAGTTGAGTTTGCAATGCTGCTGTTAAAAAATATATTCTTAATTGTGAAATATGTACAAATTATTTGAAAGCTGGAGGGATATTTCAAATGTCTATGTATATAGCACCATATTTGCATGTTTACCTTGAAAGGTGGAGTATCTTATTTTTTTCATTCAGAGTCCTGTTTGACTATAACGAATGTGAAAGATACCAAATTAAATTTTTTTTCCCACATTAGGTGATTTCTGTACATTTTTCAATTTTTTTAAAAAAATATATTTAATTTGTCAAAGAAGTGTTTTGAATTAGATAGTCATATTCATGTTAAGATATCAGAGCATCAAGTTATCAATCTGGATCATTCTCCCTGATGTCAACAGCGATGCCTGTTGGCAGCGTTGCACTGTAACCCTATCAACACTGCCGAAAGATAAATGTTATTGCTAAACCTTTAGAGAAGAACCTCCCACATTGAATTTCTTCAATTCTGTAAGAAAATATGGTCCAAGAGAAATTTTTTTTAATATGTTTCCAGTCTGGGATCATAAAGTTTGTATATATTTTTCTGTAATTAAATTAAGAGTTGTTTAGGCGTTCCCTGCGGTCTCTTGTGCTTGGATGTTAATAACTATGAGTAGCCATGACTTCCATGGGTAATTGAATGCAACCATCACCTTTGCAGCTTTCCACGTGTTCATTTTTGGAAGCGGGTGTGATGGACCAGGACAGGGATCACATCACACTTGTCCTTTTTTTTTTTTTCTGTTTTTTTCTTAGGTTTTTAGTTTGGCTGTTGTCAGGCACAGGTGTTGGTCTGGGTGGGTATTTGGGTTGATCTTGTGTGGTGGTGGTGATGTTTTGTGTTCAGGGGGTCTTTGAAGATGTCCTGACAGTGGCACTTCAGCATTGTCATAGGAGCTGCATCTTACCTGCAGCAGTTCCAGAAATCACAGTGAGTCATTGTAGCAAAAATATATCAAGAAGATGATATAATGACTCTCTGTGAAAGGTGGACAAAATGTATCATACAGCTAAAAGGACAGGAAACATAGAAGGGGCTATTTCAACTTCAGCACAGATTTGTTACAGCACTTATTACTGATGTTACCTTTTTCAAGTTAAGAGCATTCTGCATTACTTGTTGCATAAAATTTTATTAAAAACTACGTATAACGTGTGTTCTGACTGAAGCTTATAAACCTGTTACATTGCTTGCCCTTTTCTAAAAGTGGTTCTTCATTATCTGACGCTATTTTGTCAGACATCTGATTTGTATAGCTGAACACAGGGCACTTGCCTTCGTTTTAAGGGTAATAAACAAGCTGCACTTTTAAAACCAACAAAACATTTTTAAATGGTAGAATATTTTCCTAATTATTTTGTCTAGTGTGTTGAGTACCTTTTTACTTGCTCTGCAGTTAGCTTCCATGAGCTTGAAAGAGAAAGAGAAAGAGAGTGAGAAAGCAAGCTTTGCTGCAGAAAAAAAAGAAATCAAAGCCAACCACCAACAGCTTTTTGAGAAAGAGTGTTCTGGTTGTTATAAAACATGTATATAGCCAGCTACTGATATTATCCACTGGTGAGATATTGTTCATACATCTACAGCATAAAATTACCAGAAAAATCATGCTGGTGATCAATCCACATGTGCTCAATGCAGTTTGAGGATTTTGAGAATGCCGTGTGTATCTTTTGTCATATCACCGTAACCCCTCACCTCCCACCAGTTCTCCAGACACACTCCCCACTATGTTATGTCGCTTTTGATGCACGTATCAACACATTTCACATCTGATATTTTTCACCTGAATGTGGACCGTGCTCTGATGCTTGACTGACAGTGCTTGAGCAAGAAGTCCTGTGTTCAGGGAAGGGACTATCTTTCTCCTTCACATTGCCTACATGTGGGCTTCAGTCTTGCCATGAAAAGAAGTCTTCCAGTGTTGAGGAGGTCAGCTATGCCTATATGGCAAATGCCTATATGAGCCCGTTCTGCCCACACGCCAAGCTGACCAAATACTGTGTGGCCATTTTCATCTGGCTCAGAGCCCAAACAAATATATCCTGCCTCTTCACAGGGTTTACTTGCTCAGACGTGATGCCACGCTATGCAAACGTAGCTTTTGGGCTACTTGGAGTGTTAGCAGAGCAAGTTGGTGTCTGCCTACAATGTGTTTTATAGACACATTCATGGCTATATTTACACTGTACTAACCACAGCAAAGGAGTAGCTTTAACTAACTTAACCTAGCTGCCATAAGTACTGTTAGTAGCTTTCTCCCAGCGGAAGGGAGCTTGTGGAGAGCTGCAGAAAGCACCCACAAAAGGTAAATTCTGCCTGAGCTGAGCCCTGTGAGGTCCTGGCAGCCTAGGCTTGTCCTCAGGCTTCTCATCAGGAATGGTGGTGGTGGTGCGAGATGCTATTCCAGCAGATACAAACTAGACTGAAACCAAAACCAGGATTTATCAGAGTTGCAGCTAATGAAAGGTATATGTTGCTGCTGATTTTGTCTGGATGTAAATCAGGAGCTTTAGAAGTGAAAAAGTTATCCACTACACATGGTACTCTGTCTTAGTCACTCACAGCTTCTCTTTTAATGTTTCTAAGGGTGAAAGGCACCTATGCATTATTCAGATCAGTACTTTGTCAGTTGTTTATTCTTCCCTCATGTAGGCTGTAAATGTTTAATAGTATTTCTGGAATACATGTAAGATCTTTGGGGGGGGCGGTTTCTGCCTCAGCTTCCCATCTCAACATGGTTCAGAGGAGAGAGTGGAGACCAGAAACTGGTAGAATTACGTTTGTAGACATCTGTCTTCAGAACAACTTTGCACCAGCAAATATAGCACAACAGATCTTCCTACACGCTTTCGTAGCAATAGCTTCGATATTTATACAGTCAGGGGCGGGGGGCAGGGGGGGAAGATCCCCAGCATAATGGCCAAATTCTTTGCAGGTGGTAATTGGTGTGGTTCCAGTGGCTTGCTTAATTTTCCTGGAAGTGTTTGGATTCAGATCAACATGAGATTAATCGGGTTGATTGCTGTGAAATGTGTGTGTTGGTCAGTTAACCCACCACCAGTATGAACGTGGCACAAAGAGGCAGACACCCATTTTCTACAGCAGCTAAGCTTTGGTTTTGGGCTCTGTGTCTGGGTTCTGGCCCAGATCAGCCTGAGTACCTGCATAAAAGAATTGTGGCAGTATGTGGGGGTATGGCCAATATGATTTTATCTTAATGTCATTTTGCTTGTGCTTTTACATAATTTTTTGTTTCATGCTGTGTTTAGTATTCTGCTAGGTCACATGAAGTCAGGGGTCGGGGGTGTGCTTGATTTAATACAAATGGATGGTTTGCCTGGTTTTTGTCTGTTCCTTTTGGTGTCCTGTCATCTGAATTTTATGTTTTTGCCTTTATTTCTTGAGACGACTTTTCTGAGTATCATTTTCTGTGCTGTGTTGGTCCTTTATGCTGGTACAGATTGCATTTGTTCATCTAAAATGCCTGTCCTGCACAATTTCCATCATTTTTACGGTCTTACATTTTGTCATTTTCTGCTTGAGTTTGGTTGTGGTTTGTTATGTTTTGACAGTGGTTTGTCATACCGCTGTGAATAACCTCTTTGGCTTGGCTTTAAAACTTTCTTCTTTGCAGTTGTTGAACAAAGTTAAGTGAAATACTCTTGCTTCAAACAGAATGATTAGCGCAGACAGAAGCGTGAGTGGCTGTATACTGCAGCGAGGCAAACCATTTGTTCTGGCTTTATTCGCATTCAGAGTGCAGATTTTTTATGAAAATATAAATATTCCCTTTGCTAAAATATTCATGTATAAATCTTTGCTGGGGAATGATGGTTTTGATCTATAAGATGTGGAAGTTTTGCAGTTAAAACTGGAGCTTCCTCATCTAAGGTATGTCTTCTGACTGTGGAAAAAGAGTATGGGTAACCCCTTCAAACACTTCTGCCAGCTTAGACCATAGGCTTCCTCAGAAATATGCCTGCCATGGCAAATTCTGATGTGGGGTAAGGGTCTGACCTGCTCTTTACTACTAGAAACCTAATTCAGTTGTTTAAACAACAAACTGTATGGGCTCTGAGTTTTCATTTTGTGATCAGTTAGCAGACTCCCTGAGCTCTTAAGAGTGTTATCACTGGATACAGAGTGAAAACTTAAAAGCTTGAAGCTGGTACGGAACTGTGCAGGGCTGGTGCTCTGCTATTTGTGCTTGAATTTGAGGTGCTGGTTATGAGACCTGCAGGAAAGGAGCCGAGAGTTCAAGTTGACTGTGAGCCAGCAATATGCCATTGCAGCAAAGCAGCCAACAGCCTCCTTGGCTGCATTAGGGAGAGTTTGAGAGATGTGATCCTTCCCTCAGTGCTGGTGAGACACATCTGGAATAAGATATTCAGTCTGGGCTCACCATTTAGAAGAAAGACATGATCATACTGGAGCAAGTCCAGAGAAGACCCGTGAATATGATTAAGGGCTTGGAGAATCTGCCATACAAGGAGAGGCTGAGAGAGCTGAGGGTGTGCAGCCTGCAGAAGGGGCGTCTTATCAATGTGTGTATATATATGATGGGGACGGAGTAAAGAAGACAGAGCCAGACTCTTTTCAGTGTTGCCCAATGAAATGCAAGAGGCATTGGGCACAAAGTGAAACACAGAAAATTCCATTTAAACATAAGAAGGAGCATTTTCCTTGAAGGATGGTCAAACACTGGCACAGGTTACCCAGAGAGGTCGTGAAGGCTCCATCCTTGGAGATGTTCAAAACCGGACTGGACACAGTGCAGGTGACCCTGCTCTGAGTGGGGCTTTGGACTTGATAATCCCCTGAGGTGCCCTCCAAGCCCAGCTGCCGTCCTGTGAAAGGGATCTTGGACTCTGCCGCTTGCTCTCCACATCCCCTGGTCCACACTGTCTTAGCCTGAGGTGAAATACTCTAGATCTGAAGACTCTCTGAATTTTGTAGTGAGCAATTATTTAAAGACTGGTAGAGTGTTGCCAGCTTAAGGAAAGTGTTGGGAGGAAATTTTATTGTAATAGGTAGGCTGGCTGAACCTTAATGAAAAACCATATTGATTCAGTTTAGCTTTGTACTGAGATACATAGAGCTTTTCATAGTGGTTTTCTGATTATTTTTACCAAAATGAATGATAGTAAAATATTATCTCTCTTCAGAGAGATGATGGATTTAAGACTGAGTTGCAGATTACGTGACTATGAGAATAAGGGTCATAAGGTGTGGGCGGTTAAGCTGAGGTCTCATGGTCATGAAGTTCCTGTTACGTCTTCTTGACTCAAGTGTGTTTTAGGGGGTTGAAGTGCTAGTTACAGACTTTTGAGAAAAGGAAATACACTGTGAACTGAATCAAAATTATACAGGCAAATCCTCACCAGGGTAAAATTTTGTTAGAAAATAATTGTTGGAGAAAAGGCAGAGTTAAACCTAACACAATGTTTGAATTACACAGGATAGAAGGAACTGGAGAGGGAAACCTAGACATTTACGATTTTATAAGCTTTAGTATTTTGGGTTATAGCTTTTAACTGTAGGGAATATTATTGACATAAAATAAGTAAGGTATTGTACATACCATGAAAGTATCATGGATCAAAACAAAAACACCCCAGACCATTGGGTTCTGGATGTGGGAGGAATTCAAGTCACTCAGTCATGGTGCTGAATCCACGTTACTCATCCCACTTTGCAGTTTTGTTACAAAAGTGAGAACAAAGGCAAAATGGTTGAAAACCATGGATTTCCACAATTTCCACGAAGTGCTAAGTAGATCATTAAAAATAAAACAAAATTGTAAGGCCATGAGAAGAATGTATATACGTTGCATTTTTCTCCTCAAAAAGCTGTGCTTTATTAGCAATATGAAGGTAGTACTTCCACTGTCTTCCAAACTTCATGGAGTTTTAAATCTGTAATGTCTGTAGATTATACAGATGTTTTCTGAATGTTTAAATACAATGTAGTATATTACTAGTATCTACTATTAATAGTATACTAGTATACTGTAGTATATTATTATTACTACTGTTGTAATAGATTTTTAATCATGCATTTAATTTTACTTAATATTTAATTTGTATAAGTAACTAGAAATTTCCTATAAGTGGAAATTAACCATATATTATGATTTTTATTCTATAAGTAGTCTAAATGATAGGAGCCCAATCTTACCCACTAGATTGGGAGAAAGAAAGGACAGGTCTGTATGTGCCAGATTCTGCTTTGGATACATGTGGGTGGTTTAATCAACATGGCCCACATGTCTCTGAGACAGAATTTGAATTTATTAGACTGTCTTTTCGCTGCCTTTCATGCCATACTATTGAATCTGACAGTAGCTTTTCCTGGGAATTGACAGATTCCTGCTGTCTGGGTTTGAAGCCACTCGCCAGATAGGGTCTTATAAAGGTGGAGAGGTGTTCCCACGAGCAGCCTTCCCTTGCAGCTCTTCCAGAGAGCAGGCGCTACTGAAAACTGGAGCTTTACTGTTGTCCAGCTTCATGGCGGGATCCCTCCCTCCATGTCCCAGCCAGATGGACTGTGTCTGGGAGGGAACACACCTGATGTGCTATATCACTGGGACAAATATGGGCAGATAGAAGTATAGGCAGCATAACAGCAATGACATCACTACATAACTCCATGAAGTTTTGCTCTACATATACTGATTTGTTTATTTCAGTTACAAAAACATACATAAATGGACATGCCAAGCTCTGGCCCACACAGATATCAATTAGCCATGCTCAGAGATGTCAATTAACAATTAACAGAAAGCTCAGGCTTTCTTCTGCAGAGCTCAGGAAAGCTCACTTGCAATCAATGGGAAGTCTTCTCCTGGCTTCCCTAGCCCTTACATCTGTCTGAGGGAGAGTTAGTTGTAGCATCTCCATTTAATTACTGAGATCCAACTGTGATAATCTCTCAAGCAAGAGACTTTCATGGTCTGCCTAGAGCTTTACAGGACAGCTCAAAATTTGGTGTTGGGAGCCAAAAAAACCCCACAGCCCCAACCAGTGGAGTTCCTCAAGCCCATCTACAGCATGTTGATGAGATCATCAGCTGCAGGCTGCACCAGAGCTTCCAGACACAGCTCCTTTAAGCTATAGGCACAGGGTAGTTTGTTTTCATTCTGTGGAACTTTTAAAGACTTTTAATTTTTTTTATATTTGTGTCTGTTTTATTACTTATGTTTATATCATAGCTCTAATTGAAGACATAGGACCTGACGGGATTCAGAGCTGCAAAAACCAGCCTGGAAGCAATAAAACCAATATTTTTATTTTACTGATTAACACTTCCATTGTTTCACTTCCATACCAACTTGGCAGTTATCTTACATGGTGCATATGTCTATGCTAAATCCACGTCTCTGCCCCTGAGAGCTTCTACTGTACAGGCAACACATGAGCAGTTCAGTGAGCAAGGGGGTGTTTGCTATCAAGCCGTGCTTCTGCAGAGGCCATGAACCTTCATTCTGTAGCGAGGGCATTGAGATTTTGACAGCCTATCTTTGGGACACAAAGGGAGGAAGTGTTCTTCTATTCCTAGCCCACAAATAATACCAGTTTCCTGTGAACTAGAAAAACATGTTTACTTTCTGTTTTATTCAAATCTTCCTTGGGAAAAAAAGAAAAAACAGTACCATCCCCACCACATGGTGTGTGGTGGTACCACAACTATATTACAAAGTATTTTTTAACTGGCTTTCCACCCATAGCTAGTCTGGCGCTTGCAAAAACCCTGAACTGCACGAGTTACGGCCATTCCTACCTAGAGATCTTTGGACTTTTTGGCTCAGTTTGGAATGGAAAAATACTTTTAAACTTAAACATATTCCTGAGAGAATAAAGTATTTTACACTTAGGCAAACATATTTAAAAGGGGAAATAAATGGACAGCATGAAAATAATGGTTGCTAGGATCAGGATGACAGAGGGGCACCCTAATCATTATCGTTATGTGCCCAGGCCAAAAAGCAGGAGTGTGACCTAAATGTGTCCCTCCCCGAGAGGCAGGCCTTGGGTCATTTAATACATCAGATGGTTTCATTCTTTTCTTTAGAATTCCCCAGGAATTATACTTAAGAAATTATATATAATATAACTGTTACTGACCTATAAAGCTTCTTGCCTATGTTCATAGATTGGATTAATTGATTCCTTGACCGCTGATATTCGGGGGAGTGTCACAAATTTGCCTGTCTTACTTCAGTTCTAAAATCGTATTTACATCTCTGATCCACCAGAAAGTTACACAAAATCACATGTAGCCAAGCCATTACACCACTGAGTAGGCTGAAGGTATGTCATTCCAGCAGATGACAGCATTATATTTTGTGCAAAAGAGTCAGATACGCCTTTCTTACAGACATTTTCATATAAATAACTATTACCTGTTGCTAAATCCAGACGATATTTGTCAGTTTGCGGTGCTATCTGGGGATTTGCTGGCAGAAATGAAGCAAACGTTAAGGGGCAGTGCCCACTTCTCATGGGAAATAGTACGTCCTCAGATACTCAGCTAGGGATGAAGGATGCTGCCCAGGACAAAATGATAATTTAAAGCAGCATTCCAGTGATCTGGAATTAATGCCTGAATGCTGAGGGGCAGGTTAATTTTTCTTCTTGTATATCCAGTATCTTACAATGCAGGGTGTCACATTTCACACTGTAAAAAGGTCTTTTCTGGGTAATGTGACTGTAAGAGCCTGTTAGTATTTGTATAGATGCAGGTATGAACCTGCGTCTGCTTTCCTAAGCCTGAGTATTGGGCTCAGAGCCTCAGCATTTGCAGTCATGGCTATTCTAATGTATTCTTGCAGGCAGATGATATAGCATCTATTATTAATGTTGTTTTATAAGTCCTATTAAAAGGTCTTCTTTCTGCTTATTTATAATTTTGCCAAACTTGACCCAATAAAGCTGAAATTGTTTTTGCTTATAGCTAGTTCTTTTTTATTTAAGCCAAAAAGTATTTCTTGTCTCCTGCAAAATGGAAAAATATTGTTTTGTCCGTGTTAAAAAAGTATTACAACTTTGTTTTTTAAATGCCCAAGAATCTGTATGCTCTGGAGTAGGGTTGCTCACCTTTGGGGCAGGGGTTTCCCTTTTATCCTCTTTGTGGAAATCTGACTGAATTCAGCAAATTTCTAAATCTTTGGGGAAAAAAAAAGTACCCATTCTCAAGTACTCAGTGCAGGCTTTACTAGAGTTTGACAGCTACAATTTCCAAGGACTCCCTTTCCCAGGGACATAGTAAAGCTCCTTGTAGGAGCCCAGTGAGGCTATCCACATGCCAACTGCAGAGTAACTACACATGTTGCAGCTCAGGGCTATGTGGACTCGCGGACATTTCCACGGCAAGGCCTTTGCGGAAGGCTCAGCCAGAGCTGCACACGAGAGCAGGAAGCCCTTCCTTCTCCTGCGCTCTCGGCGGATGCACCCAGGATCCAGGTGGCCCTGCAAAGGAAGCGGCTCGACATGAATGTAGAGGAAAGAAGAAGGAAGAGGAGGAAAGAAAAGAGAAGGGAAAAAAATCAGGGCAGGGTGACACTGATGTGGGAGAGGGGAGAGAAATAGTAATTGGGAGATGAAAGAAGAAGATGGAGGATGATTAAGTAAGGGAGAGTTGGAAGTTAGTGAGAAAAACACAGGGAATGGGGAGATGTTTGTCTGGGTGGGGGACACAGAGGGAAGAGGTCCTCTTGCCTGGTCCCTGGCTGGGTGAGAAGCTGAAGGAAGGAGAGACGGGGTTCGTTTGGAGAAAGAATCTGCTGTTAGGAGGAGGCAGAGTGGGGAAAAGGGCAGAGAGAGAATATTGGGGGGAAAAAACACAAAATCAAGATCCAGAAGGAGGACTTAGACTGCTGAGGCGGGGAGCCTGGGACAAGGAACTGGGGCAGCCTGGCTGGGTAGGAAGGGCACTGAGAAACTGTGTGCGAAGCTGGCGTTTTGGGGAGAAAGGAGGAGAACAAGGAGACTGAGACTAGATAGCTGGGCCTGCTTAAGTAAGGAGAATGAGGAAATTGGGTGGATTTGGGAAGGATTAATGAGCCTCCCTGAGCAAGAGAAAAAGGGGCAGCATGCAAGGAGGGGGAGAGAAGAGAAGACAGGGAGATACTGGGAGTTGAACAGTGAACTTGGAAGATAACAGATGCAAAGCAACCAACCATAAGGTGAGAAAATGGAGGATTGGACCATGGGGGTAGTTGCGCAAAGAGATTGGAGTAAGAATAAAGAGCAACAGTTGGATAGGAGACAGGACTGGAAGGAGATCTGGTTGCAGGGAACTCCATGAGGATGTAGGCAGAAAGCCTTTTGGTAGCTGGGCAAGCATTCCGGCAAGAAGCTGAAAAGAAAATCTGCCTAGCAGCCCAGCCCCAGAGCAGGGGTGCTTTCAGAGCCCTGACACCAGGAAAGGAAATGACAAGAGTCTCCCCATGCTCAAACTGCTACTGCAAATGCTCGCTCTTGGAGCTCCTGTGGCAAAGATCTGTGCGCTGGCTCTGAGGGTGTCCATATGATGCTCCTTTAGGGAAGTGTCGTGTGGGAGGGAGGAGCCCTACAAAACCATGCACAGAGATACATTCTTAAAAGTGTATTCTGTGAACTAAAAGCGAAGCTCTAAAACATAAAGGAATTCCAATGGCAGTATCCCTGTCAGTGTGATTAGATATTACACCATATGCTATTTAGACTCTACTTGCCATTATTGTCTGTGTCTGCCTCTGGGGAACTCTAGACCCAAGGCCAAGC